>NW_026562392.1:0-600000 GCF_027474105.1 Poeciliopsis prolifica | reverse complement strand
ATGTGGGTGATAGGAAATGGACAATCTATGTTCAATCTGCTTCGTTGCCTAGCTCCAGACGAAAAACAAAATTTGGCCAGAACATCTCCCACATGAATACATGATAACACCGTTGCCCATCAGTGGACTGCCTCACTTCCTCATGTTTGGACAAGAGCCCCATTTGCCAGTGGATTTTCTGCTTGGCCATCTTTCTGAGCCCACAGCTTCTAAAGTGTGTGATTTGATGGTAGAACACAGGAGGCGCCTAAATGTTGCCATTGATGTTAGAGGCAGAGTGGAGGTGGCAGCCCACAGGAGAAAAGTGAGGCATGATGAGAGGGTTCAGTGCGAGCCACTTGAAGTTGGACGAAGAGCATATCTGCATGATGTTGGCCCAGGGTGCAGAAAGATCCAGGACGCATGAGGGTCCACAGTGTACCAAGTCGTGAAGGCACCAATTTTAGATGGTGTTGTATATAAAATTGCTCCAGTTGATAAGTTTCACCTTGTCAGACAAGTGCACCGTACCTCTGTAAATTGTACCCTGTCACCTCCAGAGACCTGCTATGATGGTTGGCCACAGAGTGCACTTGAGGAGAACAGTGATGAGGATGATGTGGAGTTGGGATCTTGGCTGGTGTTCCAAGAGGCTGATAATAAACTATCCACGCCTTTTGATACCAGAACCATCAGAAATCCTTTCAGTTCGTATGCCTGTTGAATTGTCACCAACTTTCCAAACTCCTCAAAGTAGTGGGGATGGCCCTAGAAAGTCTACTCGCAAAACTGCTGGTAAACACGCCAATTCCCATTGTCTCCCTGGGCCTGCTAAGAGTGAAGATAGTAGGGCTGCTGTTTCTCTGGTTCCAGGTGCCAGCAGTTAGGCTGCCATTTTTAGGTTTTGGTCATAATTTCACTTTATAGGTGGGTCACCGATCCATAGAGGGGGAGTAGGATGTAACCTGGTGGTGTATTAGTTGAAACAGTGTTTAAATGAAGTGGATGTAAATTCCCACCCATTTTAGGCCCTTAAATGCATCATGCTCCTTCACTTCCGTTTTACTGTTTTGCAGGGCTCATTAAGGTATATGGGCACCGGGTGTGCCTGCCAAGCTAGAAATGTCAGGTCCATTGTCGTGGGCGGATGGATGAACACTGGCGCTGTGCTTGTTGGGCTGCTGTGCCAGGATTTTGGATCACAAATATTTATAACAAGGATTGCATTTCAGTGGATTTTCACTGCAGCATCTGAATTTACCAGTTTGTGTGGCTGATTAAAATTGCTGCTGTTGCATATTATGCTTTTATCTAGGTGCATTATTTTAGGTGTTCTTGGTTTATTGGCTAATAGAAATCCTCTAGAGTTGGAGTTACAGCACAAGCACTACAGAACCAGAACGAGATTTAATATTTTATTAATTATCTGATTGGGCACAACCTTATAGGCCTGGGTTGACACAACGTGATTTGCTTTTTTTTTGTCATTTATCATCATTGTGTGTCATTAATTTGCGTTGTTATTAATTTGGTTTGCAGTTATTTTTCTTTAAGTCTCAGATTGCTTCTGTCCAGGGTTCCTGTGCTTTATTAGGTTTTAACATAGAATAATAAAGTCTATTTTTAATATTGTAAAATAATGAATAAATAAAATATATTTTGTATACTATTTCCATTTCATCATTTTAAGCTAGACCTATTAATATTATTTGAAAGGTCTACCAGTTGGCTTTAGGGCCACGTCCTCTGTCCCAATACGGGTTCTTTCCCCCGTGTTACACTTGCATGAATTTTCAGTTCTGTGTGCATTTAAAACACAAAAATCCACAAGAAACACAATGGCTTTAATGTGGCTGTCTACTACAGTGGCCACTCTGCCTGAAAGGGTTCATTTTCCTGTCATTTTGAGGTAATGTAAATCATAGCATGTTACTAAAAAAATTTAAAGTGAGTAATTAGTTATTTCAGATACAGGTCAAATATTTACTCACTGGTGACTTTATTGGGTTCAACTGCTCAACTGCTTGTTCACAAAATTTTCCAATCTAACAACCAAACTGCAGCAACTAAATGGTACAGGACAACTAAATGTGATGAAAATGACTTTTTGAAGTTTTAATCTTGCATCAAAATGGTCAAGGAAGAGGATATAAGAGTCTCTGAACATGGTTTAGTGGTGTGAGGGATATTTTAGTGGCACACGTTGAGCCTCTTAGTACTAACTCAGCAATTATATGCCTGAGGACTACTGCAGACCGTGCCATTTCTTAACCTTTTGGAGAGTACTGTCTTCACTTTGCCTTATATTACCTTGTAGCCAAGGTGATGTATATGTATCAATGCCTAGCATCATATTAGAAGCAGTTTTACAAAATTAAGCAGTCTAGTCTGCCAAGTTCTGCTAATTTGAATTGTAGATGCATACAGTTATATCTGTTATTTTCAAATTAACATTTCTCCCTGGTTTGGAAACAGCTTGAGAGCAAAAAACCCCAAGCTTTTTTCTTCTTTTACCAGTTGTTGAAAATTGATAGATTATAATGTATCACCTTTCGCTGTTTAAAAGAAGAATTACAGCACCTGACTTGCACCTCACACAAAGGTATTGTCAACAGGACATTGGACCATTTGTCAATAATGGTCCAGACAGATCATTGTGGAAAAATGTTATGATGTCAATGGATAAGTGAAGGCATAAATATGTCTGAACATGTAGGATGCAGAATGGAAAACCAAACATCTGCAGCCAGATGTGCAAAAGTGATATATTTGCGGTAGCTTTGATTTCTGCAGCAAGAAACAATAAACAGTGACGAGAACTCAAAGTAGATGGACAGAGTGAAGCAAGAGTTGATGATTTGTTGAATAGTAGACTAACATTAGTAAGTGAGGGAGTCAGTGCACTTAAATAAAAATAAGGTCCTAAGGCCAAAGTTTAGTAGCTCTGTAAAGTAATACTAATCTACTACCCGACATTACTCTGCTCAATGTATGTAGTAAAGCCTGGTCAGTAAGAATATTTTTAAATGGGCCAGTGTCAACCATAAACACTTAAACCAATGCTCAAATTAATTACATTGTGAACCAGCATCCATCCACCCAATCATCTATCCACCCAATCATCCATCCATCCAATCATCCATCCATTCGTCCGTCCGTCTGTCCGTCCGTCCGTCTGTCCATCCGTCCGTCCATCCATCCATACATCCATCCATACATCCATAAATACATACATCTTCTTACACCCTTATCCCACTGCGGTCAGGAGAACTCTGCCGGTGCCTACCTCCAGCTGTCCAAACTAACAATACTTTATTATTAACATTAATATAAGACATAAACATGCATCAATTAAACAGTCAATCTTAAACACATATAATTAGTGTCACCAAGAAGCACAATAAAAAAACAAAATGTTCCTCATTAAAACTGAACTAAAACTAACTTAATCTTAAACTTGTAGGACATCCCTATATATATTTAGCGTCATTTTATCAATGTATGCAATCATTGCCTGCCCAGTCAGGCAATGATTGGACCGCTGTTACTGGAATTGGGCTTTACTAGACAACCTGGATCAGTAACGCCTGGGCCAAATTAATGTCCCAGTCCAGCCATGGTGAGATACCACCTGGACTGACTTCATGCACTGCAAATGTTTCAAAATTCTGAAACATAAGAACACAGAATTGTTGCAGTGTTGCTACCAGGATTGTATTTTTTCACACTTTTAAATCTCCTCCGCTCTTGCTGGTACAGATAATATCTTTCTTGGGACAGATATGAGGAACGAGAGACACTAATGAATTCTTGTATCACATCTGCCAGGGAGCTCGCCACATGTCAGGTATTTACAGCAAGCTGATGGGGAGCTGTACTGTTCTCACACATTAACTGTTACAGCTACCAGCTGCTACTTCTGCCTCCCAATGTGGCTAAACCAGCATTTAAAATTAAAATGACAATTTATTCCATCGCTATTAATATTTGCAAACAAGATTTTTATGAAGAAAAATAAATAAATGTCCTTTTAATTGCAGCCAAGGGATCTGATGTCTGAATTTTATGTATCCACTTTTTTTTTTTTTTACAACAGAAGCTAATAGAAAGTAGCAGCAATAAAATTGCATTGTGTGCTCCAGAGAAAGATAAAACACAAGTTCTAAAACCCAAATTTACATTTTGTACAAATGAAATGTCTCTGTGGAAAGATGGTACCACTGGCATGGCCCGCTCTAAGTAATCCCACATTCACTCAGTCATCCAGACAGACCATTAGCCCTCATTATCCATCAGCCTCTCAAATGAACAGCAAAGAGAGAAAAGGGCCCACGCAGATAAAAGGGTGATTAGGAGATGAGTCAGCTGCTGAAAAACCTGGAGCTGTCCCGGGGTATCTGATGAGGTCCAACTGGGAATAAGAGAAAATATATGTGGCCAATCTATTTTTTATTAAATAACAGGTAGTAAGTATCACCAAAACATAAACATTTTTACATACAAAAATATTATGTTTTAACAATTTGCTGAGAATATTTACGTAGAATTAATGTGTATTTTGATTAATGTAGAGGATAATTGTAGAATTATACAATGTTAAATACTTAATTAACTAATTGTTCTTCTTTGCGTCCTTTCCATTTCTTGAATTGCAGTGCGAGTTTTTGTTTGCAGCACTGTACTTTTTATTCAGACTCATGTGGGTTACTGGTTCCCACTCCACCTGCTTCAGTCATTGTGTCGTTGGGCAAGACAATTCACCTCTCTTGCCTGATGGTGTTAGTCAGAAGGGCCGATTATGAATCAAAATGCTGATTATATTGTCTGATAATAAAGCTTTACATAAAACTAATCTCATTTCCTTCTTGCCGTTTTTAGTATTCATTTCAGTAACTTTAATTTTAAAGTTCTGAACCAGCAAATTTAGAGCTGTAATATCACAATATTTTGCTGTGTTTTGTTCAAATTTCAAAGAAATGTTTCAGCTTGATAGCTGAGGATGAGCTGAAATGCTGATAAAACGTATCGGACATGTCTCCAGAGCTTCCTGAGTTCTGGATACATGCAAATGACATTGTCCACTTTCACCCTGCCTGCAACATGACATGCAATGATAGGATCAAGTCCTCCTGATTTGATAGCTTTTCAACTAAATGTCTCCCTTCTTGTCTGGTCTTCTCAGAGTCATACTCGATAGTAATTGTAGATTTCTTTTATGTCTGATGTCAGACGTGTGTACAAATGTCTAACATCAAACCTCCTGTAGCATCCTCTTCTAAGACTCTGTCTGCTTCCACGTTTTTATGATCTCCAGTTTATGTGCTTCTCCACTCTGTCCTGTTGTTTCCTGATAGGTAACCACCTATGCCACTGGCCAAATTCTCTCCTGACCTGCAGTCAACGCAGGGTAGTCTGTCTTTATGTGTGCAAAACTTTTCCTCTATTGTCGCAATTCTGCTAACGTCGATAAAATATGTCGAGTGGTGAGAAACACCTTCACTTTGACATTGTTTAATTGATTTATCGTGATCTAATAAAACCGTGCCATATTACAAAGGTAGATGTATTCTTGCATAATAATGTAAACAAAATGAATATGTTCAGTGGACATTCATAGTCTGCCACGTTTGGTTCCAGGATAAACCCCAACATCTGCAGCCACCTTACCTCTCACACTGGTTGGTGTTCTGAAAAGTTTACTATGCTCTTTTAGGAAGGAAAAAAAAAAAAACAATGTCTGCAGGTGACAGCTGACCACTCCAACTGTGTGTTCTATCAGGAAGGGAACCTCTGGACCACCAGACTAATGTCTCATCAAAGAGACAAGCAGCCAAGTTGCACATCACATCAATTTGAGTGACAGCAAATCAATATACTCAGAGTGATCACTGTGTGTGTGTGCACGTGTGTGTGGGTATGTTGGAGGATCCATTAGTGGAGAATCCGGCAGTTCTGTGTGTGTAGCTCTGTGTCCTGGGCTTTTGTGGTTTCATATGTGTGAGTGGGAGAGTAAAAAAAAAAGCCTGTTGGTGTGTGGGTTTGTACCAGGAGAAAGCTTTAAATGTTTTGGCTTGTACTTTATTGTGATCCAGTGTTATGTTGTGTGTACAAATGTGTGTACATTTGGCTCAGTGTGGATTTGCACAACATGTAATTACAAACACCTCTGAAGCGTTCCTTGTGGACTGCAGGGAAAATACCATTAACCTCTGTTGCTTGGCTTCACAGCTACAGCAGGGGTGTGTGAAGGGAGTGTGGGGAGCGAGGGGGAGGCTACTCAGAGACTCAGAGATTACAGCTACTGTTGTTGGCCGCTGGGAGCTGGCCGCTACAACTGCCGTCTTGTTCTTCTGGACTTCATGGGAGTCAGTCAGGGATTTGTTTTAATGCTGTTTGATCCCTTTTGACAGAAGGGTTAAACAGCATCAGAGTGTAGTCCAGTGTTTTCAGGCTGGCTTTACATTATGAGGATTTGCTTATGAATAATTTGCTAGAACTTGTGAACATAAAGTAAAAAGCTAATGTTATTTTACTTCTGTGTATATATAAAGAAATCCAGTCATGTTTTGGGGTATTTTACCGGCTCACCCTCAGAATCATGTGAAGGATACAGAATGAAAAGGAGCTTATGTTAGAATAATTACATTTTGTTATCATTCTTCCATTTGTAGTTTTACTAGTTTGTTTTTCATTCACAGATTTAGTATTCACATCCCAGAGAGAAGGAACTTGTTAGACCTGCAGCTACTTATACTACAGTCCTAAACCTTAAAGCTGCAGCTACTTCTTTTCTTGGGATACTCCTTAAATGGCCTGTGTATAGATCTTCCTTTGTCCTCCCTCCACATTCCTTTCCTGCTGTGGTTTGTAATAAAAGACCAGTTCTGATGCAGAAAGTTAGAAAGCATGGTAGACACCTTGAAGAAGTGGTTTGCTATGTCTTCTCCTTTTGTAAAAGTCTTGCTTGAAAACTCATAAATGTCGTCTGTGGTTCTCTTTTTATGTAGGTTGAGAAAGTGCCTATCAGCTTATTTACAATAATAATCATAAATGTGCACAAAAAGAATCTTGAGTCTCAAATCTTAGTGTAATTTTTTGAAGAGATGAGTGTTTAGCTGGTATGAAGATGAATCTTGGTAAACAGGAAGTGGCTCATGGTTTAGAAATCTGTTCACTTTCAGGTGTTGATCACTTTGCTAATTGGTGGTTAGAAGAGCCGGTTGCCAGGAACCCTACACAGTTATGTGTTTGAATTAGTGAACAAGTAATTATCATGGATTAAATTGACTAGATTACTGTATGCTCAGATTATGGAAGCAGCTTTAACCTACTGTTTAATCTGTAACTCTGTAGATTCTCAGTTAACGACGCACCTCAAACCCTAGTCAGGGCCCCTAAAGTTCCAATCTGTCTTATTGGAACTGACTATTGGTTCCTAATGGTTAACATAAATTCTTAAGCACAAGGTCCTAATGAGGTAAAAGCAGGAGGGCAAGCCTGAACACAGAGATTAATTTCCTCATCCGAATCTCTGTGTTTAAATGAGTCTGTAGACGGCAGCCTAATATAGTCAAATACTGACAGCTGCAGTACTAGAAGTACATGGTCGAATGTGTTTTAATACTCTCCTTTATTTTTATGTTTTTAATTTTATTTGGGTGTGTGTGGTTTTGGCCTGTCTATATTGAAAAATATAATTTGATTGATATTTTTGGTTGGCATCAGTGAAAATGACGGACAACCTAAAGGTCTAGTGCAACTTCTCAGTGGACAAGAGCTGTAGCTTTACAGCAGTGCTGTGTCATGGAATTTTAATTCACATGTTTTGTGGATCTGGTAAGTCATGGTCAGCATGGTGTGAGATGATGGGAAGGCAAGAATGATTTTTAGGGAGGACCTGGTCCTTCTGGAAACAAAGCAGGATCTGTCTTCACACCCTCAATACAAAGATGAGCAAGTTTGCAGAGCCGTCTGAGCTGTAACTGAGTATTTCCTGTTTCTTGTTTATGATGTTCATTGTGCTCAACTTAAGATGTGGTCTTGATTTGGTTAGGAGATCTTGGGGTCTTGTCTTGTGAAATCTATGTGTGATATTGGTTTGACGACATGCACTGTCGTAGTTCACAGATGAGTGTGATTTTCTGGTGGAAATCATGACCCTTGGATGGAATGGCAGTCTTTGCTTCAAATAGCTTTGTGTTTTGGTTAAATGAAATAAAGTTTTATATTCCTCATAGTCCTCAGAAATGTGCTGAAACATGTTGTTAAGCTGAAAGGCAACTTAATTTTTCACCTAGAAATATTGACCTCAGCACCTGAACTTGTATAAATAGAATAAAATAAATGGGTATTTTAATTAAAATAGGCCACTTTTGATTATTAGGATTATATAACATTTAATTCTAAAAATGATGTTCATAACACACTTTAAATTGATAATATTTGCATCTGTATTCAACTCATTAAATTTTTTTAGTGTGGGCAACAAAGACAGCCACCACAAAGGCAGATTTTCCTTCAAAGTTAAAAGTTCGTATGCATAAAGAAAGAACTACAGAAGGATTCAGAATGGATAAAATACATTTATTTATCTGGGTAAGCCATCTTTTTACCATTTTCTTTATTACACACTTTGTGCTTTATCTTGGGCCCCAGGCACTCCTAGTCCGCAAAGCTTTTGTATGATAAAGAAAGGGATGACTTTGGTAAATCTCCCCCACAAATCTTGTATACCTCTGGCTCCCACAGTGTGCTGCAGATCATGAATAATGCAAAGTGTTTCTCAGCTTCCCATCTTGTTCGCATATGACCTATAGCCAAAATGATTATGCAGATTTAGAGAAATATATAAATAATGAGATGTTATAAATGGTGACCTGAGGCACAGGAGATTAGTGTGCATTTATCAGTCAGTGGGGAACACAATGAAGGCAGTAGATCCTCCTGTTAGTTTTTTTTTTTTTTTCGTTCTTTAGCAAAAGCGATTGGCCTGAATTAACAGACTAATGTGGTAGCTGCTGTTTGCATAGACCTTTAAAATGTAATTATTTTCAGCTTTGCAAATGGGTGATGGAAACAAAGCCTTCAGCTCATGGATTATGTTGCCTGCTAAAGTGAAACATCAGATGCAGCCAGACTATTTTTTCACTAGTTTACAGTGGTTTCTTAAATCCCACTTTAATATTTATAGCTCCAGTCAGGAGTTAACTATCACTAAATATTAATTTTGCATTGGGACAACTTTTTTCAGACACAAGTTCAACTTCAGTGAAATAAAACCAAGAATTGGATGGGCAAATGTCATATTATTGTTGATGTTTTCAGCTCTACTCACTACATTCACAGGCAGCTTTCAGCTGATCTTTACTCCCTGACCTTTATTTTTGTCCCTTGATGTTGAACGGCTTATGCTCTTGCCTCAGTAGGGCCCAGGCTTTGGGCCCCCTAAGGGGTCCTCATGCAGTAGTATTAGTTGGAAAAATGGGCCTTACAATGTATCAAATACAAAGACACACACATGTAATGTCTTTCCATCTTAACGGGGACTTTGCATTGACATCCATTCATCCATCGTTTATTTCCACAACCTAACCCTGACCATAAACTTGACCTGAACTCAATTCCCACCGTACTCCTAAAGGTTAACCCTAACCTTACCCAAAAACACCACTTCTTCTTACGGGGTCCATAGTTTGGACCCCATAAGGAGCAACTATGCTGTTGTCCCCCCAACATAGTATCTTTTAAAAAAGTTATTCTTACACTGTATCCAAAAACAAGGCCGCACACACACATTAATTACTGCAGATCAACACGTCTGGCCAGATTTAATCATAAAGCATAAACACTGAAAACATTTTTGACTTTTCCAGGATGCATATTTCTCAAAGAGGGTTTGATGAAAATATTATTCCCTTTCTGTCTTCACAGAGAAGCAGAAATTCATATTTTTTTGTAATGAAATATTATTTAAACACTAAAAGACGGAAATTCAGGAGGGGAGGCTGAGTTTCAAAAATGAATCAAAGCTAACTGAAAAAATAAAACCCAGCGTTTACGGAAATTAATGTGTTCAGTCTGTAAGAAATGCACAGTACCCTCCCACGACAGGGTCCAGTCCAGCCTTCCATCTGTTATCTGGGGTCAATTTGAGTTAGTGATGAAGTCTAATGTCTCTGAGATGCCTGGTGACAGTCAGCTGCATTTCCATTTCAAATGTGCGCAAAGCTTTGTCAATATTCCACTAATGCTGAAAAAACACAATTTTACCATTGCAGTGTTTTGTTTCCAGTAGAGTATCATAGAGTTCTGCGCGCAACTTTATGCTCCCAAGGGAAATCCTCACTATCCCTATCTTCCCTATCTTTTTAATAAGAAGAAAATAATTGTAATGTTAAATTTTACCATTAACAGTGACCAGGGTAAAGGTTAAATCTCCAGGCATTTAATGTTCACAATATAATCTAAAGATTTTGAAATTTGAATTTAAACTTACATCAAATAAACCAGATTCGGGTGAATGCTTTGCACCCTAAAACTCTACTGACCTGAAAGTGTTATCACTGCCTCTGTGGACACTTCAGAATGATTATTAGCATTAACCATTTTTCTGTCTCATAAAGAATAGAATTGTTCAAAATAGAATCCATTCTCAGTGTAGTCAGCTGAGGGAATAAGCATCACAATGTCCAAATAAATTGTTCCAACTGATTGACACAAACCAATGTGGTTCTAAACAGACCAAACCAACAGAAATCCTTTTGTTTAATAGATATCTGGCTGCTGGTTGGCTTGGCCAGGTAACTTCCTGTTGGACAGAGAGGTTTGATTTATGTCACATGAGCATCCAGGTAAACACTGTTCAAAACTTTCTTTTCGTTATTCTTTGCTCTGTGTGTTAGGCTTAGTTTCACCAGTGGCCTGGGATATTCACTTATCACCTTTGAATTGTGCTAGTGGGGAAGATATTTCATAGAAGTGAGACTCGATTAATTTTTTTCAATGAGTTAGTTGCACGATCCGAAATCAGCACATCACAATTAACTCAACATCTATTGACAAATTAAGCAACCGTATTCTGTTAAATTTAAAAATCCCTTCACTGCTAAATTATTGAATGAATACTGATATGAGCTCAACATCAAAGGTTCGTTTTAGTGTTATTCAAGTTATCCAACTGGGGCTGGACAAGTTACAAAAAATTCCTATCACAATTTTTTCTTACCGGTCAATAATTTAAACTTCACAATATTAAACAAATCATTATTTTTGTCACCTTTTAATATTTTAAAGATATGGTAAAATACTGGCAACCACAACTGCCAGTGTTTAACCATAAATTAGAGCTGTTTTTTTGTTTTATTGTTTCTTCTATTGTGTACGCAAACTCTACAATAAAAAAATGTATGACGCCACAACAATTAAAGCTGATTTCATTGTTACAAAATATCAAAAATCTCATCATTATTCAAAGAGATTGACCTTATTAGATAGAACCTTACTGGTAGAGTGCAGTAGAGCTCCATGAGAGTGTTTTCGCTCCCAAGAGGAAAACTCACTATCCGTCTATCATGTTAAAATCAATAAGCTGTTGCAGCATCAGTGTTGACATAATGTCTAATTATCATAAACTATGGAGATGACTGAAGATACTGTTGAAAGTCATCCTTTGCATTGTCTATCTGCAAATGAGACTTGTCAAACAGGATGAAGAGCTTCTTCTGTCTTTATCTCACTCACAAGGACAGGTTTTATAAATCTCTTTTATTCTAATACTTTTACTTTCACTCTTCTCCATAGTCTACTGTTAGGCTGCTTCTTTATTTGCAATATTTGTTACTGTATCTAAAATCTCGCCTAACCAAATGTGACAATATGAAAATGTAATATCACAATCATTGTCAGCAAATCTATTCTGGTTATTAATATCATTACAGGTCTGATAAAATGTGTTGAAAGTAAGCAAAAAGCATTTCCACATACTGATGCTGATACTGCTACCCAAAGGGAGAAGCAACAACATTAAGCACTTTAGTATCCAAAATGTCATCAAACGAATGACATTTGTTGACAAATGTCATCCATTTGTCTTGTCTTGGTTTCCTCAATTTGCATATCAACTGTTTTAGTCAATGTAGGGGGAAAGTATTCACTGATATGCTGTTAGTTGATTAATAAAAAAAACCCCTCTACTTCACTCTCACTTCCTTCTGCTTGTGTCTGCAGGATCTGGCTGACATTGTTTGCTGGAAAATCAAGCAAAGGAAAACCTCTGGCATTAAGGTGGTAAAAACATTTAAGGAAATACAATGAAGCTGAAGAACATGTTTGTTTTTGTGTCTTACTCAAGTTAATTTTCTGATCTCCAATCTTGAGGAATCTTACACTGAATGTTGAAGAATCCATTAATATTTAAACTTCCTCTTTTATAGCCTCCCAGGCAGCACACAGGGAGAGCATGCAATGACACAGAGGGATCCACAATCACAACTGGAAACTTAAATGGGGAGGCAGGGGCGGAAATGACAAACAAACCAGGTGAACTAATATGGACCAGTTGTGGCAGAAGAACTGCACTGGGACAGAGAGGGAGACTAAATAAGGAGGGGGGCTAACTAAGACTGAAAGAATCTACAAACCAACAGAGAAAACTAACTAATCTAAAATAAAGTCACTGAACTTAAATCTTCAGTGAAAAACCTCTGTTTTTTATTCATCATTTTATAAATGGATTCCTGGTATTTTCTTTTTCATTTCTATATGAATTAGAAAAACCCTGTCCAGGAATGTCCAGGAATCATCACAAATATCCTGAACAAAACTTGGGAGTGGAAAAATTGGTGAAATTCCACCTCGATAAGGCCCATAAATCCTAAACACAACATGGAGGGACTTGGTGAAGTGTTTCATAGAAAATAACCTGCCTTTCTATCAGCGTAATGCTGGGCCAAAGACCCCCTTCATTTCAGGCTGTGGACCAGTCAAGGCAACAGTGCATGTGAAGCACAGCACCACAGGCCAACATTTTCTATCCAACTGGGCCCAAGTCCTGAGTATGCCGAAGTCTAGGTCAAAATGTAAACATTTCCATATTTTTACTACAGACTTTAGTCTAGTAAAAACCAGGTCCTTGTTCTATGCTTTGCTTTGTCCAGAGGGCGAGGACCCTTGGCTATTGTGAAATGATTGCTTCCTGGAGGCGTGGACTCCCGTAAAGTTTGAAACTTTACCCAATTGTAAAGTCATATGTAATGACATTATGAAGCTTACCCAAAATTTCCTGCTCTGTAAACAACTATCCTCCACTGAGAACAGAGAAGTGCTGAGTCGAACAATTTAGTAGCGTGACCAAGATGGATGAATGGCTTTCTTCATTCCTTCTGTTGCCATAATTTTAAAACGGAACAAAAAATCGACATCACAACTCTTCTTTCTTTTCACTGAGTGGCCTGGTAGAAAATCTACTGGAGGAATCAAAGTGACGGGGAGAATATCCAGATTGTGCTTTGAATCAATTAGAATTGAGGGCATTGCACATCAATGCAGTGACCAGGCTGTATAGACTGTGGTGTTCAAATAATTTTAGTGGGTTAAAAGTGTAGCAGGTATGTCATCATTTTGAGTACATTTGAGACCCTTCAGCTGGTGAGGTGGTGTTAGGTGCATTTTGTTCACCAGGTATTGTTTAGTGATTGCGTAATTCAAAAGAGAATATTTTTTAAAAAGTCAAACAGCAAACAACTGTAAGTGATCTTTTGAAAAAAAAAAAAGAATAAATAATCAAAATATTTTAAAAGGTTCCCTACAAAGACTTAGTATGTTTTGAAAGATAGGGTTGGGGATGTGTTAGAAATACAGTTTCTAAAATAAATGGAAGTCAATATAAAATCCTAATATGGGTAGAAATTCAAGCTTATGTGTGTGTGTGTGCTTGGATAAAACGCCTGATAGGAGAGTGTTAGATCAGAGATAAATGACTTCATTAAAGTGTAAGTCTCAGAAGCTGGAGCGAGCCACGTCTCCTCCTTCTGTGCCATCACAGATTATGAACTCCATAAATCAATATATTTCTGTAAAAGGATAGCTCTCGTTCTCCAGCTACATTCAGCCTCCAACACTGGGGCTCACACAGCTAAGGGCTTTCATATACTGTCATTATTTCTGCTTCGAGAGGACACTGCAGTGGCAGGGGGAATATGACGATAGTGTTAAGTTTCCTTTTTCTCATGATGGTGGAGAAAATGTGCAATTACACATGACAGAGTCTTAAACCTCAGGATAGAGGTTTAAGATTAACCTCTATCCTGAAAGGTCCTTCATTTTTAAATATCTTAGTATTGAATTTTTGGGGTTAATGTGGGAGACTCATAACAGGAGGAATAGGAAGTGATCAAGTTTGCTTATTACCGACCTAAAACTAAACAGCATCAACAGACAATTATGGGTAATTTCACAGAACAAACATATTTTCCCAGATGCAAATGAAGGATGGAATAGAATACAAAGTTTTCACAATTAAAATTATGATTCTCACAGAGATCATCAGCTGCAGGATATATAAAGCTAAGTGAGATATTGTGATGATAGTTTGATGTCTTCAATTAAAATATTACAGATAAATTATCTACAAAATTATGGTGGTGTGATTAGAATACTGAATTAGCTTCTGAGAAAATTCAATAAGTCAGAATATCCACTGATTTATCAGACATTTTGTCTCTGTACTTTTTATCATAAAGTCCAGAGGAATGTATCTTGGGGCTGTGCAGAGGAACAAACCTCAGAGAACCCAAAGTTAACATTTATTTCTGGATTTCCCAGTGATATCAGGCTGCTACCAAGATCATGGTGAGGGAGAATGGAACGTGCTGTGAGCTCTACCACACTTGACCCATGGAATCTAGACCAAGGGACTTCTTATGAGAATTACTGTTCCATTTTTTTTTTTTTTTCATTTAGAAAATGAAATGAATTTGGAAGATTGGAAGAGATGGTTTTCTTTGGTGATCCCTCCTGGACCTGGCTGTCTTAGGATAAAATAAACAATATTAAACCCATGTCGAAGGTCGCGTTACCAGATTCTTTGTAATGTTGTTTTAAGACTCTGGGAAATTAAAAAAAAAAAATATTTAGTTATGTGGTCAAAAAACTTCCCTTATATTGACTTCCAGAAGTCATTGCAAGGCATGTAAAGTCAAGGAGGACTGGATGGTACACAAACTAGCAGAGGGTCAGGATAGAGAGATTGTCGACTGTGTTACTATTTTGGTTGAAAATTTTAAAATTAGGGCTCTATCTATTCCTCAAATGATCTGAGAACTTCAATTATTAGAATTCCTAAAGGCCTATGATCTGCCTTGAAGCTTCTTTAAATTATGTTTCATCATTTAGCGCACCATGTTCCGCCCAGGTGATTATTTGTGTTAAGGAACACTCTCACTTGAGCTGCTGACGAATGTTAAGTGTTAGTGCTATGTGTGGTTCAGGCAATACAGGGGTATTTCATTGAGTTATGATAATGTTTGGGTTTTTATCGTTTTCAGAGGACCGAGAAGCATTCTTAAAATGTCTGGCGCGATGCATGGAGTACAGCAACCTTTCTCCTCTGTTCAGAGCGAACAGCGGGGAAGAGCTCTACAGGGGTATTTATGCAAGAGCGCACAGTGGTGCTGCATAGCTGGCAGATGTGTTACTGTGTGTGACGGAGGAGCCAAATCCAGTCGTTCACATGGACATAAAGCTATAAATGGATGGGCAAAGTGAGAGTTAATCTCTTAAATTTACTGAAGATGAATGCATAAACTAACATCATAAATTAAACTGGACATTTATTTTTACAAATGTCTTTGTGAACCTGGCTGTTTATTGTTAAATTGAATATCATTTCAGATTACCAGCACTGTTGCTAGGTCCTGGGTTCAATTCCTGGCCCAAGGTCTTTCTGCATGGAGCTTACATGTTCTCCCAGTGCATGGTGGGTTCTCTCCGGGTACAGGCTTCCTCCCACAGTGACATGATTGCTAGGTTGATTGGTCTGTATATATTTTCCCTAGGTGTGAGAGTGTGGGTGCATGGTTGTTTGTCCACTCTGTCTCTGTGTTTCCCTGCAATGGACTGTCCAGGGTGACCCCGCCTCTCGTCCGTTGGACATAGGCACCACCACCCTTGCTGACCCCAATGGAATAAGGGTGTAAGAAAATGGAGAGATGGATAATAATTTTAAATTTTTGTATAATTTTTGTCCAGGTTAACTTAATCTACCTGCAACTGTTGCTACTTGTGAGCAGCGACTTTTATTGTATAATAGTCACTGGTCAAAAGTATTACATACATTACACAAAAGTAATTATTAGCGATGGTCAAATATGAAAAATGGGGCCAGTGTTGATGTCCAATAGTAATACTGCCGTTATGGCAGCATTTACCAGCATTTTATTTATGTATTTATTTTTCATTAAATTACTCAACGAATTGTCAGAATAATTGGTAGAATACTTAAATACAAAAATAACAGTTTAAAACAGCTCTAATTTAGATAGACAAGACACCATATTAACATTCTTACCAAGTATTTGGAATGACTATAGAAGAATCCATTGGAACAATATGAAGACCTGATCACATTTTCTTTGGGTAATATGTGAGTTTCAAGTTTTTTCAGTTTAAAAACTAGAAACTCGAGTTTTTAAACTAAGGTGGAACACCATGAATTAGAGCAACAGCCACAGAATCACTGCTGGACAAACACTTTAATCTGCCAGCATTTTTATAGTTTTGTCATTTCTTCTTCATGACATGGGTTCCGGTATGCAGTAGAATTTTAAGTGCATGTTTTAGGAGGACATAAATGTTTTATTGACATGAGTTGCACAAAGTCCCTAACTGCTTATTTTACATCGCTATAATTTCCCTCAACCAAGAAACTTTTAATCCTGTTTTAATAGACACCAATAAATGAGAGAGAAGGAGTTAGTGCATAAATATGCCAATATGCCGGCTAACCCTAACACTGCCTTTTTTTAAAATCAGCATATAAAATATTCAGCCCACCACTTTATGGAAAAACAGTCGACCCTCTTGATACAAGAAAAATCTCAGAAAATGTCTGCTTATCAATGAATAATTAGCTGATGGATAATATCAGTCACCTTTAACTCATTGACCAAATAACTTGCATCTTAGGCAGGAGGATAGTGAATAAAGATTATTTTGATTACCACCTATTAGCCATGAAAGCAGGTTGAGAACAAGACAGGGTGAGTCATGGAGTAATTGAATCAGGAAATATTTACAATGGTGGTTTCCGATATTGGCGACATGCCCTGGGCAGCATCTTCTGGGGGATGTCATGAGCATTCTCCACTCCAAAACTCCCCACCAGACCCCCTGCAAGTGGAGGATCTGAAATTCAACAGAAACTAATTACATGTCAGCGAAATCTTTTTTTTGGGAGTGTAACTCCAGACTACTGCCCCTCACTAGCTGCAAACTGAATGACAAATGTTACACCTAGTGTTAATTGCTCTGGTCAAGCAAACACTCAAAATGCATTCAAAGTGTGCGGATGTTAAAGAAAGAATCATAGAGTGATTGATAGACATTTTTCTTTTCTTGGTCCTGGTGAGGACTGCTTTATATAATTCTTACAATTACCTTATAAATTGTATTCTTTTTGTTCATAATTGATCTATTATTAAAGGTTTCACAACCTCAAATCACAAACTTGGTTTTATATTCTGTTGAGTGTAGAATATTAGGCTTGAAGTATTTCAATTTCTAAACTAAAGCTGACTAAAAATACTCAAGATAGCAATAAATTAGGTGGAATCACTCTTTACCCATTCTTTGAATCAGAAGCCAAGTTCAGCTTCTGATTTGAAAACTGAAACTGAAGCTGGTTGTGTTTGTGACACACCTATGCACCAACCCACTGATTTCAAAATCCAACATTATCAACAACCTATAATGGCCGTCCAGGTCAATGCAGAAATAGGAGCCTCTGTTGTCTCTGGTCATCTTCTCCCGCTTCGTCAGTTTGCTGCAAGGCTGGTTACTGCCGTTTCCTGTTCCCATGAAAAAAACAACTTGAACTTTTATTTGTTTTGGTTTTTCAATTTTTTTATCGAATGACTTGTGTTGAAAGTGCTAGCTTATGGTCCTCCTCTTGAGAACTTTGGAAAAACCTCCACACTGCTGACCCAGCTCCTCCTCTACCAACCGGCTAGCTAAAGTCACGCTGCCGGTGAGTGGTTTGTTCAACTGGTTCACCATACGTAGTCATCTTCTATTTTTTTATGTGGTTTATAGCATCTCTGGGTTATACAGTAAATGCTCTCTGTAAGAGGAAACAAACTCCCATCACATATCGGGTCCAGTAATATCATAATTAATAATTATTCAAGTTAATTCAAAAATACTTAATTGACCCTAATTAAAATTAAATTAATTAAATAATTAAAGTGCACACATGGTGTCAGACAAATACCCAATGCTGATATCAGCAACAGAGAAACCCTCTTTATTATCAGGAGTCCCAGCAAATGTGGCCAGCTCTGTTAAAAAAACCTGAAAGGGTTTTAGTTCTGTTTGTTCAAAGGGAATCTTGGATCTAGTTAGATTCCTCCTTTGGAGCAAGTTAACCCATAAAGATGTCCAACACAGGCAGGTCCCAGACTGCTGGTGGAACCTGAGAGCTAAAGTGAGTGGTCACAAAACCACTCACTTTAGTGGTTTTGACTTATTGACAGCTGACTGAAGGACTTGTGAATGGCTCACACGAGTTGAAGGGACTGAAGGTCCTGACAAAGTGTCAGTGTCATGAAGTGTGAGCAAGTTGCCATTGACTGTATTTCAGGGCAAAAAGCAGACAGGATGAAATCTGTTATTTAATGATTGTTATTGACATGTTGTGGTGAACTGAGGCATGGCTCACATCCAAACACAACTCCTGGAACATCACCCATGTCTCTGTCTGCTTTGTGGTTTGGAATGTAAAAATAAAGAATAATAAAAATGCTCAGACAAAATAAAAAAAACAAAAACAAAACAAAAAAAAACTGTCATACATCAAGCTTTTTGATAGATTTCTATGTTAGCTGGTTGTTTACTGAATCTAAAGGGACTTAGTGAGAAAAATCAATAGCAGGACTTAAAAAAATAGCAGATATCCCTAGAGATGTGAGTTCAGAATGTAATTTAGCAAAGGCAAATTCATTTAGTAACGCTGCACTTCATACTCTGAAACCCTGAAAGGAAGCAAAGCGCTCCTCTCTCTAAACTCTGTTCCTTCGGGCCTCCGGCGTGCAGTGAGCACTTCACCCGTAGCTGTCCACTGATCGAACACAAACTTGTGTGTAATTGTATAGAGCTCCTCTCTCGACCTTCTCTGTCAGGAGAGAAATAGGGGCCATCATTCATCCTTGCCATTACCAGCCTGCCTGCCGTGAATAATGCAATTTGTATCCTCTATGGAGTGCATCCAGAACAACAGACACTCCAATAAACAAACAGCAGATCGCAGTAGAAATCCACTTACAGGGGCCAGTCTGGCAACCGGCAGCGCCATTAGAAGCCAGCTCAGGTCCCATCATTTCAGCCCGATGGATCCCTACCTTATCTGTTTTACAGAAGGCCTATGATAATGAGCCTGCCAGCTTCGTTCTGCTGAAGTGCTGGATCACACACATAAAGTCATAGGCCCCGACAGAAGCACACACATGCACACAGTTGCCTCAGTAGAGAGTTGTGGGACCTCAAAGTGGAGGTAAAGGTCACTCTGTGACCTTTTGTGAGAACTAACAGCACTGAGTGAGGACTCAAATGGATCAGTAAGGCAGAGGCTGAAGTGCATGTGTGTTTGTGGGAGCTGATGGATGGGAAGAGCCAGGATATTAGATGCATGCAGCTTATAATTGGAGTAGATGAGGTGTTGTTAGGGAGATTGATGTCACATGCTGTGTAATTGAGTTTTTAATTAACTTCTTAAATTGTACATGTAAGACTTGCTTTCCATTTATTGATTTTCCTGTTGTGTCATCCTCATCTATAAGGTTCATTTAAGTTTTAATTATTATTTTTTTATCACGCAAAAGTTTCAGAAGTGCAGCAGTCAGAAAAACTAAAGTTAATTCAATCTTATTTAGAACTCTTTGACTGATTACCATTGTACTCGGCTGCCTGATTCGTCCTGAGCTGAAAGTTTCTGCTGGTGGGCGTGGCTAAGCAGATGGCACCACTCAGAGCAGTCGCCTCATCAGTCTGTGAAGAATCTTAACTGCTGTCTCTGAGTTCTTCTAAAATCTTGTTCATATGGATGTCCAGAAAGGCAGGATTTTTTTTAAAAGATTTATCTTTTAAGTCTGGCCATCCATCCATCCATCCATCCATCCATCCATCCATCCATCCATCCATCCATCCATCCATCCATCCATCCATCCATCCATCCATCCATCCATCCATCCATCCATCCATCCATCCATCCATCCATCCATCCATCCATCCATCCATCCATCCATTTTCTTACACCCTTGTCCCTAGTGGGGTCAGGAAGGGTGCTGGTGCCTGTCTCCAGCCAACGTTTTGGGCAAGAGGTGGGGTACATCTTGAACAGGTCGCCAGTCCGAAAATTCTATTTTTGCTATCTCGCAGACAATTTTTTTGTTTTTTACGGATATGGACCATAAAAATGTGATAAAATTAGAAATTGTCCTTTTACATTAAGTTAGGCTAGTTGCCACCCTATCTAATGCTAACGCTAGCCTGTCTGTGCTAAGTCTCGTCACCTGCCTGTCCATAACTAACACCTAAACTTTTTGATGTTGCATCACTTGCCCATATAAGCAAGTACACAAATTCAAAATGTCATATGTATGAATTTTGCACAGCACTTGGCTGCGAGGAGGGCAAACTTTTGTCACCTTATGGTATAAGTTCCACAGGAAATTAATGGTTGGGGTAGATGTCACCTCCTCTGTGTCAGGCCCATAAGCAATAACAGGAGTCTTGGAAAACCCGTGTGAAGGAATGTGTTTTTTTTTTTTTTTTCTGATAATCTAGAAATGACTCTCATACCAGCCTACTGGGGCAACAGCTTCTCACCTTCTGAGAGGCAAACAAGGGAAAAAGACCCACAATAGTCTGCCTTTCATATGAATACATGCTATCCAAACCCAGCACTCTTCAGAAAATTTAAAAGGAGGTGAGATGTAATCTTTCATTCCTGAGAATATACAGATGTGTCAGTTTATGCAATATTTACTGAGAGTGAACACTCCAGATGTTTGTAACTCAGAGATATATCGGCAGTTATAAAACATAAATGAAAGCTCAAAGGAAATTGTCCACAGCTGGCTTACACTTCTGAACCTGTAGAGTCTGGCTGTGGTGAAGTCACAGTACACTCAAGTGTTGATAGGAACTGGTACCTGAGTCATATTGTGTAAAGGGTTTTGATAGTACTGTTTAAATAATGAATATAGGTTAATCATTTAAACTAGGATGTCCTATAATATTCATTTACAGAAGTAAAAAAAGAGAAATCAGTTTTGAGCTGGCGAATCATGTTTATTCTAATCATTTAAATGTTGTATGATATTGCTGAAAAAAAATAGCCTGATGAGAATAATTGTTCCAATAATCTCTGTAGTGACTGATAATGATTTAATTTGTCTTGCCTTGCTATCAGAAAAAGTCTGTATGTTTAGAAAAATAAAATTCTATCAGTCTCATATTACAGGTTTTAAAAAATGAGATGAATGATAATACATCCGGCATGACTTTTTTCAGTGAGCTAAAATGTCCATAAAAAGTTAGAAGATCGTTTGATTTAAAAAAAATAAAAAATAAAAAATTAAACGTAAGACACTGTTGATGTGAGAAAATTGGATGGGAGAGTGACAAGTAAACACAAATTAATGTGTTTTATTGTTTAAAGCAGGAGGTTAAATTTTCCAATTGAATATGAGGGAGACTGTCTGAGGGTTTGAAATATTTTTTTTAATAAAAGTTGCAATATCAATAAAGAACATGAGTCCATTTCTTATAATCCCTGGCTCAAACATTTCCCTCTGAATCCAAGTCTCCTGCAAATGTTGCTGAAACATTTGACAAATTTGAGGGCGTTCTTTGGCAGCACCGTAATCTCAGCAGGCTGCTCTGTGTTTACGCAGGGAACATCATTAATTTTTATTGGTTCTTTTCTACTGAGTGAGCATTAATAAGCATTGAAAAACACAGTGGTGGGTTCAACAAAACACAACTAGAACATTGTTGTGTAAAAGATGAATAAATGCCTCAGCCCAATCTCAACAGCTGAATACTACACTGATCGACAGTTTGCATTAAGGTTTTTGTCATCATTATGTCATATTCTTAATGGTCAAATCACAGGCTAATCCATCAACCTGGGTCCAAAACAATAAATGTGTTCTGTGGCTACATATAGGGAGCATGTGGGCACACTTTCTGTGTGAAGTTGTAACTTTTCAAACATGTGGTACAGATATTCCTACACAACCTTTCATAAGAGGTCAAAACATAGTTCGTATACGTATATATTAAGTATTTGCTCACTCACTTTTTTGAATTAAAAGACAGATTATTTCACTGTCATTAATGTTTACTGTTTTAGATCAGTTAGAATAGCCAGAATTATTATTTGAATTATGAGACAAATTATTAAAAACACTTATTTAAATGCAGTTCATTAAAAAGTTTAATTATTTTATCTTAAAGCTATTTACAAAAAATCAGATTATGAAAGTTTTTAAAGCTTCTGATCTGTGTTCAACAAATAAATGTGTTTTGGAGTGAAATGTGTGAATCAACCCCATAACAAAAGCAAGGAATCTTGTGAAGGTCCTGGTAGAAGAGCATAATTATCCAGTGAAAATGTTTATTTAAAGAAAAGGGCTGAAGGCTGCTCAGAGAGGAAGAAGCTATTCCTCCAGAAGCAATATACGAAGACAGATTACAGTTTGCATATGCATTCAACGGCAAAGAGCTAAATTTTCTGAAATGAGACAGGGAAATAGATTGTTTTAAAATGTTCAACAATGAGTCCTGATAAATTTAAAGCCAATATAAAGCAACATCTCAATCCACAAGACCAGTAGATTCAAGCTTGGCTGGGTCTTCCAAATGGACAATGACCAGTAAATTATTTGGTTGGTGGAAAAATAGCTTATTGACAACAAAGACAAATGTTTTGGAGTAGCCATCACAAAGTGCTGAGCTCAGTCCCACTGGACATAGTGAGCCAAGGTGAAAAAGTGTGTGTGGGCAAAGAGGCTGAAAACCCAGACCCAGGAGGAAGGGACCAATATAAACACAATATGTTTTAAGTCATACCAGTTAAAGGCAAATCTGCCAACACAAAGGAAATGGGTGGAGATATTCTAGCATTACCCAGAAAAAATAAGACTGATTAGTTTAGTACTAAAATGATCTTTACCGGTTTCAGGTGAAGATATTTGAGTCACTAATTCAAGCTTAACTAATCAGAGTGAATTATTGTGACAGGACTCAGTATGGTCCCCACAATAAGCTAACATTTGACATTTTTAAAATGTGCTTCTAAAACTCTGAATAATCTGAAACAATATATTAGATGTCTAATGTTCTTTTGCACGAACAACATTTAAGGCTCTGTTTAAAAGGGCTTTTATGATTTTGTAAGTCAAATTGACTACTGACTACTTAATCATTCTTCAGTGTGTGTAATTGTAAGGTTTGTATGTGCCTCCCCAACTGGCACAGACCTCTTTGTGTGTCTGTCCTGCTGTTTTCCATTTGCCTTTCTGCCTCCTCCCAGCTACCACAAGATAACCTCTCTTTCTCCCATAAGATGGCAGCATCTGTAATAAATATAAAAAAGTGACCAAGGAGCAGTGATTGGGACACATATGGTGTAGGAGGGGGTGTCAAGTCTTGATCCCAAAGCAATGACCAATTAGTGAGAGCATTATCTTTTCAAGTGAAGAGGCTTTCAGCCCTACTGACCATTCAGGAGACATTCCCATGCAGTATGCCTGGGAAGCAGACACACAACACCACATCACACACCCAGACACGAAGTAAAAGTAGAGCCATTTCATTTCCTTCATCAGACACAACATGATAGATTTGGAAGAAGCCAGAGCTGTGCCCTGAAGGACAGAGCCCCCCAACATGACCTCATTGCCTATTGCCATTTAAAATTCACATCAACACTGTGCAGCTTATGGACCAATAGCATTTCTTCTCCCCTTATCTGATTCATTTTTCCCAGGGTAGACTCAAGTAACTGTGTGGTGTGAGTGTTTGTGTCCATGTGGGTCTTTTTGGTTTATAAAGCATTTTTCTATTATTCTAGTCAATAAAAGAACATATGGGACATCTCCAGAGGGATATTTCTGCATGTACTGTCCAGGAGCTTAACATCAAGTAGGCTAAAGAAACAATAAATGATGATCTAAAGATGTAATAGACCAAACATCAACACAGAATCTTTAGAATGATGCTGACAATTTTTGGCATACTACAACACATCTATGCCTGTTATGAAGACCAAGTTGAAAAACAAGAGGAGTCAGAAATATTAGAAGATTTTTTTTTTCTGTTAACCATTAAAAAAAATTTATTGCTGTGATTATAAAAGAGGTCAAATGAACAAAACTGAACTCAGACAAACTAATATGACCAGACTGCACAAATGTACATAGTTGACCTGAAAAAGAACTGACATCAGTCCTGTTCACCATTATTACCACCTCTTCATGTTTTGCATAACTGAGTGAATATCTTCAGAAATAAATGGAAATGTTCAAAATGTATATCAGCAAGATCTCTTAGTTGGAGGTCCAAAGTAATTTAACAGAGACAACTGTTATTTCATCATACACCGGGTTCCAAATTATTAAGCAAATTGGATTTAAGTGTCATAAAGATAAAAAAAATTTGTCGTGCTATTTTATAGATGGTGTTGTGTGTCAGGGCTCTTTGAATCACTATAATTAATTTCAGAGAGCTGGTTGATTAGTTTGTCTGGTGAGCTCAATTAAAGGAAATCTACCTAAGAAAGATGTTCCACATTATGAAGCAGGCCACAGGTTTCCAGTGATATTGGAAAGAGAAAGGATCTCTCTGCTGACAAAAATCATCAGATAGTGTTGTGCTGTATGACAAGCTATGAAAACAGATATTTAACGTGAACCTAAGTGATATCGTACTGTGAAGACATTTGTGGCTGATTCAGAACAAAGATGGATTTGTGCAGCTAAGGGCATAATGAGGAAAGTTTCTGTTAGACAAATGCACCATCTCGTGCTGCAAGGAATACCACTGTGTCATTGGCTGCTGTGGGCATAAAAGGGGAGAAACTCATGGTTTGATCTCCATCCTCCTCTGACCTCAATCCTACTGGGAACCTTGGGAGTATCTTCAAGCAGAAGATCTGAGGGTGGAATGTATTTCATATCAAAACAGTTCAGTTTGCAGTTCTTTATAATCCATAAAATGTTTGTAAAATCTGCTGTGCATAATAATTTGGAACTGTGCCTTTTTTAGTTTTTTTTATTTTTGACAAAAATACTCTTCTCAAATTTGATTT
The DNA here is from genome assembly GCF_027474105.1 of Poeciliopsis prolifica. Taxonomy (NCBI): domain Eukaryota; kingdom Metazoa; phylum Chordata; class Actinopteri; order Cyprinodontiformes; family Poeciliidae; genus Poeciliopsis; species Poeciliopsis prolifica. The sequence goes on along the minus strand of NW_026562392.1, from coordinate 574,436 downwards.
ATAATGTAATAGTTCATGACTTGAAAATTATACTGACCATCATTTGGATTAAATGTTTAAGAAAATCTACAATTAAAATATCTACACCGTGTTCCAAATTGTTATGCAAGTAATATTTTCTCAAAGGATAAAACAGAAAACCAGCATGGACACTAATACTGACACCCCTCCTTAACATTTGGTTGCACACCCTTTGGTAGCAACAACACCTTTCAAAGGTTTCCAATCTGGATCTGTAAGCTTCTTGCACTTCTCAGGTGGTATTTTCTCCCACACTTCCTCTGCAATATGCTCAAGCTCTTGAACATTTGATGGGTTCCTTTTTCCAAAGGCGGAGTTCTGCTCCACCCAAAGATTTTCAATTAGATTGAGGTCAGGACTCATTGCTGGCCATTTTAAAACATTTTTCCCCTGTCAACCATTCCTACATGCTTTTGGAGGTGTGCTTTGGGTCTTTATCTTGCTGGAATACTCATGGTCTTTGCCTCAAACCAAGCTTCATTACACTGGACAAGACATTTCGCTCTACAGTTGGTTGATGATATTCTGATTTCATGATGCCTGTGATATGGTGAAGGCCTCCATTATCAGATGCAGCAAAGCAACCCCACAGCATTATGGATCCTCCATCATGCTTGACTGTTGATAAGGTCTTCTTTTTTAAAAAAGGCGTCATTGCTCTATCTGTAAACATACTGTTTTTGTGAACTAACAAAAAACTCCACTTTTGTTTCATCTGTCCATAAAACATTGTTCCAGAAGGCTTGATGTATGTCCAGGTTCTGCTTGATGAAGATCAACCATTCTTTTTTGTCTTCTCTTTATCAACGAGGTCTTCCTTGACTTTCGGCCGTAAAGTCCTGTTTTGTTTTGTGTGCAGCTTATGGTACTTGCTGAAAGAATATGTTCGTCTTCAGGTCTTAGATCAAGTCAAGTCTATAATCAGTCCCACCGCTGTTCATAATCCTTCTGTATTCAATAAACCTTCTACTGATTCATTCCTGGTGTAATTGTGCTAGCACTGGAGACAGAGAACCTCATGAAAGAAATTTCTTCCTATGATATTATTTCCTTTTATACCTCGGGTTCATCTCTCAACCTCTTCCTTATTACATTATTCCCTCACTAAAAGCCTATGTGGAGTATTGCCGAGATTTTTTCATCCATGTTTGTGAATTCCTATCTCCCATGGTAGATATTTGGGGTGTCTAAATGCTTGTTCTCACCAAGCAGTGCTTCTTCCAAGCAGCGACTCCTCTGAGCTGCAGTTTTCAAGACTGGCTTATGGCTCACAGAACAGCCCTCTACTGCGACTCCCCCGCTCAGCTTCTTCAGACTAGCAGCAACAGCAATTAGAAAACACCAAGTGGAACTGGATGTCTGTTGAGCTCATTACACAAGATACTTTTCAGTGCAACAATGACAAAATTGCTATGTCAAATGTCTTAAATTATGTTTGACGTATGCAACATTTATATAACTGAAGCCATTTTATTGTGCTACAAAATGGTACTATGTGTCCAGAAAAAAGATAATACTGCCTCTTTAAATTCCATAGACTCCTTCTCTTCTGTCTTCACTTTAACTCAGTTGCGTTCTCTTCACGTCTTGGCCCTTCTGGTTCCCTGCTCCATGGTTGTCCACTGGGTCTTCTGTCTTTTTCAGTTTTTCAGACTGTTTCCAGTTCTCACTTCATGTCCATGTCCTCCCTCAGTCATTCCAGTGGAAGTTTCTTTGTAAATTGTTGAAGACTTTGCTTTCTGAAAACTTTCTACACTGCTCTCCATTGTACAAACCATGACAAGTCCAATGGACATGACTGATTCATCCATTCAGTCAAGCGTTACCTCCTTTAAGTCTGTGGGATTGAATATTAGACTACATGTCTTTTACAATTATACATCACTGCATTGAAGTAGAAACAGAAGCAAGACGTGACGACTGAAACAGTTCTGTGAATCATGGAAAGATACTTTTTTCTTTTCTTTTTATGTTTGAAATTTTTCAGCTTTTTACCATCAAACATAAGAAGAAAGAAAAATGTCTAATTACTTTTTGATAGTTTCTTTTTTTTAATCATTTTACCCATATGGAGATTTTAGTTCTTGCTGGTAAAACATTGTTACCAATTGATCTGTTTTAGTGATCCAATTATACAATCCATTTATACTGCTTAACATGTCCTTTGGCTCTGCATATAGTAATGTAAATGAACAATGTGAACACAGCACAAGATGTGATCTGACCTACATACTGCTATGGGGATGTTAGTCCAATGGACATGACTGATTCATCCATTCAGTCACGCGTTACCTCCTTTAAGTCTGTGGGATTGAATATTAGACTACATGTCTTTTACAATTATACATCACTGCATTGAAGTAGAAACAGAAGCAAGACGTGATGACTGAAACAGTTCTGTGAATCATGGAAAGATACTTTTTTCTTTTCTTTTTATGTTGGAAATTTTTCTGGATTCCAGGATTAAAACATTGTTTTTCCTATGAATAAATTGGTTTACAGGGAGGCTTGATTGTTGAGTTGTCTCAATTTTATTGATGTGCTAAGTTGTTTAAATAATGATTACACCTGCACTGATTGTGCCATTAATTGCTTTAGAGCAATCAAATCAGCAATAACATGACTTAATGTTTGGTACGTTGGATGTCGACCGACTCAAGTAATGTTTTGTGAAGAGTGCTTAAGTATGTAAGTGAGAAAGAGAGGGAGGAAGATAAACATGCATAGAAATAATAAACTGTTGATGTATAACAGTGTATAACAATGTCATATTTTCAAATGAAATACCATGTCTTGTAGAGTTAATATGGCTGGACATGCATCTGTATTATCATAGGGAAAAGGATTCATTGTAGTCCTTTGTGAACTTTTCAAAAATCACTATTGAATGCATACTCTTTACTAAAGGACCAGGGCGCACATTGGATATGGGCTAAGAACAGGACGTGCAATGTACATATTATTTTAAGGATGCAATTATCCACTAGCTGAGCTTCAACAAAAAAGTTTACTAGGAATGCACAAGCGCAAATGGTTCTTTAAAAATAACCCCGTAATATACAGCTGTTAAATTTAACTCCCCTATGACAGCTTAGCTTGTGTGTGAACCATGCAAGATGGTTCATACCGTGCCATGAGGTATTTACAAAATAAACAAATAAACATTGAAAACTATAAATACCATTAAACAAAAACATAAAAAAATTAAAATAACAATAATAAATAAAAACAACCAACAGTGTTCATCAAAACAGACAAACATATAAACAATCTGAAACGTTCAAAATTAATTTCAAATAATTAACAAAATGTACTTTAAATAATTCAGTGGCAATTTCTCATATATTACTTCATATATTGCAATAATTGGCCTTGGTATATATTTGTCATCATATTTTGACGTACGGTATAACAATTTTCCTTTTATTATTTTCTGTGTCAATTGATTATGTACCTCATATGCTTTTTAGGAAATAAACATTGATAAAATACATTTATTATTAAGAATTCCAATATGCATTCTATAACCATTAGCAAGGTATGTAATAAAGAGATAAAACAGCAACTTGACCAACACAACATCTTAACCAGTCAACTGTTTCATTTCCAATTAATTCAGTATTTCATTTTTAGGAGTACACCAAAAAAAAAAAGACATTCCATTTTTTTAACACTTCAAACATGTTTATGTTTTCTGTTGCTCTTCAAACAACCTCACAAACAAATGATTATTTTGTGTGTTGTGCTCAATTTTGTCACTAACTTGGAGTGCCAATTGGCATTTGGGGACTGTGTGAAATCTTAAAACACTGTCCTTTCAAAACACTGTCCTTTCATTCACTCCTAAATTTGGAGTGAATCAGATTGGATCAGATTGGTCTTGCATTGATGAAACATAGTTTGGTGATGCTCAGTTAAAAGGTTTTCTCAAGAGTGGAAAATACATTTTCTCATGAAGCAGTGCTGGCTCTGAAAGTCAGGCCATGTTTAAATGCTGTCAAGAGAGATGGCATGGCATTCTGTGGCCTCTGGAACTGTTTCAAAATTACTAAGGATTGAGCAAGAACATAGAAAACCAGAATAACAATATCTGCTTTTTCTATAATTACTTCACTTTTTTACAGCCATTCAAAACACAGTAATTTATTCACATTCTTAAAAGGAGAAATACTATTTCAAGATTAAAGAACAATAATAGTAACAATGATTTTTTTGTGCAGGTGTAACCTGTTTCTGCTTCACTCTGCTGTACCAGGACGGCCCAAGTAACCCTTTGATTCTGGTGCCAGGAACACATCTAATAAGCATTCATTGCACTCCATATGTTTAAGTTAATAAAAATGATGTTTTATGTGTTGCTAAAACTTTTCTACACTGTGTGCTGAAAAATGCAACTTACATCTCGTGCAGCTTTCACAGACTGGCACTGAGTATAAGATCCAGCAGCGTATAACTAGCCACACAAAGGGTGAATTTTATTTTCGCATTAATAATTATGGCATTAGGGTTGGGGTGGTAGAGTTGACTCTTCAACCAATTCATGGGTTGCAGGTTTAATTGCTGCTCTGCATGCGTCTGTCTTTGTGTTGTTGGGCAATACACTTCACTTGCTTTGGCAGCAGGTCAGAAGAGCCAGTGGTGCTACATGGCTCATTTCTGTCAGACTCAGGGCAGTTGCATTTAATGGTATTCTGTGCCTCCCTGTGGTTTTGTAGCGCTCTGTGATTTCTCTGAGATTTGTTGATGTTCCAAGTCTTACATGTAGTCATGTAAGACTACAGGTTTTACCTGTAGCTTCCTGGATTCCTTTCTCTGTAACACCTTGGTTTCTCCTGGTGCTTCCGAAGATATCCATAAGGACTTCTGATTTAAACTTCATGTCTGTCAATGTTCATTTTCTCTTTCCTCATGCTAGCTCAGTGTCCGTTCTCTGACATCCTCTAAGTCCAGCAACTCCACCTGGACTCTTAAAGCTTCCGCGCCATACCTGGTTGTCATGTCATGCCCTAGGATCTCTCTCACCCTCATCATCTACCTTAAGATCATCTTCTGCTGTAAAATCCAGGTACAATCTACCCTGAACATTTAAGTTTGCACTACTCATCTGCTACCTAACCTCTTTACAGAGTTCCACTTATTCCTCTTCTGCCTCCAGTTCCACGGACAAAGACACACATTCTATATTCATTAATTGTTCAATAAACATGATTCATTTTTTCAGTCGCCTCGTGAGAGTGTTCTGCATGTGAGCTAATGCTGTATCTACAACCACTAAAAACACTAGTTTAATTTCATTAAACAAGAAATTTAAAAATGTGATCTGAAAACTCGCTCATGAAGGAAGTGTGGATTAGGAAAACAAAGGAGACAGCTCTGGTTACCACTCCAACAGAAATTAAATGTACGTCATTTACTCATAATGTGGTTTTATTGGTCAGATCATGCACAATGCCTTAGATCAAAATATCAAACATATGAATAGATCTCATTTTTCCATCTTATTCCAGGATTTCCCATCCATATGTCACAGTTTGACCTTTGACCTTATTTCTGCTGATTCTGCTCTCCTTCAATCACTTTTTGGCTCAAGTCTAAAGCCTTTTCTCTAGACCTTCTTCTGACTTTGCAAGGGTCAAACCACAGTCTCACAACATAGCTTTCTTATCCAATCTTACACTCACAAATACACACACTCTCGCCCCCACGCATGCGCACACGCACACGCACACACAACACAAAATACAGTGCTTTCTCCTCATCAATTCAATTTTCCTTTGCCTCTCCTCTTTTGTGCCCCACCCAGTTTCAGTGTGTGTCCAGAGCAGTCTGCATTCTGTGTGTAAATGCTGCTTCCAACATCCTACGTGTGTAGGTGTGTGTGAGTGAAAAAAAGGGAGAGAGGGTGGTAGTCATTGCTTGGGTTCCGATAGCAACAAGATGGGTTTCTGGATGACACCACTATCTCTGCAAAACAGGCACAGGCAGACCTTTAAGTAATGAAAAAAATCCCAGCATCACCTTGTCGTCCAGAATGCACAAAAAGAGAAACCACACAGGGTGTTATTTGCTTTGACAGTAACTTGTAATTAATAATACCAGACAGAGAAGCACAGTGATGTAATCGGGATTAATGGTGCTATAAAAAGAGCTCTAATTGCGCCTGGGCTTGAGTCTGAAGATACTGTGGTGAGTTACAAGAACAGCTGGAGCACAGGTGGAGAAGAAAGTTTTCTCAGGAACTTCACAGCAGAGAGGAAGTGATGGTCTCTTTTCATTGCTGTTCCTCAGTTTCTCAAGCTTGATGTTTCATGTCCACAGTGCAGACAAAAGGACTGAATCATAACTACTTTATCTTGAAACTACATGGTGGAGTCACACAATGAAATATTTTCTAACAACTTTCTATCGGTCCAACTGCGTTTCTGCTCACTGGGTTCATAATTGTTCTTTGTTTTTACTGAATGAAATAAATGCAAACAAACTGACTTGATAACCTCGCTGCTAGCTAGCCAAATGAGACCAAAACATTGCATTTCTTTATGGTCATGGAGCTGCGTTTCGCTCGATGCTGCAGTATGTTCCTTTGTATGAAATGTTTCTTTCAGAAATAAGATGAAGGATTATTTGTCTGTTAGGGGAGTTGTAGCATGTCAATCTGCTTAATATAGATCTGTAAAATAGTGTGGTCAAGGGTCTTCAAGGTGAACAAACAAACGGCATCAGCCACAGGCTTCAGATTCTTCAGATGATTTTTATTGATACATTTGCCTCAGACATCCCTCCTGAGCTTCCAAAAACTCAGCGTTTTTATAGCCAATTGGCAGGTGAGTGGACCAAGCCACAATTAAACAGGGAAAATACACAAAAACAAAATCTAAACAGAAAAACAACAACATTATTAATTGAAGTTACAAACTCATTTACATGAAGAAACAGTCTGAAAAATAAACCATGCAGTAGAAGATAACTCAAAAAATTACTTCAAAGAAAAAACAAAGCAATCCTTCAAAGAAAACCCTCTTATTGATAGAACCCAGAAAAGTAATTAATGACAGACACTCAAGCAGGAAATGCTTGGCCAGCCCCTCCCACATTCCTGCCCTGCTGCAGATCTACACGGGATAAACAATGGTGAGTAAAAAGGAAACCAAATACCATGAATATATTTTGAAACAAATGAACAAATTTAACCAATAATCCAGAAGTAATAATTTTAACCTGGAAACTGCAACATAATGCTAACACAAACAAACCTGGGATAGTATGTGAAGCAAAGTTGCAAATAATGTTTAAATTTAAGCATTATGACCAACTAAAGAAAGTAAATTAATCAGAAATAAGAATACAAACTGAACCGCTTTGTCACAGATCTGTGAAGCTTCTCTGATCTGAAATCCAACTAGATGCTGGACGTTAACAGATACTGCGTTAGCATCAACAGATCTGACAGATACTCATACTGGCATATTTCCGAAAGGAAAGCAAACAAAAAAATTGTTATTTAGTTTTTCACAGATGATGATGAAATCATCTGTGACATCATCATGACATGATGATGATGATGATGGAGGAATTTTATTTTACATATGATGAAAAACATCACAACCCCAACTTACCTTATTGTGGCGGCCACATAATTTGTCCCTTATATGGTTAGGTGAAGCATTTCCACCATCTGGTCTAAAAATACAGTGAAAAATGTCTTTTGATGTATTTTTCTTTGCAAATATCATTAGAATTTTATATATAAGTTCATTTGATTTCCTCCTGTATATTTGGATTTGATTTGTGGTGGAAAACAAGCTTGAAGAAGACCTTCTAAACATTTTATTTGCAGTTGTTTAGAGCTTTCTTATATTTGTATTACCTATAGAACAAATTATCTGAATTAATTGATTGCATGTTTCTTTTTTCCACAAACGATTTGCAGTTATTGCACCTATTGCTTTACAAATACCCTCTGTTAATTAGGCTTTGATTATACTGTAAGCAACTACCTTCAAAATTACCAACAAACCTTCTTTACAGATAACTTCAAAACTTTAAGTTTCTTTATTTCAAATATTCAACATGTGTTTTAATAAAAAGAGATAAATGTATTTGGTTAACACAAAGGAAATTATAAATAATGCAAAACTTGTGTTCACCTAATTAAATCTACCATCGAGGTATTTGCTGTGATAATTCAGTTAGCCTTTATTAACATCTGATTCAGTTGTGTAGATTCTACATCATTTTGCAGTCCATTACTTTACCACATGATGGGATTTGTATAAGATTCATCTTCATCAACTATTAAGTCCCTATATTTTTTTTTATTAAAAAAAGGGAAGTTACACATCTGGTATTCTTTGTAAATATGATACATTTTAACATAATTATTCAGAATAATTTATGAGAAAAGACCCAACTATATATGTTTTTGTCCATCCTGTTTATAGTTGCAATATTTTTCTTATGCTGTAATGGGACTGAGCTCATCACAATAAAGGAGCAGAGAGAGAAAGAAAGCAGAACAAACAGTCTGTCAAAGATCCCAGTAATGGAACATTAGTTTAAATAATTCCCATTTTAAACATGATCATTCAAACTCAGAATCTCTTTTGTTGTGTTTTAGATAAGGAATATACACAGTCATTCTGAACTGAGGACAGAAATGTTCAAGAAATAAATATTTATTTATTTTCTTTCTGAATTCTAATCCTCAGCCATTAGGATCCACTGCTATTGATTTAATGGGGCCTAACATTAGTGCAGAACCATCAAGGCTAGAGGTAGTGAGGCTGAGCCCTATCTGTTGTCTCCTAATGAGGAGCTTGAGTTTATCTACCAGTGTAGGTAATGTCCAAACCAGGACAAATTAGACTGACAAACAGCTTTGTTAATTACTTGTGATTAAAAGATTACCTGTTAAATGCTTGTGCTTCACCATCTGACATACCAAATAAACCTGGTGGTGATTTCCTTCGAGCCAGTTAAAAGTTGCCCCATGTACATTTTTTTTGTTAACAAGAACAGTAGAATAATTCTGGAGCTTTAACCATGGGTTCCTTTCTACATCAGGTTTTGTAACTTCCTACCATTTTACAATTTACATCTAATCTTTAATTGTGTTTATCAGAGGCTTCTTAAAATCTGCTGTATACCGGAGATCCTTCCAGCCCACAGCCATTACCCTTTGAAGCAATTTAAATATTTCAAATAACCGCATTTTTCCTGTGGGAAACATTTATGAAGTTTTTTTGTATTTTCATATTTGTTGAAGCTGTCACCATGTTCTGACAACATGTATAAGGCAGACAATCTGAAAAGAACTACTTCTCCTCCCCTCTCCCAGTGCTAACTAGAAACAACAAGAGCAGAAATATCTTAAAAAAACATATGACAAATGAATATGAACATTTGAATTGAAGTGTATTTGAACTGAGCAATGATCTCCACAAAAGTAGAGGAGGAATAAGAAAAATGTCAGATAAAGATTTGATTTAATAAAGTCCATCATAAAGATAATATTTCATCTCCAGTTATTATTTTTGGTAGAGAAAAACTGCCCCAGCATATTTGGTGCCCAGCTTCTCCATGTGGCACAACTGAAGAGTTGAGACAGAATATGTGAAAAAACAAGAGGACATTGAAGAAAAATAAAAATGCACCAAATGCAGGGACAATAATTAATATAAAAAGATTCATACATTAAAATCATTCTTTTCTAGAGGCTTTCTGTTCGACAGTTAATGTGAGGCCAGATGACTACAACAGTAGTGGGTCTCATTTCAGACAACAACGAGACCCCCTACAGAGAGGAGATTCTGCAGCTCACTCAGTGGTGTTCAGCCAATAACTTGGTGCTGAACACAGGGAAGACCAAGGAGGTCATTGTGGACTACAGAAGGTCCAGGAGGACGGGTCACACTCCCCTTCTCATAGATGGAGAAGAGGTGGAGCGTGTGGACAACATCAAGTTCCTGGGCCTCCACATCACGTCTGACGTCTCCTGGAATACAAACACCTCCCACCTGGTGAAGAAAGCACAACAAAGGCTCTTCTTCCTCAGGAAACTGAGACGTGCTGGACTTTCCTCACGGCTGCTCGTGAACTTTTACAGGGCGACAATCGAGAGCGTCCTCTGCCTCAACGTGACTGTGTGGTACGGTAGCTGCACAGCACTGGAGAGGACACAACTGACACGGGTGGTGAGAACAGCACAAGGCATTGTGGGATGCCCCCTCCCAGACCTGGACTCTATTTACATAGGCCGGGTCAAGAAGAGAGCTGGATCCATAGCCATGGATTCCAGCCACCCGGGCCACAGACTGTTTGTGCCGCTGCCATCAGGCAAGCGGTTCAGGAATATACAGACTACAACAAACAGACTGAGAAACAGTTTCTTCCCCACAGCCGTCAGAGCCATTACTCCCTGCCGCCCCCTCCCACACATATCATAACCTCACATACACCCCCACACAGCCATATTGTTCTGCACTTGCACTGTCACATCATCTGCACTTTACCATAATTGGACCTGCTGCTTCTTCTTTGGTGTGGTTGAGTGCCTTTAGTTAATTTTAGTTGTATATATTATTATTATTATTGTGTGTTTGTTTATTTAATATTGTATATTTTGACTTTTTGCACGGGAGTTGCAATAGAAATTTCGTTGAATCCTGTTCAATGACAATAAATGCTATTCTATTCTATTCTATTCTATGCAGTGATTGTCAAAATACATAACATATAATAGCAATTTTTAAAACATCATCCCTTGTCTGGCACATCTGACAGTTAGTGGGGAAGAATAGAGCCTAGTTGGTTTGGGTAGCTTTTCCCTTCATATTAATATATTAATTATTTAAAAAGCTGTTTTTATTTTTTATTTTTTGTAAGACATCTAATATATTAATGAATACAAAATAGCTGGAAAAGAAAAAAATCTTCAAGGAATATGGTCAATACTTGAACAGCGCTTTTTCAAAGCTCTATGTGAATGGCAGTGGCCATTCACACTCTGACGGTGGCAAACTACTGCATAGTAACCTCAACTGACAGAAGCCGTGCACCAGCATCATCACTCAGGGTAGGTCTCGGTAAAGGGCAAAATGAGAGAGGCGTGGGGACTGAACCAGAAACCTGCAGATTGTGGGATAAACTTAAACCACTGTCATCACCATAATTATTATTAGAATGTATGTTCAACTTATGCAGTAATTTATGAAAATTATTAGCTAATCTCCATTAATGTTCCTGCAGAATGAGCTTTGTGAATCTAATATTTTCACATTTATTGATTAAATTCAGAAAGTTTTCAGTGCAAAGTAACAAGCTAGGTTAAGCAAAGGCGATAAAAGTCCCCACTGGTTTGTAAGGCAAAGCATTCCTGATGAAATGTCAGCATTCATTTAACTAATTCACTGACCTTCCCTTGCATGCATTCATGCCTTGTGTTTCTAGCCTCCTAAAAATAGCCACAGACACCTTCTGAATCAGACAAGCACTCTCCATTAAAACACTAACCTGCGTTCATTATTCAAGAGTCTGCTTGGTTCCTTCGCCTGATAGGTGTGCTGGGGGTGTGGGATGGGATAATGTAGAATCAGAAGTGACAGTAACATTCTTCTGCGCAGCAATCAAACACAGTGTTGCTTATTAAAAATGCATCTTGTTGAGTACGAACAGCCCTTGCCTTACAGAGTGGCTCATCAGGCGACTCACTGAAGACAGTGGAGCATCACACAGACATTCACCAAGGTGCTGCACATTTCATTCAACAGGCTCAAAGGGAGGTTTGCTCCCTGTCGACTAAAACTTGTCTTTACAAGCAAGGCGTTTTGTAAGGTGTCTAGCAACGTATCCATCCTGGATTCCATTTTTTCTTTGAATGTGTTTGATTCTTTTATTTATTATACTGCAATATATTGTAAACACATCACCTGGAACTAGTAGGTAAGACTGGGGTAAGTTGAGCCGAAGAGTATGTTGAGTCACCCCTTGTTTCTAGGAAATGGTAAAACACATTGATCATGCAACCAAATGAATAGTAAGCAGGCATCGTTTTATGAAGTTTGTGAACATAAGGCTTTTATTTCTTAAATGTTTCACTCTCGCAAGTGAAGTTAGTGTATCATAAGTTTCATAAGAATTATGTCTAGACAATAATAGTTTTTTATAGTAATTGTGCTATTCATGAGTCACAACATGAGGATAAAAGTGTAGCATTTTAGGGGTAAGTAGAGCCATGGAGCCATTGCCTCAACTTATCCAATACACTTACAGAGTGAACATGAATCTCTCTGATTGGTTGACAGTAAGTGTCCATCTGCTAAAGTTCAGAATTTTAAATCCGGCCGAGTTGGACATCCTGCACATGCTCCAGATGCTTGTCCACATAGACTTTGCATTCAAACCAGTACAGCTTAGATTAACTTGTAGAGATCCTAAATGTGAAAAATAGCTTGTCTTGCCCAAGTGTACCCTATGCTACATATAAATATATAAGTCTCACTTCTCCATTAGCTAAACATTCTTTAGCTAATGTTGCACCTTGCATCTTCTGTCCCGTCGAGTATATGACCTTTAAATAGGAATATTTAAAGGTTTTGGCTGTTTGGAGGCAATAAAGGGTGAAGCAAATACAATAAGAGGAAACGAGGATGCGATGTTGTGAGAATTACTTTAAAAGGAACAAGACAAATTTTACCTGGTTATCTGATGAGACTTATAGTGCAGGCTGTTGTGGAAATAATGTTGCAGCAATATTAATGATGTTGCATCAATGCAGTGATGCACTGGGAAGTTAGTAAGTGGAGGTACAACGTAAATGCTGATTTTAAATCTGACAAATAATTTCTTTGCTCTAAGTGATTTATAAATAATCTAACATCAATTTTCCTGCAACTCCTTTAATAGCTGCAGCTCTGTATCTGTTTGTCTTTTTAAATCTCACATCCAAAGGAAAAATAGTGAATGTGATGGATGAAGTTTGCTTCACCTTTCATTGACTTAAAACAGTCATTCAACTGCTCAATGGTCTTTTGGTGTGTTAAATATTTGTAAAAATATTAGCAGAAACTGAGTTTGCCATTTTGTCAGAGGAAGTAAGGGAAGAAACAGAGTAACTGATGTCAAAAACATCATATGAGCAAAGACAACAAGAGAAAATACCCATTCTGTTGCTTTTCAGTTTTAAATTAAATATTTCGCTAATGGAATCTACCACTAAAATTTTACTTTGCAAGATTTGATGTCAGTTTATTTATATAGTTACAGTACAAGTAACAATAAATATTGTCTTAAGATACAAGAAAAACATAAAAATCAATCTAATCAAACAGATAGATTTAAAATGTGCTATTTAAGGGTGCTGTGGTGGCGCATGGGCAAAGCACAACCCATGTATTGACGTCTTAGTCCTGGTGGCAGTGGTTGCCAGTTCAATTCCTGGCCTGGCAACATTGCTGCATGTCTTCCCCATCTCTCATTACTCTGTTTCCTGTTGAACTACTTTTGAATAAAGGCCCCCAGAGCCAATAAAACCTTTCAAAAACAAAAGCTATTTACATTCAAGTGTAATTCTTGTTGTCAAAAACTGTTAAGTACAGTTTGATATAATAATAACAACAATAATAATAATAATAAAAAGTTATCTCTGCAGTGCTTTCTATGGTGATGGAATATATCCACTGTAAATATCCCAAAGGTATTATGTGAAGGCTGCACTGTTGCCTTGCAGCATAGTCCAAAAATAATGACTGTTGGTTAATCTGTTACTCTGAGTTGCCCCTACATATGTGTGTGAGTGCATTGACATCTGTCCTTTGTGTCTTCCTGTGGTGGAGTGGTGACCCAACCATATTCTTTCAAGTTGAGGTATGTAATGGAAAAGTTCATAATGTGCTCCTCACCTCTCTTTAGGTTATCTGCACAGTCTTCTGATGAGACTAGTCAAGCTGTTCTCAAAACCGCTGAGATGTCATTTAACAGCAGGAGGGTCTTTATCCTGGAGACTACTTCCCCAACCTAGAACTTATCTGCCACTCTCATTAGCATCACAGAACAATCCCCTTTCCTTAACAATAGAGAAATGGCAAGACCATCTGTGTTGGACGCTGCAGAATCCCTGGTACATAACAATCAGGGATTCACATCCATTGTCCAAACAAGTCTCTCTTCTCCGACCAGAACCTATAAAGGAAGTTAGTGATCTTTGACTAGATCAGCTTTGTTTCTGTTTTACCTTAGTTCAATCCTTTTATTATGTTCCCTATGTCTTGTTGTAGTTGGATTCATTTTCATAATTCTTGGTTTCATTGTAAAAGTTCTCATCATATGTAATGTATATTTAATATTGTATTAAATGGGAGAAGAAGTTGTACCAGTAGATGGTGATGCAGTGATGCTCAGAACATCTGTGTGAAGGACAGAGGGCTTTAAATTACACATTAATTTCTTTGGCAGTGGCTTGACTTCCAGACATCACTCACTGACTCATCCTCTAAAGATGTGTTTACAAGAACGTTGGTTACTCACTTTGTGCATGTGCTTTAAATGGCTCACCACCTACTTTTCCCAAGTCATGTGTGTCTTATCCATTCAGGAGTTAGTGGGAAGAGAAGGCAGGTATAACCTATATCTGTGGTTTAGAGAATGATGTTGGTACTTTCAATCATGGGACATCATTTTAAAGATTTACCATATTCCTGAACAAGGTGATAAGTTTGTGTTGTAAATCTCAAATGAAAAAAAAGTAGTTTGAGATCAAATTCTGGAATAGATATGTAGATTTTTTAAAACGTTTTTAGTAAAAACATTTAAAAATGTTCTGTATAGTAAGCCATAGCTGCTGCAGCACTGTTTTGCTATCTTTCTTCTTATTCTGTCAGGGTGTAATCTGCATTTTCCATGGATTAAAATATGAGGAGATGAATGGTAGTTTGTGTTTTTCACCTCTTTGGAATATGAGCATAACCTTTGGATCTGGAAAATTACTCGGCATAGTTGCCTTGTACTGATGGTTTTAATGACACTTGGCAAAATGGAATGCCTCTTACTTGTTTCACAACTATTAACTAAATTATGTTTATGATGTTTTTATGAAGCACTTTGAACAGCCTGGATGCTGAAATGTCCAATACAAACAAACTTGACTGATTGATTGATTAGCTCAAACTCTGTGCTGACTGTCAATCAGTCAAACAATCAATTAATTATGTTTATTTGTACATTACATTTCAGCAACAAGGCATTTCAAATTTATAGAACACACAGTCAACAATTGTCAAGTACCATCGTTTCACATAATGTGTTCATTAGTGTTTCATTCAAACATCTAAAAAGCAGCTCTAAAAATGTGGATTTTAGTCTTGATTTAGAGGAACTCAGTATTTCAGCTGCTTAACAATTTTCTTGAAGTTTGTTCCAGATTTATTGTGCATGGAAGCTGAATGCTGCTTCTCCATTTATGGTTCTGGGGATGCAGAACAGACCAGAACCAGAACTGGAAGGTTGATACAACAACTGCAGCCACACGACTACAGATGAAAATCTGGTTAATCAGATTAATTAGCAGAGCTACATTTTTCTAAAGCAGTTGTGATGATTGTTGGTAGTAAATGGGTGCAATAAATATAAGAAGACAGCTTGTGGCCCCAACTTCAATAATCAAACAAACACTCCTAAATTTGGAAAATAAAAAATAAAAAAAAACTAAGCTTTCCAGTCTAGGTTTTCCCATTTTATTTTCTGAATTCTTGGCCTTTACTAAGTAGCTTAGATTCATTCCAAAGTCCAAAACATGCCATGATTGTTGACTCTTTAAATTGTCCTTGTGTGACTTTGTGAGTTGTGTGTATGCATGCAGGTTGGATGTGGATGTGTGTCTGTAACAGCCATCTGATGCAGCTCCCTCTGGGCCAGTAAAAGCTGACAGTCTGCAGCCTCACCTTCTGAAACACCACTAAGCAGGTTGGATGAACATCCTCTATGAATTCTTTTATGATGCTTTTCTTCTGTTGCTGGTTACAGTCACCAGCTGTTGGAAGCCATATTTTATGTGTGCTTGATGGTTTTAATATAACCAAGAAATCCTGTACAAAGAATCAGAGTGTTTTGAGCTATGAGAATTAAAGTCATTGACATAATTTTTTTGAAGAATGTTAAATAGACCAGAAAGTCTCAGTCATGGTCCTGGATCAGGAAACACAGCTAAACAGCCTTTAACATTTATTACAGAAACAAAAGTGTTGAAGAAGTCCAGGTCCTCCAAAAAGACTTTTCCAATTAATTCACTTTAATTGAGTATAATGTGGTTCTTCCCCATCTTTACAATGACTTCCACCTGACTGCCTCATACTCAATTAAAAAACAATATAAACTGACGTTAGCAGTCAACATTCAGTCTTTGCATTGCTTAAGACAATTAAATTGGAAAGGAAGCGGCGACTACTGCTCTGTCAGACATTTTTCTTCATTTCCTGTTGTCACATTAATTTTGTAATATTCAGCGGCATGCTGCTTGTTATGGATGGTTATAATCATTTAGGTGTCTTGATTGTTTTGTCTATATACTCCAGGGAGGCTCCTCTGCCTGTAGAGCAGAAGTAAAATGTCTCAGAGTGTGTAGCAGCAAAACTGATGGGTGTAATAACTCCATGCTCATATGCACATTTCCACACAACCCTCTCTCCTGTAGTTTTGTCTGTATTATCTATTTGGCAGTGATTGAGTGTGGCAGTAAAAAGGCAGTGAAAAAGACACAAGGCATGTGGGATGATTGCCGGGTGGCTTTGCAGAGGGTCCAGGTAATTTCCTCTCACAGTTAACTCAATGCCATCGTTTGTCAGCCGCCACTTGCACTGCTGGCAGCTATTGTGCCAAGCAAAGTCAATGGTACAGCTTATGAATCTGCCCCGCCGTCAACTGCCTGGCTTATAAATCCAAACAGGAGTCAATTGCTCAAAAGATGACTCCATTGACACATCTGGCAGCCCTAGACAGTCACAAGAATACCCATCAGTGGGACATCCTGGAGGCAGGCAAAGATTAATTAGAACAGTCTTGTAAGAGGAAACGATAGTGCAGTCTCGAAAAATATTCGCGATGGACAGACAGACGGATGGATGGATAGATAGATGTAAAACTAAAGTTGAATATTAATGTTGGATAAAATGTGTTTAATAATGATGATAATTTGTTTAATTTTTAGGTACCAGTCATTGCAAAATAAAATAAATAAATAAATACAATTTGAAAATATTTGTTTAATTTTTTAAATCAAAAAACATCACATAATGCAGTAATAGCACTGTAATAATATAATGAAATCAGACTTCGCATTGTAATAAAACATAATTGGAACCACATTATATAATAATCGACACAAAATGTAATGAAATCCTTGAACACATTGATTAAAGGCAATGTTTATGCCTTTAATCATCTTCTGTGGCCAATAATTATTATTTACAGTCATTTATTCACAATGCCCTTCAGAGAATGCACACACATTCACCATATAGTGAATACTTCTGGAAAATATTGTCTTGAGGATAATGGCAGCTGTCCAAGAAGAGCCATCAAGGAAAGACAGAAGAGTTTCTTTGTTATTGTTTGCAACATTTAGAGAAGCCATTGTACAGAGGTCAGTGGTGGAAGATTCCAGAAGTCTACACATTAAAGTGAGGGGACTTCCTCCCAAAAACAAAGTGGAATTAAAATGGTCTCATCTTCCAACAGTCCAGTTACAGTTTGCTGATAATTTGTAGATTTTATTGTATGACTGGCAAGGCAAAAATAATATCAAAGATCAGAATGATTAAAAAATTGATCATCGCCAGTTTGAAAACTCAAAACACTAATAAATCGATTATACAACAGCAAGTCTATAGTTTATTTGCACAACAGCAAAGTAGATCGTTATAAAAAAGAATAAAGAACAGAATTCATAAAAACATGAATATGTGAATACCTTTGAAAATTTTTTATTTCTTTTGCAGATATTTATCTACAACGGCAAGATGGATTTGTATTGCCACCATGTTTCAAGCAGAACAGCTGAACTGACCAACAGCTGCTGCTCCCTCGATCATATCTGTAGTGGCAGAGCATAGATATTAAAAAAAAGATTTCATTTTCTGGCTTCTGATAACCCAACACAATTTTCTTCCTCAAAGAGAGTGCATTGATTTACTCAAGACCAAAGCCATGATTGTCTTCTAATGCAAGTCAGCAAAGCAGAACGTGCTAAATTACTTTTTAGTTCATGGCGGAAATGCAAAAGCAACAAATGTATGAAATGGCAAAATGTCAGTGATTTGTAAAAAAAAAAAATATATATATATATATATATATATATATATATATATATATATATATATATATATATATATATATATATATATATATATATATATATTATATATATATAATAAAAAAAAGTAAAGCACTGCTCCATTTTTTCAAAGCAGTGATGATATGCAGATGCTGTCATTCATCCCTACTGCCAGACTTTATGTCCAACTCCCTCAGTGCAAATATCTGTTACACTAGTTCTGTAATATTCCTATAAGTCATCAATGCGTCTTCTTCTATTTTCAATATAGAAAATGGAAAACAATTTTTATTGTTTTCCATTTTAAATAATAATAATAGTAATAGTAATAGTAGTGATTTTCCTGAACCATGTGAACTTGACTCAGATTTACTTGTATCAATGATTCAAAAGTAAATGTAAAATCTGATTTATGAGAAATATTTAGCTTTTTGAGGACTCTGCAGAGTGGCATCTGGAAGGTCACATGGTTTCATTCTTTAGTTGGAGGTTTTTCTGTGAACATGAATATTAGAAGTGGAAAAATAGCAAGGACTTTTCAGACAGACAAGAATGGGAAAGTTTATCCAGTTTCAAGTGGTGCTTGAAGCTCTTCATGGAGCAACAGAGAAAGTATTTTTTTTATTTTTATATTTACTATTCAGTAACATTACCAAATGTTACTGAATAAAGAACAGAATTATCAAATGTTACTGAATAGAAGTTTTTATTGACAGGTTTCTAAAAGGCCTTATCAGGTAATAAACATGGTCTTACTGAATTAATGCAATGTTTTAAGAGGAATGCTTCAGTCAGTTGGGTGAACATATCAAATATTATATTTTATTCTTTGAAACAATTGTCCTGTCACCAACCAGGGTTACAAAATGCAAGCCAGTGACACATGAAGAAGCCGCTGAAGTAGTGTTGATGTTTGAGATGCAGTAAATTGCTCTGGGCCAGGAATCAAACCCAGGACAGCTGTGTTGAGGGCATTAGTCTCACCATGTGGTGCGCCTGGACCAACACTGAACCACCTGCTGCCCCAGCATGCAGCAGTTTTCCTGGCCAGAGCCGAAAGTAAGCTGACCACCTTGATTAGGAAGCAACCCATTCATGTGCTGCATCAAAAGTCTCACTTATAATATTATTAACCCCAAGATTAGTAATACTCAGGGGGTTGCTGGACACCAGCTCCTGGAAGCCTCAAAAGCTGTACTGTAGTTTGCTATTCTTGCTCGCAAACCGTCATTGTCCAAAGCTTTTTGTTGTGTGTGCAAATGTTCTTCAACTTATTCTAATGACAAAAACAGCTTGACAATAACTGTTTTCCACCAGACACATGGTAACCTCAACAAATAGATGAGTGACAGACTGTTGTGTAACAACAGTGGTCCTCTGGAAATGATAAAGTGCTATACAAGTACAGGCTATTTAACATTAATGTTTAAACATAATGTTATGTAAAACAGATGAACTCATCAATCAAGATTTGGAAAATGGGAGGGGAGTAATGAAGTAACAGAGCTGATTTGGAGCAAAGTTCACTGAAGATGATTAAGTTAAAAGTCATAAAAAGTAGTTTTCATTAAATTCACCATGCTTTTCCAAACAGCTGTCAACTTTACACCATTGTTTGGAATTACTGTAATTGTTTCATTATTATTATGACACTAGTGTACTAATTTATACACTTTTGTACTTCAAAATGCTATGCTATTGGGTTATGTGAATACTTCATTAACCTCTAATTTTGCTCAAATTCACACAGGTTCCAGGAAATACGGAAATACAGTCACTTCATGAAGGATTCTGTGAATCACACTAGTAAGCATTCCAGAGGAGAGGACTCCTCTTCCCTGGGTCTGGGGTATATGGGTGTTGTTGTGTGAGGTTAACGATGTAGAAATTGAGGTCATAAGTTGGAAGAATGGAGCAATCTGTGGTCTGAGAAAACTAGCCTTCGCCACCTGTTAGCTTCGTTCTCCCCTCCTACTCCACCATCTGTTTGTGGAGGATAAAACTGACATGGCTAACTTCTCGAAGCAGCATCTTGAGGTTACATGGATTCTTCCCTGCCCCTCTCTTATCATAAGTGTCCAACATTCTGTTAAGATACGCCACAAATGGCAATCCCCTGACCCTGGAGTAGACTGACAAAGGACTCTGGTGCAACTAATGACTAGCTATCCTAAATTTTTGCCCACTCTGTCTTTTCTATATTCTATTTTACATTTGCTGTTTTATTAATTTATGCTTTTTACTTAAAATTATATGCAAAACAAAATGCAGAGTTATTTATTTAATAATTCCAAAGAGAGTCCAACTTCAAAACATATTCATGGAGTCCAACTTAAAAACATATTCATGTTCAGTTTGACATAAATCCCAAAAGACTTGTAATAAATCATTGACATTGGCTGAAGCTGCAATATTCCTGGCTTTTTCTGAATGTTTGCTCAGATTTAGGAGATTGGCTAACAACACACCCTTTGGTTTATTAGCAGCTACTAAAAACAGATAACAGAAATCTTACCTTTGAACAAAGGTAGCATTTAAGAAAAGGCTAACTTAAAAACGTAACGCCACTCATGATTGTGTTCATCCAAACACATTTATGGCCAACATTTTTCAGTTCTTTCTCCAAATCAACTGTGAGCATACAAACACCTTTTCAGTATTATACCTCAGGAAGACATCTGTGTCTCTAAGTTTTTAAACTTTTTACTTTACATTGTAAATGGCAGCACAGAAAAACTTAGAATATGCAAATAAATATGACAACAAATGGAAATAATTCTTCTTTATTAACTTTCCTTCCAGTGGGCTGTGCAGCTGGTTTTCACATACGATGGGTTTTTCCAGTTCCTGGCTGTTCTAAAGGCTTTTAAAGTGCAGTTTCTCAATGATACTTGCAAGAATCAGCTGGCCACTTTCGAAGACTAACATATTTTAATCACAGAAACCCTTGCCGTCCAGAGCTGGTTTTCACAAGAAACAAACAAAAAAATGATTCCAGAGACACTGAAACAATTGTTTTGTGTCTCCATTTGATACAGTTCATTTCTGTTTTACAATCTGTCCCTTAGGTTTGCAAAGCAGTCAAGAAGCAGTTACAAGGCCAAAGGTGTCACTATTTTTGTGTGTCTAGAAAGCTCTGCTTCCCTTTAGCTAACAGTTTTCATGAAAGTTGATTTTGGCATTGACCCTTCCTGTGATCCTGACTGGACAAAAAAGGAAAAGCAATAAGAGACCGGCACACAAGATGAAAAGGGGGCAAAGAGCTTCCACTTTCCCATGAAGATTTACCTTTCTGTCATGACTTTATGTGGTTGAAATGGAAAAGAGAATTGGGCCGTGTTTACAGCACCATAAAGCTTTCTTTTAAACCCAAGGACTTGGTCACCCTGAAACTGTAGCGCAGCACCCATAAAACTGAGGCTAACGCTGTCTTTTAAATCTGATGAAGCATTTATCGATTCTTTTTAGATCTTGTTTTATTTGCTCCTATTTCCCCACCTCTGTGTTAATAGAGGCGAATCAGAGGACAACAGAAAAAGACTACTGGGTTATCTGGGGGTTTAATAGTAACAGAATGCAAGACAGAGGGATCCAAAAAGAAAAAAGAGAAAAAAAAATGTTACAAGAAGAAATGTATGTTGAGATATTAAGCTCAGTTTAA
The DNA here is from genome assembly GCF_027474105.1 of Poeciliopsis prolifica. Classification (NCBI taxonomy): domain Eukaryota; kingdom Metazoa; phylum Chordata; class Actinopteri; order Cyprinodontiformes; family Poeciliidae; genus Poeciliopsis; species Poeciliopsis prolifica. Next base: position 552,432 of record NW_026562392.1, on the reverse strand, counting down.
TGGCTTCACTGTGGCCAGCATGGCAAACATTTTCCAAAACAGGAATCTGATCTTAGAGTAAGTACAGCTTTGTGTCATGACTTCATTCTTTCTGCTCCACCTTCTGCGCTGATTGCTCATTACTCTCACCTGCGCTGTGCTGCTCCCTATTTATACAGCTGATTTTCACCAGCTCAGTGTGAGATTGTCTGTTGCTCTAGTCACAGCTTTCAAGCCATTATTTTATGTTTTGAGGAGTTTTCTGTTTTTCTGATCCTGTCTGTTTTTGACCACAGATTTTGCCTTGTCCTTTGGCTGCTGAAAGTATTCTGACCTCCTGTTGAAGAACCCTGCCTGTCGCTGACCCTGCCTCCTGCTTGCTGTTTGCTGGTTTTTCTGTGCCTGTGGCTCTCCTGTGCATGACCCCGGATCGTCTCACTACTCAGTCTCTGGTTTGTGAATTTTGCCCCTGTCGCCCGTTTGTTCCCTGAGCCCCCAAGACTTTCCGTTGTCCATTCATTCTACTTCGTCCCACCCCTGTGGATTCCTCCTCCCTTATCTGCTCGTTTTATCCCACCCTGTTCAGCCCTGTCGAAACTATTTTGTCATTAAAACTTCTGGTGAAACTTACTCCCGTGTTTGCTGCGTTTTGGGTTCTGGCTGAGTTTGCTTAATCATCACACTTTGTTTAAGAATACTTTGTTGTTTTTATTAGTTAAATATGAAAGAAGAGCAAAACTTCTCCTTTCTAAAGGATGCAGGCAATCTTACTCTTCACATAGCTGTAAGTAGATCTGATTTCATATTGTGTTCATTGTGATTAAAGTTATATCGCAATATTTCTTCAAATGTGATATGTTAACTTTTTTTGAACTGAAAACATATTTATTTGAGCATAATTTAAGTTTCATAGAATAATTAAAGCATGTTAAATATGAAAATGGTGTTTCATTGAAGGAAAGTCAAATATGATCAACTCTGACACCAGAAAAAAGATTTTGAATTGAATTAAAATGAAGCCCATCCACTGCCTAAAATGTGAAAAAGTTGAAATATTTTCTATGGCAACAAAAATATTGAGCATATATGAATGTAATTGCTTAAATATTAATCTAAAATACTTATATTTTAGGAATTTTAGGTGGATATTAGGTGGCTGTCTCTGTCCTCTTTTTTTGTTTTTTTCTTTCTTTTGGCTTTTTGTTGCTTTAACTGTTGCTATCATACATTGACTTTCACCAAACAGCAACTCCTAAGCATCAAGCATTCATTGTATGAGATCCTGGTTGGAAATGTGGAATCTGTTTTTCTATAAGTGAAGGTTGGTTTACTGATATCTGTGTGTCACAGAAGACATGCAGCTCTCATCTGGAGTCATGTTTTATAAACTGTAAATACGTTTTCTCAACGAGGATGTTCTCATTTGTTTTTTGACCTGTGTCAAAATGATAAATGGCTTAAATTATCAAGTACTTCATCAAGTCAGAGGACTCCAAACCATGACACCACAATCAGTCATTCACACACACACACACACACACACACACACACACACACACACACACACACACACACACACACACACACACACATGCATGCATTGAGGGTGATGACATTGTAGCCACAAGCTCTCACACTGAGATAAGCCTCCAAATTATTAATAACCTCAACAAATTCTTCTGTAGGCTGGAAAAATGCTCCTTATTCTGTCGGACAGAATAACAGTTTTGCGCTGGCTGGTTTGAAATGCCAGAACTCCATATTATTTGTTTGGCATGATGAACATATTGTTCTTTGTTTGGGTGTTTTCTGGTAAGATAGTCAGATCATCTCAATTGTTTTCATTCTAAAACAATTGAATAAATTTCAGTTTCTCAGAGAGTGGGCCATGATAACACTCAAATGAAACATCCTGTTAGGCTTCAGTCTTAACTACTTGAGACTTTTGATTCTTTGCCTTTAAGACAAAATTAAACTATGTGTAGTTGAGTAGTTCAAAACCACAACTTTTAGGTTCTCCATGTCTGAGTGGTAAGGGAACTTGTCAATTGATTTGAATCTTAAAAGGAAAATAATTTAAAATCTATACTGAAGCACTGAAATTAAAATAAAAAGCATAGCCATTCTCAGTAAACAGATAACAATAAAAAAAAACATGGTCTGTGTTAAATTCAAGCTTGGGAGGGGGTCATAAGCAGCTGCGTAGTTTGCTTTGCTCTGGATTGGTCTGAACACCAACCTGAACAACACATTTAATAACAATAAAACATGGTAGAGTAGTTGACTGCGTTTCCACACTGCATGCTAATTTTATCTTTTTACAGTTTAGGTCCAAGAAGTGTTTTTTTGTTGTTGTTTTTGTTGTTTTTTTTATCTATTTTTGTCTCTTTCTCTTGACATCCAATAGATTTTGCAGCCACTGCAGGCTTTCTAATGACAGAGGAGAACAAATAGAGCTGGGTGGTGCTGTTATGAGAGACATAAAGGCGGTTTGGGGTTGTTAATTCCAAAGATTTCATGAGCGTCACTGCTTTCAACAATTTACATCCAGAGTTATTCTCAGTTTATGGCTAGATGTTTGTAGACATATTTCATGGTGCAGACAGTAATAGCAGATCTGTGGCTGGAGTTCCTGCAGTGAGTTGATAGGCCTTTGTTGTTTTCTTCATTACCTGCATGATTCAATTCAGAGGGCTGACCCAATTTTATCGATGGATTTTTATATGAAGATAAAAAAGGGCAATTTAAAAAATTGAGTTAAAATGAAGGATGAGCATGCAGCGTTGCCTTTACAGGTGGGATTATTTAAATTAGCCTCTTCTGCATTGATTGAAACAAGCTTCTCATATTCCTGCTTCACTCTTTGTTTGGCCTTCTGCTCTTCTGCTCTTCTGCTCTTCACACAATTCTAACAATTAGTTTACAGCAATCCCAGCAGACTAATATCCTTGTGTTTGGTCATTTGTCTTTTGTTTTTTTACAGAAGCTGTCAGTGACTGAATTTCTTATTTGCTGAGTCACTCTAAAGAGTCTGATTGGGTTTCTTTGGTCAACCTTTCTATTTACCTGCTGTATTTTGTATACAATAGGAAAAATGGAGGGTGCTTCAGTGTACCTTTATTTTTGTTTTTGTTTTTTAACAATAACTTAATGGCGGATCCATGAGTGGGTGGTACAACATTATACTGGTGCCTGAGTTACACAATAGCTATGAGATGTACTTATGGGTTTCAAGAAGCTGGAGGGAATAATTTGCCTCCATGCTGCTGACAATAAGCAATTGACTCACGCAAAGGGGCAGAAATGACATTTTTACAATATATGAGCTAATTACATTTTATGGAATGTTATGGGAATCAATAGATTATATTACAACATGAAACAAAATAATGTATTTTGTCAGATTGTCAAACTCATCTATGTCTTTGTGTTTAAAGAGGAGGGCAATAGTGAACATATGAGTAAAAAAAACTTAACATATACTACTACCATAAGTTCATCTTCATCCGTTATTAATACCAAACATTTAAACAAGTGAATGCAACAGACTTGAAAACTAATACCTATCCCTAACTATCTACTGGTGTTATACAGAGCAGTAAAACTGGTCAATTTTTATAGTTTTTGAATTGAATTTCTAGCCCATATTACCCACATTGACGTCAGACTTAATTCTTTATAGAAATAATTGAACTTTAAAAATATATTTTATAATTATTACCAAAATACTTGATCGACTCCGTTAACAAGGTAAACCATCTCAGAGAGTGCTGTGCTCAGTTATGGTTATAACTGATTGGAACAATTAGGAGGGACAATAGAAAACTATGTGCTTTCATATGGGTCATGGCCCGAAGATCCTCAAATCACTTCCTTATGGAATCCGTTTATAAAGAGAACCAGCTGAGACTGGAATACTCTGATTTTACCAACTCTGATGACCAAAGGTTTTCATAGTGAGACAACAATAACAAAATATTTTCACTTTCCAACTATAAAGCTGCAGAATTCCAGGACCAATGCAGCCAGAAATGGCTGGCAGGCAAAAAGATTAATAACGACCACAGTCCTGCCAGACAGCCTCATCATCCCTGTAGCTGCAGTGCTGCTTATGTCACTGCCATCATCATCATCTAGCAGCAGTAGGAAGAGGTAAGAGAAAATATCACATTACAATGCAGCCACAAAAAGAAGTTAATGTGCTCTTGAAACTGCTGTGCCAAACAGATGAGATCATTCAACTTGTGGGCAATGAAAAAGTTTCCTCACTCTTCTTCAGCACAGCATGGAAATGAGAGCAAAAGACAGAAGGTCAAAAGATACACAGACAAAGAGGGAGCTGTTTGGATTAGTATGTGAAAGCACCACAGTTTGTCCAGACATGTGATCAAATTCACTGAACACATTTTGAATAACTTTTATGAAAGACAAACACAGTGCTAAAATCTTCTCAGTGCAGCGTTAATAGACTAACCTGTCATGAATAAATGCTCCTGAGTGATAACACATGCTTTTTGTTATAATTACCTTCATTACTAACTTTGCTGGCAAGTATTTATTTTACTATAAGCAGCATGTTAATGTGGCTTCAATTCAAAATGAAGTAATGTAATTTGTCAGAAGAATTGATTGGGATGTTAATTATTATGTGTCATACCAAATATGGTATTTTATATTGAGCCGTAATTATGAGTCGTTCCTAATAAACGCATTTATTCACATGGGAGGCATTTTAGCACAGGCTTGTAAATATGTAATATCCTTTTGTTGCTTCAAAAGTGCCAAAAGGAATACCTCTTTTTTTCTCTCTCTCTTTTTTTTTTTGGAACTTTTATTTGGTAATCATAACAACCACAAAGGGGCATTTATAGTACAAAAGAATTTCTCATGTTATGTGACAACCAAAAGCTTCAGTGTGTCCTATTAGGACTTCATGTGACAGACCAACACAAACTGGTGCATAGTTGTGAAAGGAAAGGAAAATGACACATAATATTAACATTGTTTTAACAAGTAAGAGTCAGAATGTGTTGTGTGCATGTTTCCAGCCCACTGAGGCAATACTATTTAGAAGCACCTCTCAAAGTGCAATTAAAGCTCAAGTTGTTTTTGGTTTGTCTCAGCCAGCTTTCCACATAAGATACTTTTACCCCTTCCGCTTTGGAAAACTGTTCAAGTTCAGACAGATTATGAGGAAAGATGCAATAAATCTTTTTTTTTTTTTTTTTAAGTATTATCACTAATTTTGAATTGGCTTTAGTCTTACTAACCTAATGTACATTGATTTATATGACAAATGGCAAACCAGTGTTCTTTTTACATAAAAAAACAAAACAAATATATAATCTTGCACGCAGATATTCCTTAACTTCATAGCCCTTTCTTGTGTTGCATAATAGACATAATTTATTATTATAAAAGTGACAAAGTGTTTGCAAATCTTTAGCTTATCTGTTTGTGATATAATATATTAAATGGATCTCTAGCTTTTAGATTTAATGGTTTACTAAACCTGCTCTGTTCTGTAACCTTTCTTTAGTGATCAACAATGAAAGTTGGAATTTAAATCAATCCTTTAATGCTGCTTCACTTATTTTCAGCCTGGTTTTGCTTCAGGGTTTCTTGGTAAGGGATGATGTCAGAAAAACAGAAGTTAAAATTAGTGTGTGTGTTAATTTGAAAATGGACAGCTTAAAGGACATCTGTTCAGATTCATTAACACCATTTTATTTGTCCTTCGTGACTGGTCATGATCACATCCCTCTGAACAAACAGGATGTGACATACATCTGTGTCAAGCTTGCTCGCAACTATGCAAGAAATATTACTGTATGTATTGTAGTTATTTATTTATATTATTCTGAAAAAAATATTTCCATTAGAGAACATATTTCAGAGTTTCATTTTCTTCTTATTTCAGTAAACAACTGAAGACCTTTTTTTCTGCCTTGCTGTGAAGAAGCTGTATTCAAAGCACTAACTTGGCTTTTAGGCACCATCACAACCTGCTTATTAAAGGATGCTTTTTCTTGATCCAAATCCTCCAGATATACAAGACACATAAAGATATTAGGTATCTTAAATACAAAACATATTTAAGAAAACATCTCTTAAAGGTTATGCGCCGCAGGGGCTGAATAGACATCCAATAAGTACATTAGAAGACACCAGCTGTCCAGACCTGCTGTATGTGTTTGGCGAAAAGCAACCGGGTTTAATGACTTGTCTGGCATTTTCAAGTGTAGCAAAGGGCAAGTAAGGTAAAAAAAAAAAAGGAAAAAAAAAGAAAAAAAGAAACTCTTTTCCTTTTGCGTGTGGCACAGTGGCGGTTTATATCTTGCCTTTGGGATTTTTACATTTCCTCAGAAACTAGAACAGCAAACAGATCATTTTCCTAATTGTGTTTAAGTCTCTATACTTCACTTAGGTTTAACACATCTTGTGTATAACAGTGTCAGACTTGTCATCAAAGTTTTCTTCATTCATTTCAGTTACAATCATATGCACTGAGAAATATCTAGATTATTTTCAGCCCATCAAATTTCAAATATCCAGTTTAGGTTTTAAAATTAAAGTTGATTGAAATAAAGTTATAATGGATTGAAAACAGTGCAATTCCATAATAGGAAAAAATAGCTAACCAGATCTGTTGGTTAGCTAAGAAATAGGATTATTTCTGTGCTGTACTTCCAGGGTAAACAGTGGAAGTACAGCACAATCATAGGAGTATTCAGTGCCAGTGCTAGACCATCCAACTCTTATTCTACCTGTCATAGCCTCAAATGTCTGAATTGACATGTTAGACCTCTGGAAGACATTGAATTATTGGATGAACATAGTGCAGGTCTAATAAAATGACAAGTCAAAGTTCAAGAATGTTCTATTTTTTGGTATCTAGCCTTTTCAACAGTCACTTTAACTGCTAATTAAAAACAAAAAAAAGCTGCTACTTCAGATCCATGCACACAAAAGCAAAATATAAATCTGCTGTCCTTTAAAACCTACCAAACCTTGATCCAAACAAAACTCTCAGCATTACATTTATGGATTGTGGTAATCTGTTTGCCGTGACCGTTGATGACTTCTGTAAACTTAAGTTATTATCCTTAAACAGAAGATATTCAAACATTGCAGGCAAGTAAAAACTGTGCCCAGATTAGTTATATTTTAAAGAAGATTGCAAAGGTTTGGACCCATGGCTTTTGATTAGGAAGAATAATTTAGATAAGGAGGATTTAACTAGCAAGGAGCATGCCATAAAGACATACATTTAATGATTTATTGATGAAAGAATGAGGGATGAAGGATGAAGGTATGAGGGATGAGGGGTGGAGGTATGAAAGGATAAGGGGTTGAGAATAAAGAGATGAAGGATGTAGGCATGAGGGATGGAAATATAAAGGGATTAGGGATGAGAGAAGAAGGGATGGTGGAATGAAGGGATGAGACAATGAAGGGATGAAAGGATAAGTGTTAAAGGGATGAATGATCTTGATTCGGTTATCTGAGGAGAATGATGGAGGGCTGGGAGGTGAAAACTCTGCGTGGGGGTTTGGTCTTTGGAAAACGGATCTTCTAATTTTTCCGAGCCCGCACAAGACCCCCAAAGAGTCTAATTTAAATAGAACAAATGAGAGAATGAGCTTATCATGAATCGCTGAGATTATTGTGGATGCATGAACAGTACACCAGGGATAACCATTAACTTAAAACCTGAATCATCTCATCGGAGATGAAGGAATGAAAGGTTGGAGGGATGAAGGAATGATATGGTGAAGGGATGCTGAAGAGGCAGCTCCTATCCGAAAGAGATTGGGGGCAATGAAGTTCTAGAGAGGTGCTTAACAGGCTAGACTGAGATGGTTAGGAATGCAAATTCTAGTGGCTGGATTTCAGGATTCTGAGATGAGGTATGAACCTTCAAATGAAACGCTTGCAGAAATTCTGGTCTGAAAATAAAGAGTAGCTCATATGGGTTGAGGATGGAGATGAAATAGATGAGAGGTGTCAAACTTCAGTTGACTTCTCTGAAGAAAAAATATCTGAACATTTTGACTGTGAATGATGACATCTGAAAAGCATAAATGAATGAAAGATTGTGCTTGAAGAGATAAAACAACAGGGGAGTGAGTATGTTGGATATTACTGAAGAAGACAGTGAAGCTGGACTTGGATGAGTTTCTGAAACTGGAGCAAAGAGTCAGAATTTTCAAAGAAACTGACAGAACGCCAGTGATAATCTGAGTTGGGGCTCTGAATGCGAACTACTTGAAGCAGGAACTGATGCTAGAATGAGACCAGAGGGACTCTGAATAAACGAGAGCAGACTTCTTACACCATTCATGTTCCAAAAGCTTTTGGTGCAATAATGATGGGGTAAGTATGAAAAGTGCAAGAGAAATGAACTCTTGGGGCCATTTTGGCTTCAGCATTTACCTCTGTAAAAGCCACAAAGTCTATAGAATGAGGTGCATTTATGTCAAGTTGAAAGTGCTTGGGATGAATGAGAAAGTCATTATAGAAGAAAAACTTGTCCTTGCATGAGTCATCGAGGATGAGTGAGCCTTGAACAGAAGGGATGCTGGTTGCTTTTTGGTTGACGATTAGAAAATAATAATTTATCTGAGGAATGATCTCTGTATAGTTCAGATAGCCAAGAAATGTAAGCAACTGAGAAAAGCAAAGTGATTTAATTGATTTTTCGGGGCTACCAAGAAGAACCAAACCAAACATAAGTTCAGAACCAAACATGGAGAAGTAGCATTCTGCTTCTATGCACCACGAATGTGGAACAACTTTCAGGAAACTGCACAACTGATCAAACACTGAACCGTTAAATTTAGACTGAACAACACACCTTTTTAGAGTTGCTGCAGAAGCCAGACACTGAAACATTGTTTCAATGAAGATGTACTACTGTGAAGATGTACTGCTATCCTGCTAAGGTACAATAGAGAAAAACAAACATGTTTAAATGTTCATATTTTGTGAAGCATAGGAGAATGGGGGTGAAAATACAGTACAGACAAGAGCTTTGAAGCTCAAACAGAGAAGATGTGGGCCTAGGATGTAATACAACATGGCTCCCACTAGAGAAGCTATCAATGCAAGTAGAGGTCCGGAATCAGCTTGAGTAGAGGAGGAAATGACATCACCAGACATCCTGGAGGAGGAGACGGACAATGAGAAGAAAGCAAAAACCTGGGATGTTTGGACTTCGTTGGTGGAGCTTTCAACTGTTTCTGAGAAGGAACGCTGAGATGTGGATATGTTGTTGTTGCTTTGCTGAGAGACTCTGGAAGCCTGCGGTGAGCATGATGCTCCAATGGAGATCTACAAGCTTGCATCAGAATGACACCAATCCCAAAATCAACTGTGGCAGAAAAGAAAAGAGCATTAACAGCTGGGAGAAAACTGACATGTGATAATAATATGGTACTATTACACTGTAATAAAACTACATGTAGACCTGATTAAACATACTAATGTTGTGAAAAATGTTTTAACTTTTTGCAGCTAATCAGAGTGATAAACAGCAGTTATATGTTGATATTTTCCTTGAGTTATTCTGACTGCACGGTGCTTTGTTCAGCACATTAGCTTTTTTTTCAGTTTGTTTGAAAGGTATCATGTGAAAATTTGCTCCTTAGGAGATGCAATCAAATATGCTTTATTTACTTTCTATGACTGAAGGCATAAATGAAGGAGCTATCATTAAAAGGTCCTGTTTGTACCTAACTCAGTATGCACTGGTGGCGTGCCTTGTAATCTCCCATTCTGACTACTACAAAGCTGGACTAACTGGTTTCCCAGCTTGTGCTGTAGAATTTACAGAAGGTTCAGAATGTAGCAGCAAATCTGGTCTTCAGTCAGCTTAAGAAGAGCACATGTCTCCTCGCTGAGCTCCACTGACTACTGACTAAAGTTAGCCAGCAAAGTGCTTAATAACATGGTTTCCACTAATTTGAATGTTCTCTCGAAAGCTTGTGCCATAACCTGATCCCCTATTCATCAAACACTTTTTGTCAGGCAGTTCCAACACCATGCTGTAGAATTCTCCAGGTGAATACAAAGACATTCCCAGACCAGCAGAGAGACATACTTCCTCCAGGGTTTCCTGTGCCTCTTCCCGGTGGAACCTGAACACCTGACCAGGGAGGCATCCAGGAGGGTCCTTCAATGAGGCCTGAGTCACCTCAACTCCTTTTGATGTGGAGGAGCAGCAGCTCTACTCTGAGTAATCACTGATGACTGAGTTTCTCACCATCTCTACAAAGGAGAGGCAGACACTGATGAGAAAAATCACTTCAGTTCCTTCTATTTAGGACCTTGTTCTGTTGTGACCATAGATGAGGTAGGAATGTAGAATGATCGTTAAATTGAGAGCTTCAACTTTTTACTGATCTCTCTTTACCATGACAGACCGGTACAGATCACTCGCTGCAGATCCTGCACCAATCTGCCCACCGATCTGCTGCTCCAGTTTTCCCTCATTTGTGAACAAGACACTGAGATACTTAAACTTCTCGACTTGAAGGATAATATTTTCTCTGAGCCGGAGAAAGCACCTTTTTGGTCTTGGATTTGGAAGCGCTGGTGTAATATATTGATATAGACTAAGTATTGATGCAGGTTCTAGTCAGTCTAATTCTGGAGTTAATGGAGTTACTGATGCAACTACTAAGGTCATGTTACATTTAGTTGTCATAATACACAGCCGAGGTGGTAACATCCACAATTGTATCTGGGTCTCTGTGTCTCTACTTTATGAAAAGTTCTGTCCAAATATATTACAAATGGTGTAAAAATAAATAAATAAATACACTTCTTTGTTAAAATGCTTCTGTTTATTTGATATTTCGGTGTAGACACGATACCTCTCTAAATGTTAAATTTACTGCAGCTGGCAGTCCTTTCACTTTGACAACACTTAATTCTCTTTAACAAAGCACGTGCTGAGCAAGCAGACGGCTCACATTGGTGGTGACAAGCCACACCTGTTTAAACTCAAAAAAGACTGGACAACAGCTGGATATACATTTCATTTCTAAATATCCAACATATTTTTAGCTATAGAATTAAATTTCTCCTGGAAGATTAGCAAAGCAGGTTCATGGAAACGGGATTAGTGGATGGATCAGTTGGACAACTGATTTCAGAATTAGATTGACATTTGTTGCTGATACTAATAGTGGATGGGATAAATCCATTGCTACAGATTTACCAGAGGTTTTCTTACAATACAGAGGCTGCCAGGAAAGCAGAAAACTGCATCTTTTTCAAATAGTAGAAATTTAAAGCAGAGTCAAATTTCAGAGAGGGCTTTACATTTTCTGTAAGCAAAGGAAAGTGTCTATAAATCACCCATGTACAAAAATAACTGTGGAAAACACACAACTCTTCATCAGCACCAGAAACAGCAGCGAGACTAAATATGAGAATGGTAATCAGGGGGGAAGCATGGAAATCAGAGTGTATTCACAACTGGTTCGTGCCATAATGAAATATGACAAATGATTTATGTCAGGCATTTGTTCTGCTACAAGAGGTAATTTGTTATAGTGAAATTTCAAAGACACTCCCCCTTTGTAATTGAATCACACAAAAATAATGAGTATCCTGTTTGTTTGCTGGGACTGTTTGTCTTTGTTCTCTAATGCTTTGTTTTCTACTGAAAATGAATTATGCCATACATTACGCCAGCACATTTGATTAAAACTCTGTGATAATGTAAGAAAATTTCAGCGAGACCTTTAAAGTTTTAACTCTGCTAGAAAATCTTTCAACTTTGTTGTAGAGATTTTGCCGCTCCCTGACTTAATTTCTCAATTTATAACTGTGACTGCTTTTTTCTCCCAAAAAAGTAAAGACTCCAGCAAAACTCCAACCCTACAATTCATTAAAACCAGTGAAAGAATTAATGAAAAATTTAAATAAGCACTGTAAGTTATTGTAGCAGTTTACCGCAATAACATAAATAACTTGTGCAGAATATACTCTGTTAATAATTTGACAGCCAAAACATTAAAACCAAAAACCTACAATTTTTATCTTTGATATCCATGAACTACTAAGACTTATTTTCAATAACAAAATTGTTAACTGGTGACTATGCTGACAACTATTTGAAATGTTGGAAAGGAAATCCTTTCAGTCTGAGTTTCATTGTTTATCCGCACTTAGCTTTCCCAATACAAGTACTCCAGAGATTTCCTCCAATGAGTTTTTAAATTTGAGTTTTGTCAAGAAAGCAGATGTAGTACCATATTTCCAGGTAGTCATTTTGAGAAAAAAACGACCAGTTGACTTTTAAATCATCACAGAGGGACTCAAGCCAAAACAATTTTCTTTTTGTTTTTTTATTTTTTTTATTTTATTTTACTATGGTTTCAATATTAATTCAACGGTTAATTTATAAACTCTTACACCAACATCCCATATATACTGGGATTAAAAATGGGCTAAAAGTATGAAGGTGTTGACATAGAATAGAATTTGTCATATATGACATAGACTAAGTATTGTACTGTAACATTCAAGCTCTATATTTATTACGTCATAAATCCTAACCCTACAAGAAGATCCAGATATTTTAGTTCTCTTTTAGTTCTGGAGCCAGCTCTCAGTTTTAGTCCAAGAGGCAGTTTTAGTCCTGTTCATTTTTAAAACTTTCCTTCTTGACAAAGTTAAACTGAATTAAGTAGGCTTATCCTGTGTTCCATTTATTTCGAAACTCTGATCTTAGACCTGGAACACCCGAGTTAACAGTGTTCCAGTTAATATAGTCAAAGTCAGAATTCTAATATGGCAATGTCATTGTTCACAGTATCTCTTGGGAAAGTTGTACTTTCCATAAGGAAGACCACTTTTAATGAGTTCAGTAAGAGTTGCAGGTGCCATCAGTAATGTTTATTTTAGACACACACTTCAAGTGTATCATGAAATATAAGCATGTTTTCTCCACATGTGCCGACTGTTGACGCTGTTACTTCAAGATCCGTATTGGATCTTGAAGTTGGAGTTTTAAAACTTCCCAGATTTTCTGAGTGGGAAGTATGACTTCAGGAAGAGAAAATTTTAGAGTTCTAACTACAAATGGAATACAGCAGGGATTTGGGGGAGCTAATGACCATTTTTCCTCACTTTGCTGCATTTTCTACTACTTTCCAGTTTTACAATTGTTGCTCATTTTTCAGCTTTTATCTTCATAGAAGCTACTTCTGGTCTGATGGGGCAGATCAGCTACTGGTACCAACAACTTCATGAGCTTCAGTAGACATCCTGCGATGTCTATAAAAGACATCACAGAATATGTGATGTCTTTCCCATCTCCTGTCTTACATATATGCAACAGAAACCATTCAACTGCAACTTAAATGTTGCAAAAATCACCCAGTGCTATAGTTTATTTCTGTGCTATTCACACAAAATGGGATGCTGTATAAATGAGGTGCAAAATGAATAAAGTAGTGAATGAACAAAAAGAAATAAGAACAGGTACTAAACTAGGTACCTGTTTAAACATCAGGACATTAGGGAAAATTAACTGCTGCACAAACTGAAACCTACTGGAGTCTGTTTCGTTTTTTTAGCAACTTTAGTCACACATACACGAGCAAATCTACTATATATCTAAACTGAAGAAATATTTCAAATGATCAGGTGCATGATGATAAAAATGGACACTTCATCACCAACTGATATCTTCATTAGACAATTGTAAATTCTGAAGTCTAGACAACTGAGGATCATTTGACAGCAGGTTTTGTTGAGCTGTAGAGCCAGGCCTTCTCCAGGATGGAGAATGGTTTTTCCAGGTTTCAGTAGAAGATTCAGAGTCATGCTGGATACAAGACACAAAACCACACACCTTCTACAGCGGCATCCTGATGTTTCTGCATGCAGAGATATTGTTATTTTGCTTCCATGATGGAGTCCTGGAAAACATCCCATGGCTTTCAGGTCTCTATGAATCCAGGTCTGTATGGTGACAGACAAGTCACAAAAATCAGTCGTTTTCACAAGCAAGCGATTGTGTTTCTATGAATCCTGCAAAGTCTGTGGCAGGGAGGAACTTCTTGTACTTTTAATGCAGTCGGCGAATAACTTAAGATCCACTACTGCCATCTTCTTTGTGTGCTCCTCATAACTATGCAACCAAAACGGGTGTTGTCATTTTTTCTCACAGAACACAAGAACAGCACTGCTGTTTTTATCTTGTCTTGGATTCCTCTGACATAGCAAGGAGAGAGGCATAGTGGGAGAAAGCAGCAAATATGATGAGAAGGACAGCCAATATCTGCAGGAGATTCCTGGCTTTGCAGCTTGAGAAAAGCAGGTGGCCCAGAAGTTACACGGTAAGCTAACGCCAATGTTTGTATTCCAACTGAAAGTTGCAGTAGAGTACCAAAGTGGGACCAATTTTAGTCATTTTTAACAACTATTTTATTTTGTTGTGAATAACTTGTTAGAGTCAGAATTGTCTCATGTTGGCAGCACACATTATTTACAAAATATTCCTAGTGTGTGTGTTTTCAGATGTTGGGAATTGGTCACCGCAGATCTCTTTGTTTTTCCCTGTATTCACCCTGATGGTGCTTTAACCAGTGAGTTCACAACTTCAGGATGTCTAGAGACCTTCACCTTTCTGGAGCAGGGAACAAGGGTGGCTCATTTTCTCATAAAGAATTTTGTGGCTGGTGTCCTTATACTGTCAAAATGCAACAGTGATCTGTCCTTTACTTGTTTTTAATTACTGAACAGGTTTGATTATAATTTATCTGATCTTCAGTTCAAGTTACACCAATGAAGTGGTGTTCCTTAGTTTTGATCAAATCTTCAATGTTTTCACATAGATAAACAAAAAAATGATGGACGGCTTACCACAGCTTGAGTCTTCATGGAATAATAACAAAACAGAATCTAGTAAGGGTGATAAGTTTTGGACATGTATTCAGACTTTCTGTCATTGGAGTAAAAATGCATCTGAAGTAATTTGTTCAGAAGTTATACAGTGTTCTGCATCAAAACCACTCCATAATCCACTCAACAGCATTATAGCATAATTTCTTTTTTGTTTTATTGCGAATTGATGTGTGTGTTTAACATGGAAAAAATATTATGGATGGTCAATGTGGAAGACTTACATAGAACAGTCAAGTAAAAGGTAATATACCAGCATACCTGTTGCATAAACGTTTAAAAAAGATACTTAATATGCCGGTACTAGTTTGCAAAAAATCTTTTAATTAAATGTCCTTTTCTTTTCCAAACACGATTTGCACACAATCTCACAGATTTGTTGGTCATGGCAACATTAAAATTGCACAACAAACAGCCTTACAGAAGCAGTTGTCAGTGTGTAACTAGTTCAGCAGAATTGGATTAGACAGAGAGAACTCCTCAGTGCATTGCTAAGAGATACTATCAGCATTCAGCTGCTGTACAAAATCACTCTGCAAGCTCCACTGTGATTACTTTAATGCTATCAAAGCCTTGCTCTTTTTCAGGACTGTCTTAATTAGTACAACTTTAATTAAGGCCTGATTCCTCCAGCGTCGGCTTTACTGTGCAGTGTAGTGCGGTCCATTGTACATCTCAAAACGCAGCTACCGGCAGTGGGAGACCCCTGCAGAGAATGTGCTGACTGCCTGTTGGGAGTGATTACATTCTCTCCTGACTGGCCATGTGTGTGGCCTCTGTCATGTTTTGGTTAGACAATTGCACTCAAGTAAAGATTGGTTGTCAGCATCCCTGTAAGGCTTGATGATGATCGTGTATCTGCTGGAGGCAGAAAATAAATCTCATTAAAAGTGACATAGGGATTATTAAAACTTTTTTTAACATACATTGTGATACCGAATGTTGCCTGTCTCTACTATCTCAGCTTTTGGGGTGAATAATTATTGTTGTCTGTAAATGTGTTGCTGATGAAGTTATAAGAGAACTGCTCAATGTACCATAGCAATTAATGTTTACCAGATTTCAGACAAATTCCTGTCAGACTTGTTCTAGTTCTGACTTTAATGTCTCTGACATAAATTGCTGAGTGTGGTGGGGCCACAAGAGCAGAGGACACAGACACTGGAGGTCCAGATGCAGTCTGCAGGTGACGGTGATTGGAGAGCAAACCACAGTCTGTTCTTCAGGTGACAAAAGTGGTTTTATGTCTTTTCACGAAAGTGATGCTGAGACTGAACAAGAGACGAGATAGACTGAAGCTCTCTCTTTCTGTAGCAGTCCGAGCATTTCATACTTTACAGGAGTTATTAATGGACTTAGAGTCAGATTTGTGTCAGAAGCCAAGCAATTTTTGACTTTGGGATGGCTTTGTCATTCCAAAGTTTTTCCCAAAGTATGCGTGTGCACACGTGTGTGTGAGTGTGTTGGGAAAGGGGGTTATTGCAGGTACAGGGCCAATCGGCCTATTCTGGAACAAAAAATTATTTATAATTGGCCTTGCCCCAACCCTATCATAATGTTATTTCATATTCAGAAAATATTACTGAAGAAGCGAAGTTACATGAAACACATGAAATACAAAAGTGTCCTCATAAGTTCAAGCTTTCTGTAAGAAAAACTCCTGAATGATCAAACCCAACTGGCCAGAAGACAAAGACAACTGGCCACATACCAACACGACATGCTAGAGCTGGGAAAAAAATGACACATTATAAATTTTTTGCAGCAAACTGAGAATGTGCCTTAGTGCTAAATGTCACGTTTTCTGTTTCATTTCATGATGTTTTCTACACATCACACCTTTTTCCCTCCTGTATTCTGGCTGCCAGAGGGAAGCTCTTTATTAAAATGTTTGCTTAGGTGAGGGGGGACTTTCTGCCTTGTGGCCCCTTTTTTTTCCAATCGCTGTTGACTTATTGCAAGCTGCCTGGTAATTAGGCAGGGTAATAGCCTGCTGTGAGTGACCAGGGTGCAATCACAGCCAGGCACTGTGATGTATCACATCATGCAGAGGTTCCAAATGCAGGGACTCCAAACAGGGTCTGTGAGAACAGGGAGTCAAGGTTTGACAGTCCCTGCTTTTAGGAGGAGGTGAAAGTGTGAATTTAATGTAAAGGTGAGTGAGTAGTGTGCTTTGTCATCTGATGGCTTTCTACTTGTTTCAATAATTGTTTACAATTAGAGAAATTAGCTCTGATATATATAGTAAACATGTCTTAGTCTGTATTAAAAACTGGGAGCTCAGGGATGGAGTGACTTAATTAATTAGAGTGACTTAATTAGCTGCAAGTCAGAGGATGAACAAAATGATTCAAAATATAGACACAAGCACTATGATTCTGCTTGGAGAATTCATGTGAATTAAATTTTTAATAACCGTTTTCTGTTGAGCACTAAAACTCATTAACCTGGCTGGTCTGCCAAGTCTGCCTGTTTTGTGCTTTCATAGATTTCAGGACATTCTTGTGGCAACAGTTATTCGCTAACTACTTCATAATTGTGGAATTTTTGTCTCAATTGAGAAACGCATACAATTTGAAAAACACTTTATGATTGGACAAAAAAAACTGATTTTTTTCAGCAGCAGTCAGTGAATTTCTGTTTGCATTCTTTGGTGGAACATAGTGTATTATGTTGCACCAAAGAAAGTACAAGCTTTTTCTCAAACAATACATATCCGCTTAATAAAAAGTGATCAGGTTTTCAAGTACATGCAGCTGCAAAAATAAGTATTAAACATGTCGATGTATTTCTACTGAAATGAAATTCCTCCGAGACATTGTGGGAATGCTGTGAATGTGAATGCAAATAAATCAGTGCTAATTTGTTTGTATCTGATATTAAATGTGATGGACTCAAATATGAAATAAATATTGAACACGTGGGATAGGAGTAAGACCTAGAAAAAGCAAAGAAATCATTCCTACCTCATAAGTACTTCCTACATATCCAAATCCATATCAATTTATGGCCTATTAAAAGGTTTCTCATCACTAAAGTATTATTTAAACTTATGAAAGCAGAGGAGCCTACTCAAAATGGCTTTGCTGTTGAAAACCATACCAATGGAATTGATTACAGCTGCACTTCTAAACATTCTGACTATTCCAGGCAGCAGCACCATTGGTTCTTGTCTGTAATCTACATGTGAAAAATGCTTCTCTAGAAACTAAATATGACATGGTGCATTTCACAAATTTCTGACAGAGGAATCAAAAGAATTACCAGACGTGTCTTATAGAGCCAAAGAGCAATCAGAGATTGAGAAAGCCCTGGCTGTATCAGGTATTTTTTTTCCCTAGAGAACAATAAGTAATGCATTCAACTACAATGTGCTCTGTATGCATTAACTGTGCGAGACTCCATCGGTGAAGAATAAGCATATAGAAGTGTGTTTAAAGTGTGCTGCATTATATTTGGACAAACCAGTAAAGTGTTGGGGGAATATATTCTGATCAGAGGCCAACGCTGAAATCTTTGTGGTTCTCAGTCAATGGGGATGACTGAAAACCACAACATTCTGAATTCAACAGAGCTGAATTCCACAACATTCTGAATTCAGCGCGTCGTCACAACAACCCTAACGTTATTGAAGGCTGTATAAGATACAGCCTTCAATAACATTTTTACCAGTGGTGCAATAAAAAGTAGTTCCCACGAGCTCAGCAGATGTGCAGTTCCACTCAGTGTTCACCAATTGCTGCTGTCACTAATTTGAAGGACCTATGTAGATGGTGTGAGGGAGGAGTGCTGTGAGGCCAAAGCTCGACTGGAGTCTGCAACTCTGAGGAAGAGCAGCGTGGAAATAGGCCTTTAAACAGGCATTTAGGCACCCATGACTAGTGGCCATGGGGGATTCAAGGGTTCCTCAAATATGCATGAAAGGAACAAATCTCACAGGAATGTTTTTGAGAGAATAACATCACAACATGATGTAAAGCTCAAAATATTTTATTTTCCATAATCCCCACCCCTTTTAATGGAAGATAAAGCCCAAATTGATGTCTGTGTTTAAAAACAAAGCACACCTTAGCTGTTTGTTTTTGAATAAGATAATGAGAGCCTGAATAAAACCACATAAATATTTAATAGTACTAAATGGAGCACAGTATGCAGATAACTCATGGTGTGGACTGATCTGAATTAGAACCATGCACTATGTAACTTAACATGACCTTAATACTTGAACTCTCTCCCCTTGTGGGATTAAATGGAGTGCTCATCAGTTGCCTGACAGCCTGGTACTAATGGCTAATTGGTTTACTGTCGGTTTCAGGCCGCAATAATTGACCCCACACCAAGTCGTTCTCAAAAAGCAGTGACTTCTGGCTTCATTAGTTCTCCCTTTGAAGCAGACAGAGGACAACTTTCCTGACCCTCGGAGAATTGGCTGCTTGATTCCTACAAATTGATGTTTGGCTTGCTGTGTGTTTTACGTTCCCTACCAACACTCTGCACTTTGATCATTTTTCAAAGCAATAGGGCTACGCAGAGACATGAGTCAAGGCTTTTACACAGCCTCTGGGATTTGGATAAGCGTTGGAACACTCAGAGAGTCTACCTGTTGACTGCAGGAGTGTTACACTGATCAGAGCGCAAAGGCACAGGGGGCCTGACATGCTTTGCACTAGTGGGCTAGAATCTAACTGTGAACACTGTTGTTTTATGTAGCCATTAGAACAGTAGACTTTCACTTTAGAAAAATATGCTAAGTAAAGCCATGCTAACCTCAAATTAGTTAGAATATCTGTCCTATTGCTTTGCAATATCTGTGATAAACAGCTTTTCTTTTGGCTCGAGAATGTCAGTACTTAATTTAAACCAACAGAATAATGAAGTCAGAACCCTCAATTCTACATAGGGCAATATGGCAGCTGAGGCACAGCCCAGATTTAACTAAGCACATGGATGTTTCTTGTTTGTTATACAGAAACATAATAAACACCATCATAGAGTTACTAGTTGACCAACGTCCATGTTTTAGATGGTGAGAGGAAATTTGAGTTCCAATTCAGGAATGTATCGTACTTGGAGAACACTCTTTATCATGCCTCCATCCTCATTCTCACCCACCTGTACTGTGTACTTGACCTCTTCTTGCTCTCATTGTGCTTTGACTAAGTAGCATATATGTGAACATTGTGTTACAAAAATAAGTGACAATGTTGAAATTTCTCATGATATGCAAAAGTTTTTAGATGTACCTGTACAAACATTAAGCACTGCGCCGATTGACTGAAAGGATTTTATGTAGCTATAGTTAATATCAACTTAAAGCAGGTTTCATTGCTGCTGCATCATCAACAGGCAGAACTTGTCGTTCAGAAGAAGCATTTATTTTCATAGGTCAGTGTAAACCAATACAAAGAGTGAATACCTCCTGTTAAAATAATGATACAGATCTGATTTGGAAATGGAACTGTTCCAGATTCTCTTCCTTTATTACAGATTCCTGCACTTTAATTAATAGTGCCAAGGTCCTAAGAAAAGATAATGCTCTGTTTTTGTTTCAATAAATCTGTTTAAAAAGGTTTTGTAAATTCCTTGCGATTCATGAGACCTGCTGTCTGTCTGCCGGGAGTTAGCTGCCCTGTCAGCCAATAACACTGGGCTTGAAATCACTTTGACTTCTCTTTTGCAGTGGAAATTTGGAAATTAGTTTGCAGTGGAACTTCAAGTCACCCATTAAATGTATTCAGGGGTAAATAGGAGCTATCAACACATCTATGTTTGCTTTATTCCTTCTGGATTTCTAAAAAAGTGTGAAAATGTTGATGACAAATCCTCTTTTTTTGTGCAGAGGTAAGAAAGACCTACTGTTCTGTAGTTGCACTTTCTCAGTTGGAGGGGGCAAAGAGCTGGAGTGACAGCTGGGGAAGAGGAGCAAGCCAAGGGATTTATAGTTCAGAAAAGACAGGCAGCTTCAAAGGCAAGACAGTGCCATTGTCAGAGAGTAATTTCATTTCATGAATAAGTGCTTGACTGCTTACAGTGACAGCCTAGTCCTCATCCTGCCTGTGCTGCTGTAGCTCCTATTCACTAATGTGCATACGTGCTTCCAGAAAAGCAAAGACCAGTCAGATAAAACTCATGTGCAATGACTAAAATCCTTTCCACTCAGCAGGATGTTCAAAATATTCAAAAAAGAAGCATGCATGTGTGTGTGGAGTTGACTTTGACTCGGGGACCGTCATGGAATAGCTTGAGAAGGAAGTGCAATTTTGAGTTTTAAGTAAATATTGTGTGTCTGGAGACAAGTTGAACAACCCAGCAAGAAACATC
Organism: Poeciliopsis prolifica; assembly: GCF_027474105.1. Taxonomy (NCBI): domain Eukaryota; kingdom Metazoa; phylum Chordata; class Actinopteri; order Cyprinodontiformes; family Poeciliidae; genus Poeciliopsis; species Poeciliopsis prolifica. The sequence continues at coordinate 531,210 of NW_026562392.1, read as the reverse complement.
ATTCGCTAAGTTTAGCAGCATCTCAGCTTAGACATGTTCAACCTTATATCATCCTTCATTTTAATGCAGAGTACAAAACAGAGGCACATCTTAGACAGCCAACAAAATAACTGCTGCTGCTGCTTTCCTTAGAAAGTACGTCTGGTCCAGAGTTCCTCTCTCCTTGACTTCTTTCTTGTGCTGTGCTCTCTTCAAGCAGATTTGGTGCAAAGTCTGCTTGAAAACATTTTACATTTTGGCATTCTAAGCTGAATTTGACTGCTTTTAATCATTAGGATTGGAAGTGATTTTGAAACTGCCCTTTTCAAGGATCTCCACTTACAAACAAAGGAGAGTGTGCATTAAGGACTAAACCTGGTCCTCAACGCACTCTGCTCTTCATGTTTCAGGTACTTTCCTTCTTCACCACACCTCAGTTTAATTGATGGCCAATTAACAACTTTTTGCTGAACTATACACGTCTGAATCAGGTCTGGAGACTGGCTAGGCCACTCCAGAATCTTGAAATGCTTCTTGGAGCCACTACTTAGTTATCCTGACTGAGCGTTTTCAGTCATTTAGGTCATTCTTATGCAGCCGCTATCCATCTTCAGTCTTCTAACTGAGAGAAAGAGGTTGTTGCCCAAGATTCAGAGTCCATGGCTCAATCTTTTCTCTCCTTAATACCTTGCAGCTCTCCTGTCCCCTTTGCAGAAAAGCTCTACCCACCGTTCATGGTGTTCCACCCCCAGGCTTCACGGCTGAAGTGGTGGTGTTCTTGGGACTCTCCTCACCATTCTTCTTCTTCCAAATATGGGAAATTAAGTCTTTCTATCAAAAACATCGATTTGGTTCTTATCCGACTCATGACCTTCTGTCATTTCTCTTCTGGATCATCCTGATTTAATCCATTATGGCATAATTTGGTATATGGTAATCTTTGACATGCATGCACTGTGGCTCTCATACATTCATCTTGATCATTGATCTTCCGTGCGAGATCTTGCATAGACCCTGAGTAAAAAGGAATGAAAAAGGTATGAACTTGACCTGTTTGCAGTGGTCTTTTAAATGATCAAACTTCTTCTTATTGTACGCTGAAATTACACTTTTATTACTTCTTTACATTAACACCTGAACCTCTTGAAACAATCTCTGAAGCAAAAACAACCCATCAGACCTCAGAATGAGGTTTTATAACTTTGTTGTGTGAGTTAGTGAATAGTGGAGTGTATTTGTCATTTTGAGATTAAAACATGAGAGCCACCACACTGGGAGCTCAACTCAACATGCTGTTGATGCTTCATCATCAGTTATGCTTCTGTGCGCTGCTGCCTGATCGGTGGGACACAGTAACGCTTGCTGCATCACCCCAGGTGGAAGCCTCACGGAGCAGCATTTTCATGAAAACAAACAGACTAATGTGCAGATGGGCTGAGTGGGACCTAGGCCATGATTCAGGGCCACGTATAACCGGGGGTGACAGTGCTAATTTTACACAGGTTCAACGACTGATCCATTATGCATAGGGACCCTTTTTTTCACGAGTCACACAGCTAACTTTGCACTTTAACACTTTTCTGTGGGTTGTTGTGGGTTGTTTGTGTTGCACAGTTGGTCATATCAGCAGCTCACTGAAACACAGGCTGGCATTCCATTAGTTACTTTTAAAAGGTAATAATCCTTAATGGATTAATTAATAATTGAGCAAGAATTATGGTAAATATTTCCTCAGACTCTACCTACTCTCTGCTATATAAAGAGATAGTTTATATAGAGGTAAATATTTCCTCAGACTGTACCTACTCTCTGCTATATAAAGAGATAGTTTATATAGCAGATTTATAAAAAATAATCCTAATGAGGTAATCTTTCTAATGCTTTGACATTAAAGGTTCATGGAGGAACATATGAAATCATATAAGCCACCCATTGGAAATGTCACATTAAAATCACCAGTTGGTATTAGCTGCTTCATAAATGAATGTCAAGCTCTGCATTGAAAATAGCCCCCCACCTGGGTTCAATATTTCAAATGACTCAACTGTCTTATCATATTTACCACAATTACTGTATGTTCTGAAACACCATTGTGTCTCATTTGTCAGTGAACAGACTCAAAGACTCAACACATTTTAATATTTTACACCACCTTTCTCAAAATGTGTATCTCTGCACATTTTTTCTCTCCACAATTTTCCAACATAATTGAAATGTGGTTGCTGCAAAACCAATCAGTCACACAACTGATCCAAAATGTCCATGTTATTCTTCATTTCAAGGTTCATAAAGATCTCCCACCTTGTTCAAAGTGTTCATAAAATGTCCTGAACCCAATGCCAAATTAACATATATCACATAAGTAGGAAGTGAGAATGTGTTGCCTCTAATTATTCTTCAAGCAGTTAGTCAGCCTACTTAAAGGATGGCAAGTTGTCACTGTGCTGCTCGGTGATATGGGGTGTACCCCACTGAACATGAACCATAGGAAGTGAAGGACATAGTCTACAAATCTAAAACAGTGTAGAGAATTGTTGTCAAGATTGAAATTCTCCTGGATGAATCCAAGTCAATGAGAGAAAGTCCTGAAATATTCCTGTAAGTTTGACACATCTAGCTCCTGGAAGCTTTGCTGCTCCAGCTCCTTTCAGTTGGATGGCCTTTGTTTGTTGACGGTCATTTGTCTATCATTCCATGGCAACTCAGTTAGCTCCACCTCTGGACTGGGCTAGGCTATTTCAAGTCTTCCACCACAAATTATCCCCCATGAATGTGATGACAAATGTGACCAGCATTCCCTGTTGCTAAGGTGGTTTGCCATTTCTGAAATAGTTCACACCAGAGGGAGTGCTTGTTTCCTCCCCTCTCCTTCCCATTCCCTCCTTTTCATACCCTTTGACAAAATAATTATGTCTGTTTTTGTTGACTGCTCAGTTCTTTGCCCAGGGGTCTCTAGTGCTGCTTTTTATGCCTTAAGCTTTTCATATTCACACATAGAAAAGCATGAAGGTCCAGGAACACAGATGTCAAACCTAAATTACTTCTGAGGGATTACACATTCCCTTGATTAAAGACTGCCTGAATGAATTTTAATTTTATTCAGGAAAAAAAGAACTAAATACTCTTTGTAACCAGCAGCTTCTAACAATTGAATGTACCTCTGCCTCTGTTTCTTAATGGAGTACAACATTATGGCAATTCAAAACTCATCAAAGTAGGCACTCTCTCATCCTTCACATCTTCATACTGCTGTTTCTTCTCAATCAATCGTCTTTGTTTGCAAGTAAGGAGACCCTACCGGTCGGCAACCTGGGAAAACCCAAAGCAACAATGGACAGAGTGACAACTTGAAAAACATCAGGGTTCCAAAATGTGTCTTTTCCTAGTTAGATAATGGGCTATTTCTGGCATAGAGATCAATCTTTCACATCATTAAGTTGTGTCATGGGGGCTTCTGCAGAGGAGCAAACAGGAGGGAAGCAGTGATGCTGAGATGAGGAATGTGATGAGAGAGCAAACTTACTTTTCAGCACAGAGTTCAACTAGTGACCAAGATCCAACTGAAACAGAGACAATGCCTAATTTAAAGGAATGGCAGTGATGTGAAGTATTGTCAGAATCTGTATGCATAAAAAACAGTCTCATTTAGTGGAGGAGTTCAAGTATCTTGAGATCTTGTTCACAAATGAGGGAAGAAGGGAGCGGGAGATCGACAGGCGGATTGGCGCAGTGTCTGCCGTGAAGCCGGCGCTCTACCGGTCCATTGTGACAAAGGGAGAGCTGAGCCAAAAACCGAAGTTCTCGATTTACCAGTCGATCTATGTTCCCACCCTCATCTATGGTCATGAGCTTTGGGTCATTACCGAAAGAATGAGATCGCGGATACAAGTGGCCGATATGGGTTTCCTCCATAGGGTGGCTTGAGCTCTTCCTTAGAGATAGGGTGAGAAGCTCAGTCATCTGGGAGGAATTCAAAGTAGAGCCGCTGCTTCTCCACATCGAGAGGAGCCAGTTGAGGTGCCTCAGGCATCTGGTCAGAATGCCTCCTGGACGACTCCCTGGGGAGGTGTTTCGGGCACGTCCCACCGGGAGGAGGCCCTGGGGAAGACCCAGGTGACTGTGTTTCTCGACTGGCCTGGGAACACTTTGGCCAGTCGGGGATTCCCCCGGAAAAGCTGGAAGAAGTGTCTGGGGAGAGATAAGTCTGGGCCTCCCTTCTTAAGCTGCTATCTCCATGACCCAATCTCGGATAAGTGGCAGACGATGGATGGATGGATGGATGGATGGATGGATGGATGGATGGATGGATGGATGGATGGATGGATGGATGGATGGATGGATGGATGGATGGATGGATGGATGGATGGATGGATGGATGGATGGATGGAGGGATGCAGGGATGGATATTTCATAGGGTTGTTAAGCAGCAATTTGCAGCAGCAGTCCTCTCGTCTTGCTGGGCTGCTGTTTCGTTTGGATCAGATGGTATAGTTTTGTTTCCAGCTGGCACTCATCCCACTTGACTTTGGGAACACGTCTGTATGTGCTCCAAAGTGATCATGTTCTGACAAAAATCTGTTTTCTCTTCTCATTTCCTATCCAGATACTGGCTGTAATAAATCCCGTGTGTTAAGAAGCTTTTAGTATTAGCCTATACAGGGAATGTAATTGTATTGATTTTAATGTCAGCTGTGTCTTAACGGTAAGTAGCATTCAGTTAAGCAGTTTTGATTCTGTTCCTCTAAAGCCTGTGTAACAACATTTTATCTCAGCTTGATTTGTTCATGTTCCAATGAGCCTTTTTTTGATACCAGGAACGGTTGGCTTGTTTGCTTTAAGTCAAGTGTCTGGAGCCAAATCACTGACAGCCAGCTCTGTTTGATCTTCAGAAGAAGCTTTTAGATTCTTTCGGGCTTATGTCCCTTTGTTCTGTGGCTCAAATCAAGTATTGTTGCATATCTTTGAAGAATAGCTTAATACCTCCCTTCTGACAGGAGGGAGTCCAGGATTTGGACTATATAATGGAAAAACAGCCTAGGATTTAAATTTTCTCAGCACAATTTTCTGCTGTGTTTTATAAATCGAAACATACTTTCACATTTTATCTGATAACTCATAGCCTTGTGTTATTGTCATGCATCTGAAATTAATTTCAAAAATACCAACTGCTCATCATCTGACAGAAATCATGTTTTATGACAGTAGCAGCAGTGGTTCATCCAGACTTTTGTGTTTTCAAGACATAAAGACAATTAATTTTCTTTACTGATTTGATTAAACAACATCCCATGATGTCTGATATTTCAGAATTAGATTTAGAATCAGACTTATTATTCAAGATTCCATGGACAAATAAGAAATTTGACTTTGGTTTTATACATGAGCAGCATATGGATACTAAGTTTAAAGAACACTCTGCTGTGATGTTCTTCACAGTTTCCCACCTGAGGTCATTGTATCTATCCACATCCAGGCCAGTAATCAGTAATAATTTTTTCACACAGGGCAATGCAGGTTTGATTTTTTTTCTCCATTAATAATAAACTTAAATTAAAAATTGCATTTTGTTTTTACTTTTGTCTTCAAAAATATTTTAAATTGGATTGATGTTCCAAAACACTGAAGTGTGACAACTGTGGAAAAAAAAAGAAATCAGGAAGGGAGTGAAAATTACTTCACATCTATGACATTCATTTTTCATGTGCCCTCTTTGGAAACATTATTGTCGACTCTTTCTCTAAACAATGAGTGAAACTGGAAGATATCTTGTGCCCTTTTGTGCTCACTGGTTGCTAAATAACAGATTGAAGGTTGAAGGTCATGTGAGTCTAGTCCTGGAATACTGAAGAGCTGGAGAACAGTGTGGCCATGAGGGTTCCCAGGATGCTGTTAGCTGGTTGTCAGTTTATGAACACAGATAAGACATTACATAGATACACCATGAAAGATTGATACCCCAAAAAAATGGGAATTGCTGTAAATAAATTTTACAGTGAACAAAAGACAAAAAATATTTTCACAGTAGCATTTCTCCTTGTTTAATTTCATTCATGTCTGACCTATAGTTTTAATTGTACTGTTGTTTGCAGTAAGTATCAGCAGTTCAACTCACTTCTGTCCTCCTGTGGGTTATTTTCAGTTACTACTCTCCAAAGCTTGAGAGCTGTCATTGTTTCTTACTCTTGCTACACATTTGCCAACGTAAATAAGAAATATTAATTTCTTGCTCTCCATCCACCCAGGTCACTTTGTTTACCACTTTTTTGATCACTGGCTTTTTCAAGAAAATTTATCAATATTTCTTTTACAATAAATATTAACTTTGACCTTATTCAGTAGCTGTAAATCAAACAAATGAGGCAGTTCTGTGAACATGACATGTAAATTATATGTCTTAGTTTTGTTTACTCAATGAAAGCTGCTAAAACTGTAATCATGTTTGAATCTGAGAAAGTCTCATACATCAGTCAAGTAATTGTAAACTAAAATTTGTAATCTTGTTTCTAAATTGCTTTGGACATTAGCTTAATTAGGACTTATTTGCCATAACCACTCAATAGTTGAAGCTTGGAATAAACTTAATGGAAACACCCATGGACAACATAGTGTAAAACAGATTTCTTCCTATTTTATTAGAATGAAACAAATCATCAAAAAATGCTAATATCTTGCAAAGATAATTTTAACTATGAAAATCACATCTTTTTCAGAAAATTACATCAATTTCACAAGCCAGACATAAGGACGCGACCCAACAGGACTCTGTGTAACAAACTGAGAATAGCTGAAAAATTTCAAAAAGTCATTTCAGAGGCAGAGGACCTCTTTTGAGACCATAAAAGAAATAATAATAATAATAAAATAAAGCTACATCTCATCACTTTTGAAATAAACAAGGTAATAAAATAGTGTTATGTGGTTATAAGGTTTTTCACTAAGACAAACTCTTGAAAAGAGATTGAGATTGAGTGGAGATTTTTGAATGAAGCATGTGTGACGTCTTCTATTGTTAATCCATTTATTTTGTAAAACCACACATTTAGAACAGGAGACAGTGTTAGAAATGGGTGAACTCGGAGTTAGCAGCAGCTGAATAGGAGGTGTGTCTGAAAGAACTCCTGTCAAACTACCAGCTGCATGAAAATCATTCCAAATGAGGGACTTACACACTGGGGCAATTGCTTCTTTGTGGAAGCAGAAGCCTGGGAGTATGGCATGAAACCAGAGCCCCCTGTCTTTGATGTTGTGAGTAACAGTAATATCTTTGTTTGGAACCAATTCCATTTCCTTTAAAAGCCTGACCCCAGCATTTAGTAGCTAGGAGTTCTGTGGTAATGATGTGGGCTTGCGAGGAGAAACCTGATAGTAGAAAAGACCTGCAGAGCCCATTACTGCTGACCGCTGAACCACAGAGACCTTTAATGTGCTGTCACCAACTATCTGAACAGCTTTGTCTTGCCAGCAGTTACTCTGGAAGGATATCACACTGATTTTTAAAGCAGATCGATATGCAATGATATGGCTGAATTAAGTGGCAATCCATCATATGTTTGGAAATGTAGACAGCTCTTATACAGCTGTAATACTTTCTTTGCTTCAGTGGTGCTTTGCCTTCATGACACTTTCTAGAATTGGTTTGATGTGTCAAATAGATTTATGAAGGTAGCACCTAAAATACTTTCACATTCATCGCAAAAGTCTTCATCTCTTTTTGACTTGAAGTGTTCTTTGCTGATATATATGTTGAAGCCATTTTTTTCCCATTTTATTGTGATTTTTTTCAAATGCCTTGATGAAATGCCTGGAGGATAAATTGGTCATATTGCTTTCCTCTTCACTTTGCCTCTAAAATGAAGCTACACACTTTGTAGGTGGTTGTCAGTTTTAGGGTTGTAAGCCCTACATTACCTTTTCTGTCCATCCTTTTACTCTCTTTACAAGCAGGGCTTGGGGAGAGGAAACTGGTGCCTTTCCCCAGCAATCATTGGACTAAAGTAAGGGTACATGAATTGGAGAGAGTTAATGTAATGATATGACATGAACTGATTTAAAGGTGTGTATTTAATATGTTTATTTCCTCTTTTAAGCATGACTATTCTACATGACAGCAGATATAAAACTTGTGTTTCAAATTGTTGAATTTGTTACAATGGACAATGGTGGTATACAAGTATATCACACTGGTTGTGTGGTCATTTGAAGTTTGCAACTATAGTCTACAAGAGAGGTTAAATCCAAAATGATAAAGTGTATCAACAACTTTTACCACAAACCCTGCAAACAATACAAAGATGTGTAAAAGTATTTACTCGCTGACAAATTTCTTCCATTTTTGCTGTGTTGCCACAGTTTAATGTCTCAAATTATCAAACACGTTTTTATATCATTCATAGAATATTATTTAACTTTGACCACATTTCTGGAATGCACCACTCAAACCTATTTATCACAATCAAGATAACGCTTCTCTAGAACCTGTATGGCAAATTGAAATAGGATATCAACATGAATATATTTATTGTAGTAATACAAGCAGTAATTTGATATTGGGGCAAATACAGGTTGGTTTAGCTAGGCTCCCACTCATTACTAAATGTGAGGCACTATTGATTTGCAAAAATACATCTCTGGGTTAAAATCCTGGCCATACCTCAGCTCCCATGTCTGTTGACTGCTGAAGATAGACTTTAGCACAGATTTAGTATAGCAAAAATATGGACAGATGATTTTAAATAAATTCAGTTAGTAAAGGTATAAGCATATAAGCCATAGAGCAAGATACATCATTGAAATTAATAAAATGCATTTTTTTAATGACTGGCTATTTGGTCCAAAAAGTAATTTTTTAAATTTAGTCAAGTAAAAATTAAATTGTATGTCTATTAAAACTCTGAATTAAAGGTAACAAACATGATGAAAAGAACATAATACAATGGATGCAAAAATGTTCTTTAAAAAATGCAAGAAATATTTCCACTTATCTTTGAAACCATATATATTTGCATGAAAGTGATAACAGCTTGATGTAGAGGGTGATTTATCAAAGGCAAGAATGTAATTTTATTGCCTTTGAAAGGTGGCATGTCAAAGATTTTACAAAATTTGAAGCGAGGAATTCTCTACCAGTTGGCATGAGATTAAGAAGAATGACAACCTGAAGCCACTTATATTTATGAAATAAATATTTATGACTAATATTGAAAAGTAGATATTTGTATTTTTAAATAAATGTAAATATTATGCAATTGTAGATATGAATTTGAAATGTACTTTAAAGCTAAGAAACTTAAGTTTAGATACTTGTTCATTTAACTTTAATTATTTTGTGGGTTTGATTCACAGTGGGTTGCTTAGTATTGTTTATATAGTTTGTTCTCATTTCCTTTGTAGTTTGATTGAAATTAATTTGTGTAAACTTACATGCAGATAAGTAATTATTTTTCTTCTTTTGGATTGGTTTAAAAGTTTTTATCTGCTTCTGGACCAAATGTAAACATGTCCTGACTCACACTAAATAAATGGAGGATAAAATGAAGAAAACCAGTTGGTCCTTTGAGTAAAACCCTGTTGATGACAGTCTGCATCGATTTATCTATCCCTTTTCAAGTGGGCAAGCTGCACAAACTAGAAAAGAACTTGACAGTTGTCAAATTTAGATCTTAACCATGTATATGCCAGAAACACCTTCTGGTCCTTTTTTCAGCGAGTTCAGTTTCTGAACTAAAACTCACAATACTGAACATACCAACATCACTCAGTTGTCACGAAGGTTTTATACGGTTTTATTCTGAACCATGTTCCTTCTTAGAGTGGACTTTCACATTGTTGTTTTGACGAAAGAGCTAGTCCTGGTGTTATTCGCTGGAGACAGACGAAGAACCACTATATTGTCAAACCCAGTCTCGGCTTTAGCCATGTGGCCTATTAAGGAGTCTTTAATGTCTCACTGCAGAGTTCATTCTGATCCACAGAGCCCATAGGAGCAATAAAATGTTGATTTATCTCATTTCCCCTCAGCTCTGCATCCGGAGCCTGGAGAGGAGCTTATGATGTACTACTGCAGCTATTTAAACCCCTACTTGAATGCTGGTTTAAATATGGAAAGGCAAGTGAGAAATTAGCAGCAGTTTTGCCAATGTGATTCCAGTTTGCCCTGTTCACCCCAGACACCCTGATGTGCACTCGCCCTTTTAAAGGGGAACAGAATGAAATATAACCAAAAAGAGAAATCTTGACTTATGAGAACATTCAACTAATTAAAAAACAACCACTTTATCTACAGAACTTATGCAAGTAAGGTTTTTACAGTCCTTATGAAGCAAGTGAATGCATCTACTAGTTTTGATTAAGACCAGAATTAACCTTTTCCTTTTAAAGTTTGAAGCACTGTTTTTAATGCCATAAGTAATTATTTCTCAATATTTCAAATAGTTTATTTGTGCTTTAAAATTTGTTTTGTGTTCCAAAATATTTTGTCACAGGTCTGTTACTGCAAGGCTACTGAGTCTTTAATGTAATAAGCACTGAGGTAAAAATCATGTCAGTAAGCAGCCTTTGAGAGCCATTTTGTGAAAAATTAGGTTCATCTGGTTGTTCAAGGAGGGCAAAATAGATGAAGCTATTCAGTAATGCTATATGCATGTTCTCCCTGTGCATGCATGGGTTCTCTCCGGGGACTCCGTCTTCATCTCACAGTCCAAAAAACATGACTGTCAGGTTATCTAGCACCTCTAAATTCTCTTTAGGTGTGAATGTATGCATATGTGGTTGTTTGTCCTGTCTGTCTGTGTTCCCCTGCGATGGACTGGCGACCTGTCCAAGGTGTACCCCACCTCTCGCCTAAAATTATGGATACATATAATCTCATTTAGAGTGAGACATTTCTCTTTCAAAGTTAAGTTCTTGACTTATGGTCTGAAGGTTGCAAGTTGGAACCAACTTTTACTTCTCATTGCACCCCGATGTTCCTGGTGAGGTAATGAACCAGAAATGAGCAAATTCTTAATAAGATTCTGATGTATCCATACATTCATTAATTTATCCTATCATCTTCTGTCATTTGCCTGTGTGAACCTGCAGTGAGGATGTCAGAGCTCTGTCAGTGAAACAGACATTCCTCTCCTCAGGGACACAAGATCACATGGATCACAAGGTATTCTAATGTGCCCATGGTGTACTCTATGTGTACTTGAAAGATTGATTTTCTTCTCCTTTATTCCAATTTCCCAATTGGAATAAAATGATCTGGAATAGTGACAGGAAAATTTGGAAGTCTTCAAGCAGCCCAGCATTTAGCATCTATCATGACTGCAGTGCATGTAATGCAGCCATCCAGTGTCTCTTTCCGACACAAGACTGAATTGCTGTGGAGAAAAAATCAGACAGTGTTGAGTTCAGTTACACTCTCCAGCTGATTTAGGGGGTCCAAAGGCACACCACACTCTGAGGAGATACAGAGTCCCTCCGATCAGATGTGTGAACTTCTAATACCAGAAAAAAAAAGAAAAAAGAAAAAAAAAGACTAGAAAGTTAAATGCTGCATAAACACTGTACAAGGCAAATCAGAGCGTACTAAGTGGAAGTAGTAGTGAGTAGAGTCCTCCAGCATACTGCAGAGATCACTCAGAATAACATAAGTTAGTCTAACCATAATCTTTATCAGAAGGTAAAGTTTTAGGCTTGGCCTGAATGTGTCCTTTAAAAATAAAAGCTTGATGAAGATGACAAATGAAAGCATGTGTATAAAATCAGTAAACATATTGTTCATTTCACCAGTGGTGTTCAGAGGCCTGGTGGCCTCATCAGCTTTACTATGGTCGAGCTGCACCAGGACAGCTGGGGTTACATTTGAATGCAGATCCTGGGAACTTCAGTCTTCACATCACACTGACTGCTGTTATGTTTTATAGATGTTGTTCATTGCTTTTAAATGAACTGGATTCTCTCCTCTGCCTCACTTTAACTTTATAAGAACTTTATGATACATGAAATGAGAGAACTTTAAAAGGCATTCAGAGCTCACTGGTAATTGGACGGCTTTTATCAGCCATCCTGGCCACTAAAACTGTTTTATAATTTTACTCTATGTGCTAAATCGTGTCTCAATGTTATACTCGTCTCAGGATAACAAACATATCAAGTGAAATCTTATTTTTAATCTTGCTCTGAGAGAGTGCCATATGATGAATGACTAAATAGTGTGATTGGGATCAAACATGGCCATTGTCTGGTTATTTCATAACCTGAGCACCTGACTGCAGTGTGGTGATTCAGCCTAGACAGTTCAGAGCATGAGTCAAACTGAGACGGTGCCTGTTGCCAAGCAGGGAACATGACATAGCATTTGATGCTAAAATTATTAGTATCATTGTTTTTTTTAACCTGTTTGTTTCTGATTGCATAGCAACATTTTATCTGAAACACAAAAGCAAGTCAGAGCTATTCTGATAATGAATGAATTGTCAGTATTGTTCAGTGGGCTAATTTAATACTATGTAATACAAAAGAAAATGTATAATTTTTAATCTGGAAATGGTGAAAGATATGAAATAATTATGAATACAGTTATTTCCCAGCAATATTTAAAATACAGCACATTGTTGGTATGGGTTGTAATAAAGTGGGAAGAAGCTGCCCTGCAGTAGAAAATAAAAGTCTCTTAACTTTATCTGCTTGATGTATTAGCAAAAGCAATCCTGCAGCTGTAAAACATCACAACAAACAAAAGCTGAAAAAATGCAACACCTCAGGGGTTTAATAAATGCAGAGCTTTGGGAAATGTGAAAGAAATTAATGATTGACAAATCTAAGATTAAAATAAAGCTGAAATATTTTAGCACTGTTGGCAGAAGCTAACAGAAGACGATGCATGTGCGATTTAAACCTGCAGCACAGCGTGGCATTACACTTATCTCTGCGGAGGAGAAAACATAGAGCCTGGAGGAACTAACAGCATAATCATTCCTCTCTTAGAGATCAAATTAAGCCTATTACAATCTCTGAATTAGACCCCTTGCTGAAAAAATGAAGACAATGAAGACATGAAGAAATGTTTATGTCTGATAGTTAATTAACCTGGAACATGGAGTGACTTTAGGTTATTATGTTTTGAATTTCAAGGTCTTGTTGCTCCTGGCTCTAGTCTTCAGGCATGAGAGGTTTGATGAATAGTACTTGAACAAATAAAATTATGTTGTTGAACTATCTGTATAGAAATGAAAGTCATATTAAATGCAGGACTGTGTCTTAATGGTCATTCTATATTTGATTTAATAGCTGGTGGATGTTTCAGAAAGTAAAATGCAACGAGTTTTGTGTTTTTAGTGATGATTCAGGCCAGGGAAGTATTAAAACACACTTTCATTCAGAATATTTGTTAACTACCAGTGGTTGAAAAAGTATTAATGTAATTGGAATAGTTCTACATTTAACAACATTCACAAGCTTTAATTTGTTTTTTTTGAGGATTTCATCTGACAAGCTAATATAAAGTGGACATGGTGATGAAGTGAAAGGAAAATTAAAAACACATCCCAAGCTTTGAACATGCCTTAGAGCCCTGATCAATCATCTGATCATGGAGAGAGGATGGACAAACTGACCTACCAGGACATGTACATCCACCTGGACTCACAGGCTGGAAAAGGACAGGATGTCCAAGATGTCCAGAGCTGAGATGGAAGAATATGTTTACACATCTATTAATTTTGCAATTGACCAATGTGATCCTTATGGCATAGTGACAAGTAGAAAACCTTAAGAAGACCCATATTTAGTTGCCATAGGCAACCTACCAAACATGTGAACAATGGTGATCTGTTCAAATGAGACCAAATTTGAACTTTCTTAAATATTCTCTGCGGGGAAAAAAAAAAGAAAAATCCCCATAACCTTTCCACCAACCTGCTCATAGTTGGAATCAGATCCCACCTAACACAGTGGTGTTCAACCCTTTGCATCAAAATTTCCGTGTTTAATGTTCAGAGGTGTTCATCTGAAATGGTTATCAAACATGTGTGGCTTTGAACGCACCACACAAGTGCTGGTTGTGGCGCTGTTTGTATATAAAGGTCCCTCCCTCACCTGGAAGGGAGGGAACACCTGTTTCCGGTTTAGACCTCTGTTTGCTGTGCAGCACCAGCCGCACACTGATGTGCGCTTGACTGATGCATGCTGATTGCGCTTTCTTCTGGTAAGATGTAGTGATGGTGAGATGAAGCCTCATGAGGCATTGAACCACTTGAGCCAACGGGTTCAAGAAAGGGTTAATTTCTTGGAGCTTCATGTGCACGCAAAACCACCTACTGGCTAGGTGTATAATCACAGCCAGCTGTATCTTAACATGTGTGATGCTTTGAATTTTTGTCTGTTATGGCTCTTTGGAATGACTTCACAAAAGGTGTAGGACGAAATAATTTGTCTACATAAATTATGTATATACATATGTGTATAAGAAAATATTGTTTGAATCTATTCTCTGTGTGTAATTTTTTTCCCAAAATAGTAGTGTCATGTGATATGGCATGTTGTGTAATAATGTATTTCTGTGACTCTAGAAAAATTGCATGGGCTTAATCAGGCAGAGGACAGTGAAAGTGCTTGTGGAACTAGGGAGGGGGTAGTAAATAGGCTAATGCTTGTGTAACTTGGATGATTACATGCATTTTTATTAAGAAACAACACTTTCTCCACAGTTTTTAGTTTCAAACGATTCCTCTTTTTTTGACACTACTTCTCCAGCCTTTGAAAAGAAATGCTGCTCCCAAATATCCTTTCTATCACTCTCTCTCCTAAACTCTCCAAACACCAAACTAACTGTCTCAAACTAAATAACCACTATACAAACTATCAAAACTCTATCCACTCTCTCAACTGACCGCAACTTGCCTACAACAACCCACATTTTGAATATGGAGCCTGTGGGGTTTATAAAGCTGTCAAACCCCACGCTAAAATCTGAACCACTTCCTGAAGCAGTCACGTGATACAGCCGGGCACGAGGCTTCGGACGTCATCGTTTTCGGCTCCTCCCCTAAACGAAGCAAGCTTCGATACGCGCTTTACGGAAACGCCCCCTCCATTACTCGACACACGCTTCGAAGCTTCGGCACATCACGTAACATCACTAATAAGATGCTTCTCGCATACTTGCTATTTGTTAGCCTAGCCTTAGCTCAGCTTTAACTGTACACCTAGGCGGCCTGTGCAAACTGCCTGATCCTCCTCCCAGCCAGAGGCACTACACATAGAGCTCGTGGTAAGTGAAAAGCTCATTATCTGCATGCTTTTAGACTCGATGTTTGACATTTATGTTTGCTAGACGCTGCTGTTTGTCCTTGGCCTGTTGCCCTGTGGTTCCTGGCTGGTGGTCCGCTGTTACTGTGGTTATCCGTTGTCAGCAGCCCACCTGTCACCCTGGTTGCTGGCTTTCTGCCTGCCGTCGTGGTCAGCGTGAACCTGCCCCTTGTCCAGTGTGGCTGGTTCGGACTGGTGACCAGCTTGGACGGATTCTGCTGGTGCCACTCTGGGTGGCGTCTGCTGGCCTGGATCCTTAATTGAACGATCGCTGCTTGATTGGTTGTGGACTGAACGATAAATATGAAATGACTTATGTAATTTGAATATCTGTTTTACCTTGACAGGAAAGGCCAATTCGTGGTGTTGGTGATGGACTTTCCGGGTGGTGGTACTTTTTTGATTTGTTGCACAATTTTCTTTTGTTTTGCTGTTTTGTTTGCTGTGTTTCTTTTTATTTAGGTCACTACCCTGAACTGCACTGCCATCCTGTACTTGAGCCATCACTGTTATTTAAATGTGTGAATGGTTTTAACATAGTATATTTTATTGATTAGAATGAAATGGTGTAATAAAATTATTGAATTTGGTGAGATTGTCTCAAGCCTCATCTGTAGTGGGCCTGTGTGCCTTAAAGGTAACTTTTTGGGAAGAATTATTACAACATCTCAAATACAGTTCTTTTGAAACACTGGTACCGTCACACACGGATCATAGAATTCGGTTCAACAGCAACCTCTGATTTCATTGCTTACAAGGTTTTGCCTAAAAATCCAACTCCTTATAACAGAAATTCTACTATGACTTGAACAAATAAATGAATCAGCCATTACAACAATACAGCAATAGAGCCAGCAAGAATATAAATGTAAAATAAGTCAATTAAAACTCCTCAAGAAACACCAATATTAGACAGACACTCTGGTCATAGCTCAACTTTAATGTGGAATATATTCTTATTGAATGAGCTTACATGACATTACATTATAATAGTGAATAAACTTCATCAGATCTGAGTAGCTATCTGTTCAAAAAGAAATAAGCGGTGGATACAGTCTGACTCTGCTTGGTCATTCCAGACATTCTCTATAAAACACTGCATTTAGGAACTGGAGAACTGCCACACTGATCAAAACCTCTTCACAGTTAAGACAGAAACGACAGATCAAACAGACAATATACATGCTCTTCAAAAACTGGTTTTACAAATCGGGATATAGCGAGACGAGTCTAATCGGTCTAACATTACTTAATTCCAACCAAGTGGATGGAGTGAAAGAGGACATGAAGATAGTTGGTGTGAGAAAAGATGTGAAAGATAGGATTGCATTTAGGCAAATAATTTGCTGTGGCACCCATAAAGGGAAAAAGCCAAAAGGAAAAGATTGTCAAATGGATACAACACAACAAAATTAAGACTTTATTAACAAAACAGAACAAAAAAAAAATATATATATATGTGTGTGTGTGTGTGTGTCCAATTCTCATCATGACATACTAATGTCAAACCTTTCTTTGTTGGCTTCATTTGAGTTTCATGAATATCAACACAGTGGGAACTGTTGAGGTCAGATGTAAATAAAGGTTAATGCCTGATGACGACAAGTTCTTCTGAGACTGGGCCGATCCCCTCCCTGTCCTTCACCCGGTGCCCCGCCTCTGAAACTTTTTTAAAACCATAAAACTTTTAAAACCATAAAAGTATCCAATATTCTAGTTTATTTTTACTAGTTTATTTATACTATTTTCACTAAAACCCCTCTTGTGATACGTCTTTTTATAAATCAAAGAGAACAGGAGTAAAATTTCCTAATGAAAAGACGGAAAAAGCACAAGTCATGACCATATGAGTTTTGAGTTATGCTATAAAAGGCCTCCGTTCTCAAGCTTGCAGACATGCACATTTAAGCAGCGTTGGAGATGATGGAGTAGAGATGTTTGTTTTCTACTGGAAACCAGCAGAGCGGCTCAGACATCCGACTGGGACACCCTGATTACAGCAGCTACCTGTAAAACACAACCAGAGCAGATAGAAGGCATCAATCATCCAGAAACATCACAACAGCTCTGCCAGCAGCTCCACCACCAGCAGCTCCACCACCAGCAGCTCTACCACCAGCAGCTCTACCCTCCTTAGTCTTACTAAAGACTACACAAGGTTCAGGACTTGCACTAGAGCCAAAGACCTATAATTTCTTTTGTGAAAAATTAATTGGTACAAATTCTAAAAGTGTCACAGGTTATGGGAAGTAATTTATGATTAGTGGTCAATGGCAGAGTTTTAATTAAGTCTGGGCCAGAGTTCAGAGTGCTTGAGATGGAAGTGGTTCATTAATCACAACCAGCAAACCAGCTCAGGACATGAAAGGCCTTTATGCATCACTTTTATATGAATTACATTTAATAACTGTCCTGCTAAAAACATGACTGAGTAAAGCCATCAAGCACAATTTTAAGGATTAAGTTGCTATTTGATTAAATGTATATGGATCCAAAAAATAAGATGTTTATAAAATGCATCTAGTTTTTATGTTATTTTCAGCAGTAAGTATATTTAAAAACAGCATTTTAATGGAAAACTAAAATGTTCACAATAAAGTATAGATAAATTACATGACAAAATGCTACTGCAAAAGTAATTTTACAAACATCCTCAGGTAATGTTCAGTGAAAAATGTAAAATGTAAATGGTCTGACATGTGTCCAGGCAGATAACAGCTGACTAGAGAGAACAAACAGGTAAATGGGGAACTAATGGAGTGTTATCTATGAATTCAGATGTTGATGTTCAAAATTCCATGTTAGAGAAACAACAAGACTGTCCTCTGAAGTAAAACTTCTGAGATTTTTACTCAATATGAATGCAGGAAAACTTACAGCTTTAACCCATTTCTTAGCACATTTTACTATTTGCATTTCATTAAACCAGAAATGCAGATAATGATGCAAAAAGTTTTTGAGTCATGAGATTGACATAAATACATCACTGTACTTGGTGTTGTGATGCTAATTCTAGTTAGCACCTAGTTAGCACACTCTTAGAATGTTTTTTCCATGTCCAACTTTTGAGAAAATGAAATTGAATACCTCCTAAAATCAACTAGAAGAAAATGTGAGGTTTTGCACATATTGCAATATCAAAATCCCACAACGCTGCTGCATGCTATTGACCTGTTATAGTTATGATCATTTCTACCTCTGTCTAATTGGTCACAAATAACTCACCAACATCTAAGACCAAATATTTTTGTTTGCTTTTTGAATGCATGCACTCAGAGAACTGCGTTGTTAGTAGCTTATCCTGCTAACATTTCAGGTCTCTGAGGTCAGCTGAGGTCACTCCCACTGACCTTCGGATGTTCCACTGGGAACAGCTGTTGGAAACATCACTTCCAGGTCCAAGTTCTGATGGTCAAAGTGGATGAAGTGCAGCAAAGGTCCAACTTCCATCTAGTTTCTAGGACAGGATGCATATGCCACTAGCTGATGCTTCTCTACACGAGACTGGCATTCTAATGAACAATCAGTATGATTCACTAAGCAACAGATATGATTTCCATGTTGTGACTTTTTAAGTCTTATCTGAACATGACTTATTTTTAATCCTACGTGGAGCCCTAAATTAGATCTTGTTTTAGCTTACAGTTCCTCAGAGCAGTTTAACCCTTAGAACAGACGGGTCTGTTCACGGCCCATGGGTCTCTTCACCCCACTGACAACCTTTGAGTGGCGTTTGTAGTAAAAGTGAAAACTGTTTAAGAAAGCCAGTGAAACAACTTTTATTTTGAAGGCCACCATCTTGACGTTACATGTTCTCATCAGCCAGTTATACCTTGTCTGGACCCAATTTTCACATTTCAATATAGTCAGTTCATTTTAGTCACCTGACTCTCTTTATCCAAACAATACATTACTCGAAGTTACAGGGGGCCTCATAAGTGACACTTTTTAATTATAATAAGACATGAAATATTTGAGACATTAAATTTATTTTCTCTCTGTATGCCTACATTGATGACAATATAGCTTAGAGTCTATAATAGATTGTTAGCTAAACAGTTTTTCACCTCTGATGTCCTGTGTTCACAGCCAAAGACACACCACTTGGTTCTGTGATTTCTTTTCATTTAATGGATGTTGATCTGCTTTCTTAACTGTACACACTGCGGTACATGGGAATTAGACAGAATTAAGTAAGGAGGAATAAAAGAGAAATCAAAGCTCAGACTACATTTTTATGTTGGGGACATCAAAAAACAACCAAAGCTATCATTACATTTTAGTTACAAAGCCTATTAAACACACACACATTTGCCTCAATGGTCTCACAGCAGCATTACATCAAATAACCTAAATAATATTGAAGTTTTGGCTGAAATTCTTCCTCTGTGGTTTAGGAAAGTGCAGAAATGAAAAACTTCCATCTGACTAAGATGGGATTACAACCTGTGATGGAGGAAAAGTAAGCACAAAGAGGTGAGAATAGGGCAAGAGGGAGAAAACACAGAGCACCGGAGGGAGAGGAAGAGTGATGACAGGATTATGAAGTTTGACAGGAGAATGAACATGACTGCACTGCAGAGCCTGTCCATGCAAAGACCCCAGGCGACCGTCAGATCTGTGATTTTGTGCCCATCTGCACAATGTCACAATGCTGACCAGCTGCAGGCATGCCAGTTTAGGATAGCAGAAGTTACATTAAACACGCCAACCACAGGAAGATCTATGGATGTAGGCATGGGGAGGAAACGTGTCACAATGTCATTATAGATCTTATATATGATACTCAGATGCAGACATAATGGAGCCGGCTTGCTGCTGGAGAAAAGCCATCTCTGCCTGAGACATGCGCTGAGAATAGATGAACATTTTCAACTTCATCAAGTTTGGTTTGACCGGTAGCTGTATTTTAATATTATTTTTTTCAGAGTGGAATGATTATACAAATGTAATACATTACAAAATTAATGGATTCTAATTTTTTTTTAATTAATAAAATTTTGTTGTAGCCTATACATTTGAACTAATTGAGAATTTTTGCTAATCAGCACTTTCAACTAAATCATTTCGAAATTGTGTTGAATTCTCCAGATTGGGCTTAAACTTGACAAAAGAAAGTTGCATTAAAGTTTCATATGTTTAAGCATTCCTGCTAGAAAGGATTTAATTCACAGCACTTAAATTCCCATCAATGGACAAATCCCATAAGGTCAATGAATACTTAAGAAAAAAAAAAAGAGGATTTGCACAAATTGAGCAAATCTTTTAGAACATAAAAACAGCGTAATCAGATGTATCACCACTGCACCAAGACATGAAAGCAATTATGTTCGAGGATCAAGTCAGCCATAATACAGGTACCAAATCATTTCTACTAACAGATTTAACAGAGAAGACATCATCTCTAGGACAAAATACTAAAATACCAAACTAAAATGGAGCAACACATCGAAGCCTTACACTAGAGTCAGATTCCCTTCATGTAAACAGTCTATGAATCTATGGAGATTGTTGATTGAACTGGATGGAGTCCTCTCTGGAATGATCACTCTGTGTCTGACATTTATTTATGAACCACACATTTAGCAATCAAAGGAGTTCTCAGGAAATCAAAGAAAACTTCAATTAACAAAAAACTCCAAGCACAAAAACAAACTTCCATACTAAATTAAAAAATACTGCATTGCACATTTTTATTTGAAAAGACCACCTGCATGTGAAAAAAATAAATGAAATATCCACGACTTTTGATTTGCAAGCACCTTAACACAAGCTGCTTTTTAACAGCTGTAGTTGTTTTACAAACCAGAATCAACAGCCATTAAAACAAAGTTTCATTTAGTTGTTAAATAAAAAGTCCAGGACCCACACATTATTGTGCCAGGCCCTTTCCAGGCAACAGCAAGTTAACATTCATAAATGTAACGTTTTTTTTTTTTTTCTGCACCAACAGAAACATTTCTCCTTTTAATCAGGCAGCAGCCAAATATGCTTATGTTCACTTGCAAGCGTCGCTATTAGAGTGAGATGAAGTGGTTGATCACAAATAATGAACTGATTAACTGAGCAGAAACTTAAAAACACTCGGTGATAAAAATTTGAGTGCAGACAAGGTTATTTCCATTTTCAGATGATAAAGAAACTCTCTTACTCTGCTTAATAATACCTGCAGTAGAAGTGAGCATGCATGTTTCCACCTCCAATCTGACGGACGGGCTTCTGATCTGGATCGACCCAGAGCTTTATCAGACGAGTCTGATCTGTTCAGATCAACTCTGGTGAAGCAAACGTTTTTTTTTAATGGATCTGATTTAGCTTTCACAAGTTTCCTACTCTGTCACCCTCTCCTCTTTTTGTGACTCAGGCCCACACCTCATCCCTCAGCTCCCTCTGGTCTAAAGAAGAAGCAATTTTCAGATGTGCAATATTAATATTTTCTTTATGTGCCTCAAGGTGCCCCAAGGTGAGGTACAGACTTGACATTACCCACATAAGGAAGCTACTACTACTACTATGTAGTTTATTTCAGTGGATTCTAAATAATTTGCTGATTTTTTATTGTAAATCTAAATCAGTCACAAAAAATACTCCTGATTGGGGATTTTTTTCCTGGACCCATGTTTCCCAACCCTGGTCCTCAAGGCACAGTGCCCTGCAAGTTTTAGGTGTTCCCCTGCTTTAATGCAAATCATTCAGCTGATTGCAGTTCAGCAAACACCTGTTAACTGAAATCACCTGGGCTGAAGAAAACAAAGAGCTAAAACATGCAGGGCAGTGTGCCAGAAGAACAAGGGTTGGAAAACGCTGTCCTGCACCATATCTAAAACATTTGAAAGAGCTTGGGAAGCTGAAAATGATTCTGAAGGTAATTGACAAGCAATTGGCAGACATTTAAATAAATCCATCCAGGATTGCCTTTTATTTTTCTTGCTGCTGATTGGCTGAAGCCCCAACAGCAGAGATATGGAAGACTGTGGATGTTAGCTTCTACAGTAGTACTGGGATGGTTCACACTGCATGTGTATATTAAAACTGTATATTAAAACTAGAGTGTATACTTTTATGAAGAAATGTGTTTTATACATATTTGTTGAAATTTTGATTATGTTGTAACAGAACAATATAAAGGATAGATTATCTGTGAAATTTTTTTTAGCTCTTCTGCCTTTTCCCGGTGCTCCCAATGCTAACTACAAAAATACACCACTCAGTCAGAAACACTGAGGGAGTGCTTCCAGCCCTCCCTCAGTTAGAGTCAGGGGGAGGGTTTTAGTGCTGTCAATCACTTCATGTAGGTGCCACTCACATCCTCCCCCTTGCTCTCTGCTGTGCAACAGCTCCTTCCCCACATTGGAGAATGTCACGAATGCTAAGGCTAGCAAGCATGGTTACTGATGATGGCATACAGTTTTCCTGTAATGTTAAGGTTTCTCAGGCATGAGAAACCTTCATTAAGAGCAGCTATATGTCAACAGTGCTGCTACTTGCATTCGGACATCTGATATTTGCTTATATTAACACTAGTTTAGATTACACTTGTACATTCTTCAATGCAACTTAGTGCAATGCTTAGAAGCCAAAGAAAGAAAGAAAAAAGTCAGTTATTTTCTTGACCCGACATGGGTCAATGTCAGCTGAGAGGAAAGCATCCAGCTGAGCAAACAAACATGCAGCTGAAGGTTTGCTGTGTTTCGCGGTGGAGCAAAAGGAGGTATTTTATATGGATGCGAGATTAAAGGTCATGAAAAAGTATTAAAATGCTTCTCCTCAAGTTTTGGCTAATCATCTTTCCACAGCTGTGAGCTAAAGGAGTCAGCAGCTCTGTCAGATCACTGTTGTCACAGTGTGTCGTCTCCCACTTTGCAGTGACAGAGCATTACCCACCCAGCCTCTAATCCCCTTCAGCAAACTTTGTGGTAAGCTGACGGCATGGAAGAAGATAAATAAGGATTTCATTTTTTTTCCCCTGAAATAAAAAAAAAAAAAAAAAAAGAAGTGGCTTTGCCCTTTGCAGCTTCAGATAGAATTTTCTATCAGGTAATATGCACAAAAAGCAGAAATAATCAAACCTAGTGAGAATAAACAAAGACCTTCCAGTCTCTTCCTTCAGTGAAGAGTTAAGTTAGTAACAAATCAGTAAGCAAAGAAACTTTGCACACTCTGAGTAGAGACTGAGGACGTCAGTGACAAATGTTTTGCATTAACTTTGTTGTTTATGTTTCCCACAGAGGATGTGAAATAACCCTATTAAATCAAGTACTCACTTGGCCATTAATCTCAATGCAGCTGACTAGTCCCTCAAAGCTAATGGGGTTTATAATTTGCATGAGGCGAGTTTACCCACAAAGCTTCGCCTAAGAGGATTGCTGTTCAGACAGAGAGCTTATTGTCACACTTGTTCATAGACACGGATTAACGATACCCGGCCCAAAGAACTCCAGGAACTGTTGCAGCAACTCATAAGTTCTCCTTCACTGGCTCAGATATCCATCAGAGAGACAGACATTCAGCCTGCATGATGCATGGCAATATCGCCAGCTTTTGTCTACAAGATACCACAACATGTCAAGGCCCCTACCATAATGAATTATAATGAAAGTTCTTGTTACCAAAATATATGTTTGTGTTGGTTTTGAAACTTCCAGAGTCAACTTTTTCAATTCACACATTCTCGTTTCAAACAATTCCTCATTCCCGAATACACAGTATTTATTTTTCTGTCATATCATCAAAGCCTGCCTGATTTCTGGCTCTGTCTTGTCAGTGGAGCGTTTTACGTGATTTGAATAAGCTACTTTCAGTATAAGCATATCTGCTATGTTTCATAGTGACTAAAGCAGCTTTGCAGGCTAAATATAACATAGAATAACTGCATTCTCTTTATAGCAGAGAGGTGCTACAAATGTGGCTTACAGTAGAACCATAACTAAAAGTCAGGTGGAAAATAGGAGCAGAAAAAAAATGCATGTTCTGATATAGTTTGATGAAAACATATTTCTCTCGATCAGGTTACACATTAAAGTATTTTGAAGCACTTGTAGGAACAATAATGCAGTTTTGGCTAATAATGTAACAATTGATATTCTAGTTTTGGCTATTTTAATGGTGATAAAGCCAATGATAATAACTAGCCAATGACATAATGAAATATGTTATTGTGGGGTATTGTTAGTGTATTTAAAAAAAGTTAATAATTGCAGCGAACAATACTTAAACAGGACTGTATTCCTTGGAGAAAAAAAATGCATTTTTCATTTTTTTGCATTAATAATGGTGTGTGTAGACCAGTATATTAATAATTACTTTCAAGTCCATTTGTCAATTACGGTATGTCACTTTGCAGAATTTGTTAGAATTCAGGAAGAAAACGATGGTCATTTGACCACCTTTCACACACTTATACATTCTTCAAGGAATAATTGGGTGTTCTTTTATTGATCTTACAAACAGTCAATAACATGACTGTTTTTAAGCACCTTAGATTATTGTCAAATGTTAATACATCACTGGCTTTATTACAACTAAAATGCTATAAGCAGGTATTACATTTTTGTTTGAAAGTGCTTTTTTGTAAATGGAGGCAAGTACAAAACAAAAATGTAATCCATTTACTGTGACAGTCACACAGGGATTTCTCTTAAGTATTAAATTGGTACAGTGAATGCAGAACTACAGATAAATTCATCACTTAGAACATTTATTTTGTTTATTAAGTTCTTCAGCAAATGACATCAGTTTTTAAAGCAAGATTTGTCCAAGAAGTCAATACCAATTCAAGTTGCAAGGGAGTCTAAAAAAAATGCATGGAGGACTACAAGTGATGAAGCAAAGTGGACTGTTTTCTTGAGAAAAATTAAAAGTAAAAAAATTACCAACATAAAACAGGATTTGCAAATGATCTACAAACTCTTAAAAATCTTAATGTAGTAACCATCTCCATTATCCTGTAACTGGGTCAAAATCTGCTGTTTCTCAATCAGATACCCAATCAGAGGCCTTGTATGATGCTTGAGACCAAACTTCATGTGTCACCTCCTCTTCATGTATCTCACTAGTTTTGTCTTTCTTTAAATATGGGAAATTCTTATGCCATAATCCAAGAGCAGACATTTTCAGTTTGAAAGACATAACATTCTGCTTTCAGACTGAAAATATGTACTCTTGGATTATGGCAGAAAAACCCCCCATACAAAAAAGCATAATGCAAAGATGTGATTTTTCAAAGCACTTTTATTCCTAAGCTAAGGTGTTAAGTGTTAGTTTCTCTATGCATTATTGCTTTAAAGGTTTTTAGTCCATTCATTTATTTAACCTTGACCTCCATCAGGTTTGACATTCAGTATGATTGCACAGGCTCTACCCAATTTAAACCCTAATTATACATTGACTAATGTTACTTTTAATTAGTATTTTCAAAATGGCCTTCCATTTTCACAGTCATAGTTTTAAAATAAACTCTTTAAAAATTATTTTATAGACAGAAAATCAGCAACCTAACTTTAGCCATGATGTGTCACATGACAGTATCCTAACCAATACACAAACAATCTCAGCCTGATAGCCTGACACGTAATCAATTACAAATTTAATGACTATTGGCTGACAGTGCTGCAATTGTACCTACATATTAAATCATTTTTATTTGCATTGTTATGGCTCTTGGCTTAATGTAGATTTTTATTATTGGTTCTATGTTGCAAGACTTTATGTTTTTGTGTTTATTGTGTAAAGCACTTTGAAATGCCTTGCTTCTGAAATGTGCTATACAAATAAAAAGTTATGATTGATTGATTGATTGATTGATTGATTGATTGATTGATTGATTGATTGATTGATTGGTAGCTTTCCCTTCCTGAGTCTTTCTGAAATCAATACAGTGTCTAAAACACACACAAAGAAACTAATATTCCCCAAGTAGAAGGTTGATAGAAATATATTGATCACTGAATGTAGAGTGGATTAAGAAAAGTGTAATGATGATGAAACCAGGAAAAATTTAATTATTTGCACAGAGAACGTGTTTGATCAAAGCTTTTTTACATCCTCATCATTAGTGTGATTTTTAATGGCTTTTTGCCATTCTGATCATTTTACTATGTCATGTACTTCACAACAATTATTAATAATTCTTATAATGCTCAACTGTCAGCATTTTGCTGTGGTCATCTTCTTCTATAAACTTATTTTTATCTGGCATAATAAAAAACAAAGTGGAGAAAAGGCAAAAGCCAAACAGGCAAAACATCTCAGTACTTCTAACATTTTGTCATGTTAGAAAATATATTTTTTATTTTACTTAAAATTATGAAAAAAATCTTAGAATTCCAAAACTTCTAGGAATTTTTCCAAAATCGCGTCACAGCGAGCTACTTTTAATCTGGGCCATATCTTTATCTTCTTTTTTTTCTTTGCTCTTCTGTATGTGTAATCTGGGATGGGTAGTAGGAAGTATAAGGCCTCATTTTCAGGTAGATGTGTAGAATTAGCATATTTTAGGTCTGTGCATACACTACTCAAATGACTGTGTAAACAAGATGTGCGGACATAATTCCTTTAGAACCAAGTGTCAGTTATTGCATTATTTAGAATGCCATAAAGAACCAGCCTATTGATTTTCAAGCTGAAGTGGCTCCCTGGTTATTTCTGTCATTGTCACCTTCATTAAACTGATGTATGGCACACACCATCCTTCATTCTGCCTCCTCTTCTGCTGCTCTCCATTTCTCTTTCATTCGCTGTCTACCTTATTGTGTGTTGAACTCTTCTAAGCAGATTTACTATGGCTTTATGCCAGTTACAAAGTCCAGTCTGGTATAAGTATATGAGCACTGGTAAATAAAAACAAAAAAGATTTGAGCTGCAGTGCTAAAGTGCTTTCTGAGAGATGTGGACACAATCATCTTTGCGTATGAAGAGTTTTCTTTTCAGAAAAGAGAGTTTGGGGAAGAATTCAGAGAGCCAGAGCAAAGCAGCTGTGGATCAGCAGGAAAAAGTGCTTATCTGCCAATTGGAAGGCTGGGATTTTAGTTTCTCCCCTCGCCACACATTGCAGTGTCCTTAGGCAAGACAACAGGCACCGCATTGTATGTGTGTCTGTGAAAGGGTGACTTGTAGTGTGGCTAGTAATTGGTCAGAGATGCTACACTTAACAAATCCCTTCATTTATAATTTTTTGAAACTTTCCTGTAGCCAAAATTAGAGAATTATAATGACATTTAACTTGAACTTTTATTTAACGTTTGTCACTTAATATGTTTTTAATCTATGTGCAAGTCTTCATCAGACAAATCAAGATATAAAATATGTTTCCTGTGCTTGTTCTCATTCAACATATATATATATATATATATATATATATATATATATATATATATATATATATATATATATATATAATATATATATATATATATATATATATATATATATATATTATATATATATATATACACACATATATATACATGTATATATATATATATATATACACACATATATATACATGTGTATATATATATATATATATATATATATATATATATATATACACACATATATATACATGTATATATATATATATATATATATATATATATATATATATATATATATATATATATATATATATATATATATATATATATATATATATACATGTATATATATGTGTGTATATATATATATATATATACATGTATATATATATATATATATATATATATATTATATATATATATATATATATATATATATATATATATATATATATATATATACATGTATATATATATAAATTCCCTTCTCACCCACCATGGGTGGTTCTTATCCTCTGAGCTCGGGTCCTCTACCAGAGGGCTGGGAGCTTGAGGATCCTGTGCAGTATCTTGGTTGTGCAGGCTGCACATTTCTGGACTGATGTTGTTCCTGGGATCTGTTGTAGCCATTGCTGCAGTTTGGGGGTTACTGCCCCGAGGGCCCCGATGACCACAGGCACCACTGTGGTCTTCACCTTCCAGGCCCTCTCCAGTTCTTCCCTGAGGCCCTGGTATTTCTCCAGTTTCTCGTGATCCTTTTTCCTGATGTTGCAGTCGCTTGGTATTGCTACATCTACCACAACGGCTTTCCTCTGTTGTTTATCCACTACGACAATGTCTGGTTGGTTCACCATTACCATTTTGTCTGTCTGTATCTGGAGGTCCCACAGGATCTTAGCTCTGGCGTTCTCCACCACCTTTGGAGGTGTTTCCCACTTTGATCTCGGGGTTTCCAGTCCATATTCTGCACAGATGTTTCTGTACACTATGCCTGTCACTTGGTTATGTCGCTCCATGTACGCTTTCCCTGCCAGTATCTTGCACCCTGCTGTTATGTGCTGGACTGTCTCAGGGGCCTCCTTGCACAACCTACACCTTGGGTCTTGTCTGGTGTGGTAGGTCTGGACCTCTATTGCTCTGGTGTTTAGGGCCTGTTCCTGGGTGGCCAGGATGAGGGCCTCTGTGCTGTCCTTGAGTCCAGCTTTTTCCAGCCATTGGTAGGATTTACTGATATCAACCACTTCTGTTATTTGCTGGTGGTACATCCCATGTAGGGGCTTGTCCTCCCATTACGGTATCTTTGGCACCTCAACCTCTGTTCCCTGTTGTCTGAGACATTCGCTGAGCACATTGTCAGTTGAGGCTTTGTATCTATGGATGTTTCGTCATGGACAGTGGTTCTCACACTCACTAATCCTCTGCCTCCTTCCTTGAGGCTCGTGTACAGTATCAGGGTGCTGGATTTGGGGTGGAACCCTCCATGCATTGTTAGTAGTTTTTGAGTCTTAATATCTGTGGCGTTTATCTCCTCCTTTGGCCAGCTAAAGGAGGGTTTCTGATTACTGGCAAGGCATAGCTGTTTATTGGATTTTGTTTTGTTCTTGCCATTGAGCTGGCCTCTCGTTGGAGATATATATATATATATAAAATATATAAAATTTAATTGTTGTTTTTGTTTTATTCTTGTATTCTTGTAGGGTTCCAAATTTTTTCTGAGAGGCTGATAGGAATCGGGTTGATATGGACTGTGCTGCAGGTAAAACATCCAAGCTGCCTTATTCTAGATAAATGTTGGGACTCTATGCATTGTCAGGTCTTTTTATGAAAGACTTTGAACGGTGTGTGATCCTGTTAAACTGGCAGACTTTCTTCATCCAAAAACTGTGAAGAAACTTTCTTTTTCTTTTTTTTTTGATAGCCAAAGAGCCAGATTAGCCCATCACATTACAATATTTTACCAGTAACAGTTGGATGCCCTGTCTTTTAAATGTTCTTTTGATGATCACAATGGTAGGTCACAGAAAGGCAGTTCATTATTGTAAATAATGTTGGTCGTCATGTTCATCATGTTAAACAAATGCTTAACAGTGTTTACAAATCATGTTTTAAATTTTATGAAGCAATCATTCTGTTCCATTTTTATGGCTGTTTTTCATTCTCCATCCAGTACATTTTTGCACTAATTCAAAAATCTGTTTTACAAAGATGGTGATAGATCTAAGAAAATTGATCCACATACATGGAATCTATAAGGTTGGAGTTATTTGCATAATTTTTTCCCACATATTTTTTCCCCACTTTACACTAATAAACCCAATGGATGCAGAAAGTGATCACAGATAAACAGTAAGGAGGAAAAAACAACCTAATTTGCAATCTGACTTAGTGATTTCAGCCTCGAGTCACTTATTCGTGAAACTACAAAAAGAAGCCCTGAAAGTTTACAATACTTATTTTGACTATTCCCCCATTCTTATGTTCTACCACCTGCAGCATATCTTATTTTCTGCCACTCTCCATTACTTTGCAGAGCTCTAAAATCTAATTTACACCAGCTGGTACATCATGGTCATTAAAGGAAAAATGTCTTCTCTCTGAATAAAAAATCTCAAATTACACCTTAGTTAATGAGCATGGCATTGTTGGGATAGTCCCATGTGTAAAGGAGAAAATGCAGATTCAGGTGGAAATGTATTTTATAATACATTGCTTAATAACTCTGACTCCTGATTTCAGAGTAATTACAGTTTGGATGTCTGCCTGACTATCAGCCTGGTGTGATGTAAACTGCAACATCAGTGGCATCCCACTATTCTCATCCAGATGCTTCTGTGACCAACAATTTGGACTCTACATTGTTCTTATCACTGACTATATAGAAGATCATTTACACATTACGATAAAATCTCCAGTGAGAGGGCACAAAGACTTGACCAAGAACAACAGTTCTAGAGCCTCCAGCTCCTGATGATGACAGTTCCTTCCTCTGGCTCAACAGAGACATATGAAGGCCAAAAGTTCAGTGGAACTCACTGAGTTTTGGTAGAGTCCAGTGTCAGTATTAGAAATAGAACTCGTGCTAATGAGGTAGTCTTGGCAAGTGCAGATTTTGTGTTTTTTGGTGAAGTGTCAGTCGACCAATAAGCTTGGCATTAATATAAAACTATACATTGGACTTGAATGTGAGATAGATGAGTCAAGCACATGTTTGACCCATTACCACAGGGGAGAATGTTACACAAAAAACAACCACCTAGACTGGGACGCCAGGGAAGCACTCCTTCTCCCACCCTAGATGATTGACGTTTGTGCATAGTCAATAATCCCATTGTAAAACATTTTTCGGTCAGCAGCGTCTTTTCTTTCTTCTTATCATGGCAAAATTTAACGTACTCTGATGTGTACAACTTACAAATCCTATCTTTAATCAGTTTTGATTCTTTTGATTTGTTTATGTGGAAATCTTGGTGTAAGAGATAAAACTGCTTTATCAAAAATTGTGAATGTCTGCAGTAAAATCACAGGTGCTCCTGACTGGCCTGAACAACGTTCATATTTTGAAAAGGCTAATTCCATTCCGTCAGTGATCTCTGTCTCCACTCACCTTTATCCCATTGAATCATTCTTTAGATTCCCTTCTGTTTGGAACAATAGGTATCAGCATTCGTTCATTTCTAGTGTTGCCTCTCTCCTTTTTTTTAATTAAATAATTAATTTAATGATTTAAACCCCGTTGAGATATGGATGTCATTTTCAAGAGGGACCTGTGCAGATATCTGCAATGCACAGCAATCTGGTTACAAAATAAAACTAATGAATACATATGCACAAGTATAAACAATAGAAAACAATTTAAAAGCTGTTTGATACAATCTTGTTGCCAGTTTTTAAGAACCGCTTGAAATAAATCCAATGAAATCAATTCTGACATCTTGAGTTCAGACTGGAGCTGATTCCAGTCTGTAGGAACCATGACACTGAATGCTCGCTTTTCTTTTTCAATTCGAACACGTGGAATGTAGTCAGCGAGAGGAGTTGTTAGTCTTTAAGTTCATGGAAAAAAAAATAAAAAATTTAACCGCTCAGTTTAAATGGTGTGCAGATTTTTTTTTAAGATTTATTAATATTTATTCACCTTTTGTCATACAGTCATTTACTTTTGATTAACAAATTTTGTGTTTTAACCTCCATTGAGTGTGGCACTAAGGGATCTTAGTGTGGCACATTTCATGTTTCATATTAACTGTTGGTGTGTTCTTGTTTTTGTTATTTTATTGTGACCTGCTGTAAAATGAATTGCTCATAGGCCCACGAATAAAGACCTGACTCTGCATCTACGAGAAGCCAGACTATGCCTCAGACCACCCAGGGACCAGATTCCAGACCCCACACCTGCCCACAGCAGCCCAGGGTAGAAGAAGATGGCTGTGGGGAGGATGGAGCTCCTGTAGTGGTGAGTATTAAAGCAAATCTGAAGAAGCCTCTGACTGAAGACATTCTTTTGTTGTATAAGAGTCTCATAAAGAGGATTATGTTGGATGCAAGTCATTCAAAGACCTGAGTTTTGACTTGCCTATAAATGAAATTCAGCATGGATATATCCTGCTTTTAAAGATCATTTATGAAATGAGATTGAGATTAATAATTATTTTCTCAATTTTAACAATTATTGTGGAATTGATGTTATAAATTGCATAATATGCCAGCGACAGTAAGTTCCAGAGCAGTGAGAAAAGTTGCTTACTCCTGCTTATAATACCAGCTTAACAAACACAGTGAGGCAGTCGTTTCACTGAGATTAAAGTGTGTCTAAAATCCAAATGTTTGATGGAAAGCTCTAAGTGTGACTTATTACGGCTGTGCTGAGACAAGACTGTGCTAGTGGGTAAAAGCATTTTCCTCCAGTAGGAATAATAATACTTAGGGTTTCTCCCCTCCTACACAAACACAAAGATTTGTTGTAATCCTGCCTCATCTGCTAAAACAAATTTTGGTCTATTTTCATAAACATGAAGTGCTGCTAATCTGAGATCTGAGTAAATACAGAAGCAGTCAAATCCTGCTTGAAATACATGTGGCAAAATAGCATAATGGATAAATCTGCAACCAGTATAGTCTTCAATATTGTGTTAAAATGAATGAAGTTAAAATGCACCCAGACATCCATTAATGATGTATTTGTTGGTTTGAAATATACTGTAAAAATTGGAGAAGGTGCGGCTCCAACATGTTTGTCATGAATGATTGACATTACATTGTGTGCATATATTTACTTGGAAGGTTTTGATTTTGCAATGTGTGCTATTACTCTCCTTAGAAAATGAGTCGATAAGATGAACTTGTATTTAAATAATTTATGCAGTACTATTGTTTTTGTTGCTGTAGCTATTTTCTGGCTGCACAAAGTTAATTATGAATGTATAGTGATTGAACTACAATTAGAATAACACATATCATCTAGTAAATTTGCTGTAAAATATGTTTATCATACTTTTTCACAATACTTTAGAATGCACTTAGGTTAACCAGCAAAAATAAGCTTTTTCTATCAAGATTATGAAGAGATTTACAATTTATTTTTTTTGTTTAGGAACAAAACAAAAAAAGTAGGTGGAGTCATCTTGCAAGAATAAGGTTGTAGGTTTGATTTTAGCTTTTGCATTTCAATATGTTCCTGGACATGGCACTTTACCCCATGTCATCTTGTGATCTGGGTATTGGTTTGAGTGCAGCTAGGTGCACATGACTCTAGTGTAAAGTGATTTGAGTGGAGAATGTGACTGAAAAAATCATGTTTATTCACAACTGGAAGATTGGAAGAAAGAAACATTTTCTCTGACAGCAAAAATACAAAGAAATAAAATAGTGACTGAGTGCAAATACCTTTCCCAAATATAATAGGTTTAGGACACAATACATGTGATGGTCTATGTGTGCGTCCAGGAGGAGTGACTCAATGCAGTCTGGTGGGTTTTCTTAGAACACCTAAAGCATTATCAGAGTCTTGGTGACATGTAAAACACTGCAGTAAATAGCATTAAAGTTACCATACCTTTCATCATCATTTCCAGAACGGGAAGCATTTTTATGCTACAGAGGATTTGATTTCAGTGCAACCCAAATATTAAACTTGGTTTTGGCACTGACGGGGTGATAATGTGTTTTCATAGCAAATACCTCACTCTTTATCAAGTGAATTATACTTCAAAATGCTGCTGTTAAGGACCTAAAATTGTAGCCAACAGTTCAGGTGAGATGAAGTGAAGAGCTCAGTTCTTCTGTGTTCAGGTGAATACAGTCAGACAATGAAACCAGATAACAGTCCACTTCACAACAAGTTTGTTTCTTTTATTTTCTGCAAATGTTATGTCAAGTCACTTTAGGATTGACCATCAATTACTGAGCCTCAGCACAGGGCCATTGATCCAACATGCTTTTTTATGAATAGAGCTCTTTGCTTGCTGGGTTACTATTTTTCTAGCCCAGAAAAAAGATAAAAGACAATCAATGTTTTATGCAAGCAGTAATGTCTTCTATTGAACATGTGGAGGAAAAAAAAAAAACTTCCCACTTCAGAGCAACATGAGGGTATAAATACTTTGGTTCAGTTTAAAGTACTGAACCAAAATAAGAACTGTTTAATAATGAGAAATTTCAAAACAGTTTAAATACAATGTTTAGGATGAATTA
The DNA here is from genome assembly GCF_027474105.1 of Poeciliopsis prolifica. Classification (NCBI taxonomy): domain Eukaryota; kingdom Metazoa; phylum Chordata; class Actinopteri; order Cyprinodontiformes; family Poeciliidae; genus Poeciliopsis; species Poeciliopsis prolifica. The sequence continues at coordinate 496,933 of NW_026562392.1, read as the reverse complement.
AGGGTTACTTTTAAAAATTAGGTGAATATATTTAAGGTTTAATCTTTATAATTATGCACATTTCCCAAGTATTATGACTTCATGTAGCCTGTCCCAGATTAAAAACAGTCATGTTATGCAGCCATAAATTATAGCACACAATATTTTGTTTTCAAATTTCTAAGTATACCAAAAAAATCCTAAATGCGGCTGCCATTCTTGGAACTTTAATTATAAGGAAAAAGGAATGACATGAAGCGATAATTCATTGATGGTAAATGGAACATTGCCTTCTAAAGGTGACCTTATCAAACAGGAGAATTCACTACTCAAACCAATTGTCTCTAACTTAAATATTCTGCATACTCTTTTTAGCAATGGCTAATTATTCTGAGTTCACTTAACAGGCCTGCATGATCAACTCTGACCTTTTGACAAAGAGGATACACTGACTCATATTTAAAATTGCTGTCCCAGATTTGCTTTGAGCAAATATAAAAAAATATAAAATGATTTTTTTTTTCTTTTTTACCACAGCTCTTCACCAAAGCATCAGTTTTAATAATTTGTTCTTATCACATCAGGAATTCAAAAATCTGGCTTCATGTTTACCACTGAAGATTAACAAGAATTATTCTGGTCAGCTGGAACTGACAGAATACACAATATGGTGGGCTTTAATCTGCTCCTGAAATCTGAGTTCATATGTCGCCTGATAATGATATTTTCTGATCCACAACTTAGTGACTTTAACAGTTGTGTCCAATCATGGGAATATGGTCATTTGTTCAAATGTACTATTCTTCCATTACTTATGAACAGAAAACCAATATATTTAAACCCCTTGGGTTGAGGCAGAGGTTGACTTCTGACCTAAAAGAGCCCATCTTTTCCATGTGGCAAGACTGAACAAGTAGTTGGGAGAATTGCAATTCTGTTCTCACAAATGCACTAAAGAAACTGAGAAAAACAGTAATTCTCCTCTCTAGCTGTCTTAATTACATTGAAACTACAGAAACGTGCTGCCAACTGTACCTGAAAGCAAAAGAAATTTGTCAGAAATGGGATTCAAACCCACACCTTAGAGTGCGTAAACATAAGTCCAACTACGCCCAGCTGATACGGCTTAATCTCACACTTCGGTGCTGGCTCCTCCCCTACCACTGAAGTAGGATCCCCCACCAAGTTTGAGGATCCATAAACCATACACATGCTTTATGGTGTATAAACTAAAACTTCATGAGCTGACTAAAATCTTGACTTGCCTATAGATTTAAAAACACCAGCATAAATGTGATTTGTTGATGAAAGTGTAAGGCATTGTTTTCAAACTTCGCTCCTTGAGAAGTCCTGCAACTTTTGGATGTCTCTCTGCTTCAGCTCTCTGGGTTCCTATATTAGTTCATTAGCAGAACTCTGTAGAGCTTGACTGCACACTAGTGAGGCAATTTCGACATTTTATTTAAGTGTGTAGGACAAGGGACACCTCTAAAAGTTGTAGGACTTCAGTGTGAAGCCAGTGGCAAGATCTTTCAATTTCAAGGAGAGATTTTGTACATCATTAATAATATTTTCTCTGCTCTGTGGTATAAGTGGATGCACCTCCTTTTATTTATTGAGATGGGCGTGAGAGAAATAAAATACAAAACATTTTGCATGGGATGTTTACTTATTTATAGCATTTTATTACATCGAACTACTTTTTGATACTCTATCACATAACATTTCAGTAAATTGCATTGGAGTTTGCATGTGTAATGTGACAAAATGTACAAGGGGTCTGAAACTTCTATGTATTATACAAGGCAGAAACCTTTACTGCTTTGACCAGAACCAACATTTTATGCCAATCACTGAGTGAAATAAATTATTTCAGCTGAACAGGAAAGTGAAGCATCAACACTACAACAGAACATAAATAATTCTTTTTCTGCATAAGCCAAATCAAGACAAAATTCATGACCATATCATTTAAGTACCTGTTCAATATTTATGTCATGTCACCTTATCATTTAATTACATGCATAGAACTCAAAAGGATCTGGGCAATATAAGCAATTCAGAATGCAATCTTAGGTATATCACACCTTCGAAAATGCCATAATCTTTGTGTGGTTTTTCCACATGAGAGTTACACTTTGTAAGTAAAGCAAGTAAAGCAGTGAAAAAGCAGTAAGTGCAAGCTCTATACTTCAGCTGAACAAGATACAGTTCAATGCAAAACCAAAAGTCTAAAGGTTAATATCCTAATAAAGGGATAGCTCTTACCAAAGAGGTAGGTTTCATTTTCTTGCTGAAACAGCAATAATGAGAATGAGGATGGCGAGGATCAAAGTTCCGGCCAACAGAAGGTAACACTTTCTTTTCCTCAACTGCCTCTGTAACCAAAAGAAGCATATTTCATCATTAGAGCATAACAATCATCTCAATTTTAAGAGGATATATGTAAATGTTCTAACATTACATTCCTTCAATATCTAGTTGTCAGCTAAGCGATGTAGGCCCATTATATTTTATAGTGGTATTTGTTTGGTTATGTAACAGTCAAAGCAATGCAAGGATTATGGGGTGTTTGATGTATAGAAGTAATGTAGGCATGGTGATTGTAGTTGTGTTTATATAGGGTCAAAACTGCAAGGAAATAAAAATAATATAGTGATGTTAATACAATTTACTTTTATGTCAACCTGTAGAAAAATTACACAAAAATCAGAAAATCCATTCAATAAAGCATCACAATAAATGATGCTTTATTGTCATTTTTTGCTCAGCCTTTATAGAGATTTTGAGTTAGTGTGACAGACAGAATTTTTATAATCTTTCGCCCCTCTGTCACACACAGAAACACATATGTGCATGGTTTCACCTATTTGCTGCAACTGGTAGATGGAAGCTTCTGTCACAGTTTTTCTGTAGAGCTGTGCTTCATAAACACCAGCAGCAGTGGCACTAGCTCTGTGTTCCAGTATGAATGGACAAGAAGCAGTCAGCAAGCAACAGCTGAAAAAGGCAGCCAAATTCATATTTGTGTTCCATTCATATTCCATTAACTCCTGAAAGTCCTCTGAAAAACGAGGTCAAATACAAGTTGCCACAAAAAAAAATCACACACTCTAATATTTGGTTGGACCACTTTTAACTTTGACCACAGCACAACATAGCATTGTTTGAATAAACTTCTGCAATATCACAAGATTGATTTTCATCTGGCATTGCTTTCATTTTTCAGCAAGACCATGTGTTGATGATGGCAGAGTCCGACCAGTGTGCCAATCCTTCTCCAGAACATCCCAAGATTCTCAGTGGAGTCTGAAATCTCCATGTGGAAAAACAATCTATCATGCTCCCTGAATTTATTTCCAGTATGTGACATTAAATATACTTTGTACCACATTTATTTATAAAATGTTACATTTAAATAGTATTTTAACCATTTATTTATGTGTTTGCTTTTGATCCTTTCATAGTTGAGAAGGTAATTAGTTGCATAGATTTTATCTAAGGTTAGAAAAGTAGAGGAGTAAAGGTGACTAAATAAAAATCCATGTCACAATTTTTAGGATTGTGTTTGCTAAAGTGTAGCATTTAATTTTACAATTATGACTTTTATGATAAAGAATAATGTAAATGCCTATACAATACACTGAAGTTTATTGTTGTGAAAATGAGAAAACGTTGAATTTGTGTAAATAATTTCCAAGTGATTGTATGACTTTGTAACTTCATGAAGAAAGAGGGATCAAAACAGAAAAATAAAAACAAAAACTTTTCAACAGTTTTACCATCAAAATAAAAGTTGTTTTTCATTTAATTTCTTTATCAACAGTGGGAAAACTGAGTTTCTAAAAATGAAAGCCATTTGTCTCACAAAACAAATTAAATTCAAATTTACATGTTAATTAGCTTGTGGTGTAAAAGTAAAAGCCATGTTAGCTGTAGTGTGCAGAAAAATTGTAAGAAACATTGAGGAGCAGGGTTATGGGGATATTTCTATATTTTCCTTAGCTGCTTGTCTCCTCGGGCGGTGACGATGTGTTGGAGCACAGAATCTATGTTGTTTTGAAACGCTTTTTCTTCCATTTTTTCCCAGCCTGTTTTCTGCTACAAAGGCAGCGGAGCAGCGGCGTTAGACCAGAGCCGAGGCTGGAGTCTTTAAATCCTGACGCGCTTCAAAGCACGGAGAGAGCAATTCATCTTCTTATCTGAGACTCAAAACAGGCTTTCTGTGTGGAAGAGAGAGGGAGAGAGGAGAAGAGCGAAGATGGAAAGAAAAAAAAAATGCTGTCGAGTAATTTTCCGTTTAAACGTTCCACTCCACAACAATTTGCATAAGCAGCCCTGCGTCTGTGATAAGAAGATTGGTAATTTTCAAAGGCTCTGTGGGGATTGAGAATTAAAAGCCTTTCTCCACTATCTCCCCTCATGCAGCTGGCCACCACTGATTCCCCTGCCTCTCTCAAACATTTTCTCCTAAACTACTCCTTATAAACTTTCTCTTCCTCTCTCCTTTTTTCTCTTCTCTTTCCTCCTTCCTCCCCACCCGCTCCTCCCATATGCCCTTCCCTCTCTTTTTCATCCCAATGCTGCTGTTATTTGGGGAGTACACAAAAATAAATAAGGTAGATTTAGGAACAAGAAAGGGCTTAACATAACAAAGGAAGTGTTGAAGTATTTTTAAACTGGAATTTTACAGAGCGCTATGCAGACTAAGCGGGGAGGACAAAGCAGCAAAAAGATGGGATGCTCTTATCACCAACAACCTAATCTTCCAGAGTGTGTCTCCTTAGTGCTGGCACTTCAGGGCAGATGGGTGGCACAAATCATCAGAAGAAATATACACTATCACACAGTTTGAAAATCAAACTTAAATTATCCAATGGGAATTTCTCATATGTTCTGGTATATCATAAGTTCAGAGAAAGTTTTGAGTTGAAAAACCGGTTGCCAGGGGAACCGATATGTTTACAGCCCATATCTATATCTATATTTAATTTTATTGTTATCTAAAATTTCTGAGGAAGGTGAATGATAATTTTGAATATTGTTAGTCTGAGTGTCTGGTCTTACAGTGGATCATTATCTGGTTATCACATTTGACCAACTGAAATCCAAATTACAATCCACAAACAAATGCTCACTTCTATTATTACAAGCCATATTTCACCAATGTGAAAAGCATTCGCCAGCCTGATGCCAACTGTCCAGAATGGTGATGAAGTGGCTGATGAATTAGTTTTTTTTTTGCGTCCAAAGGCATCCTGCAGTAACCAAGCTGGTCACGACTGCTGTCTGCTGTCTATCTATCTCTATTGAAAACATGTAGTGTAGCACGATCTGATGATACATCAACATTATGTTAGGCACAACCTCAAACTAAACATAGCCTTAAACTCAACCAGTCAACTACTGCGGTGTGTAAAAGAGTTTGATCCTTTCTGATTTCCTTTTTTTTCCCATGTTTGTCGCACTTTAGTGTTTCAGAACATTAAACCAATTTAAACACAAAATGCAGATTCTAAATGTACATTTGACCACTCATCTTTGCAGAATGTATGTCATTTCACCACATTGGAGGGTTAAAAAAGCATGGACTGACTTTTTAATCCATGCCACAGCAACTCAATTGACATGAAGATCCTTATCTGCCTTCTTACAGCAGAAGGCAAATAAGAAGCTCAAGAAGTATCAAAGAGGACGCAGGAAAGCTGTGGCACCCCTACAGGAGGAAAGTGGTTCTGGCAGAGATAAAAATACTTCCACACTTTACCAAAATATTTGTGACTACTTAACGTCTTAACACAACATCATACTGCTATATGATGGGCAGTTTATGGTCCTGCCCAACTAATCAACTATCTCATGTTGGAAATGCTTCCTCAGTCTCGAGAAGGTATAAAAATCTTGTGTGACATGAGAAATGTCCTCATAATCCAGTAATGTAATGCAATGATAATGACCATAATATTCTTCTCTCTTTATCACATCTGGTTGCGAAAATTGGAAGTCCATAAAATAAATAATATTTACAGCGGAACTGCCTCACTTGTAATCGGCTTATGTGCAATTTACATAAACCTCTGAGTCCCTTGCAGCCACCCTGATTATGATATTTAAGAGGAGCAGCAAATAAACATAGACTTCATGGCCAATTTTGGCATCATGAAGGAACGACCTGCAATAATAATCATCAGCGATGCAGTAAAAACCTTAAACACCATCAGCATATTTGATGTTTTGCAGATTGGCTGTGGTAAAAAAGTTCAACTTCTGCTAAGTTGCCACACAAAGCCATGCTCTGTGGTGACCTCCAGAAAAGTTTAGAATTCAACCTTTTACTGTTTATTATTATGGTTTTGGTTTAGTGATATGTATTCCAGATAAATGCTACCACTTAAAAAATATTGATATTTATGTGGTCAACATGTTAAAAATTGTTGATCATTTCAGAACAAACATAATGATGTGTTTATTCATGATATATCACATTACATTCAGGAAACATTTTGAGATAATTCATCACTGACTAATATTTTAACAGAGGTGTATGAACTTGTAAGCCATTGATCGCCATCAACAGAACTTGTGAAATTTGGTGTCCATTACTTTTTGCCAGAATTTTCTAGAGGACAGTGGAGGAATCAACACTAACAGAGAAAGAAGTAGGTATTAGTATAAAAAGAAATTAGATATTTCAGTCTGAAATATGAAAAGTGTGACAAACATGAAAGACACATGGTAAGTGCACTGAGTGATGCAGAACAGCAGACATTAATATGACTGAGAAAAAAAATGACAATTCTTAAGTCCTAAAGTATGAATAAAGCTGTTCCATTTGGGTGCGTCACAGATCAGTTTGGAAGTTTGTCTCCCTGACTTTGTGTGTCTTCGGCTTTGTTGTTTCTTTTTCCCATTCAGCTGGTTTGCCTCTGGAAAGACAGCGAACGTCTGGATTGGTGGAGAGCTAAATTGCTCGGTGTGAGCTCCGTCACGGCTCAGTTCTCCTTGAGATAATGAAATGACAATTAATGGGAAAGCTGTTGCTGTTCGCTCATTTGTTCGCTTGGAAGTGGAGCAGCAGCTTGGGAGGAAAGACAGAAAGCACTGCTGTTAAGACAGTAGCTGGGGAGAGCTCAATAGTTGTTTTAATAGCACATATAGCGGGTTATTGGATGTCAATAATTTATGAAAATTAGGAGATGACTGAATAAACAGATCAGACATTTTGTGAAATGGGCCACAGCCAGTGGATGTGTCTGTGGGGATGGCAAACAATCAATATGTGCACATCTAAATCCAGCCCATCTGACAGTCAACAGGCAGGAGGCAGAGTAAACACATACCTGTACATGCATTCATGCACACGCACGTACACGCCCGCACACACACACACGCGCACCCTTAAAGGTCATTTAAAGAAAATAATGAACCTCTCCCACATGTTTCAGGTTGTGAGAGGAGATAGGAGTAACTGGGGAAATCCGATGCCTGGATGAGGAAACCATGCCATCATTAAACCCACAAAGTTATACCCTGTTTTTACTAAGAAACCATCAAGATATAAAGTAAACCTTTTGGCTTACTTCATCGCCGTACAGCAGTGCTGCTAACTAGAAATTCCTGTTGAATGATGATTGAGTTTACTTTTAGAGGCCACAGTTCTTTTGCCACATATTTATGATTTTTCTTTGGTTTCGGATTTCTGTAGAATTTTCAGCTTTATAAGTTCTTATTTTTAATTTGCCATTATATTCCTTTGTCTTGTGATTTGGGCCCTTCATCTTGTCAAACCTTTAAGTAAATATTTAAATTATATAAATTAATTTAATGTCTTGTTCAGGCTGGGCAATAAGGCTTAATTAATTCTTCAGTTTTTTCATACCGAATCCGATTTTCAATTGACCTGAGTTCAAAGTTTAGCTAAACAAAACCTACAAAACAAGCTTGTCAAAGAAAATGAATGGCTGTGGGTGGGCTAGCATCACTTTCAACTATGTAGTTCTTGAAAGAAAAATCACAATTTTCCAAAAATGAAATCTTCAAAATCAGTAAATTTGATTAATAAAACTGATTTATCACCCAGCCCTTCCTGTTGTTATATCAGATAAGATTTTATTGTATTCTGTTATGAAATATCAAATTATTTCCTGCAGTAAATGACTCTAATGGTTCCAGAAAATCTGATTTATTTTTCTATATTTCTGTTTTCTTCTCTGAATTCCAGTTTTTCCACTTTTATTTTCTAATTTCTAAATTTCAGAAGTAAATATCTAATAGTGTTTATTCAAATTGTTATATAATGTAAACACAAATGAAAACAAAAGCAAAATAAACCAGACTTAAAAATTTTAAATAAAAGAAACTAAAAATTACTTTCTTTTTTATGTAACATTTCTGCTGAAAAAGAAAACTTTCATGGTTTATGACAATAAAAAAAAAAAGTCATTTTTTAAAAACTCAAATTTAGACATGAACTTGTCTGAATTTATGTTCTGTTCAGTGTTTTGGACCAGTAAAATGCTTCATGCAGCTGGATTTGGACTTTTCTCTCACACCACTGATGTATAATGATGTAACTGATGTACTTAAACATTCTGGATGTGTTCTTGTATAAAACATGACTGTATTTTTTTGCTGAACGGATGGGGCTTTACCAGACATTGTTGGTACAGATTTGTGTATTTCCAACATGCTTAATAATATACTATAAGATTTGGAAGGAACTGTTCTATCCTATAGCCCTGGCCAGTCGTGGTTCTGAAACACAGTCGAAATCTGCAATGCTTAAATTTTAAGCATTCTGACTAATTCAAATTTTGACTCTATGAATTGTCAATAAAAAACGTCACACTGATTCTAAAAAATGCAGAAGGATGTGCATTTTTAATTGATCTAATTTTATAGTGAAAGGTAGGACTGTTTCGTATTTTAAGTGATCATTGGGAATAGCTTTTAAAATGTCAGCTGTCAGTGAATGTCTAGTTAAAGCAATATTTATTTAAAAAAGTTGCTAGCTCAGACAACAAATATTAATATACATCACTGGAGCTGGAAAAATAATCTGTCTTTTGGAGTGAAAATACTAAATATGCCAATAGAGTTTCTACTTCTACTACTTAATCTTTCATGAGATCTGCACTTAAAGACAAAAGTCCCTTTAAGTCAAAATGATTTTTCATGATCTTCTATTAATTAAATTTGTTTGGGACATAAAAGTGGATTTATTTACTTTTAAAGCTTTTAAATTTAAATAGACTTAATGATTGTCATTTGCTATAACTAAGAGAGACCAAACATATATAAATATGAATATCATTATGCATGAAAAGCACATTAGTTTTTTCTGTGTTTATCTGAACAAACAGGTAGATGTGATGCAATTCTGTAGATGTGTAGTGCATTTAAAGAGTTGTATACTTTATGAACCCCTTGACACTTCAGTCAATACATTATTTACTATAGCTAGAGGCTTACATAGCATAGACACATAGAGCACAGCCAACTGCCATAGTTCCTGAAAGAATGCCACAATATACACATATTTCCTTGAACAGAAAGTGCAGAAGCAGACCCTGGGGCATCTTTTAAAACATCTCTCCAGAATGTGCTCTGAAGTGGAAATTTTTACCACCCCAATCCACAGAACAGAACAAAGAACATTCCTGCCTAATTTCTAACAGCAGTTGTTGCCTAATAACACATTTTACTCTCATTTAACGTACGTCTGGGCCAACACCCCTAATGTATAATTATTATCTCGGGAAAACGCACTCATGTACTACAAATTATATATGTTGTTCTGTTATTCTGCAAGACTTAAGGCAAGCACTTTATATTTCCTCTCTCTACGTATAATTTATTGAAGTGAATGTGGAAGCTAGTAAAGGATGACTTGAAATTACATCATCTGTGCAGATATTCTGGGGGTGGTAGTTGGGAAGTGGTGAGCGGGTGATAAAGCTGTGCAATCAAGTGAGCTAAGTCTCTGTTTGCATGGGCGATCAGGCTAAGCTTCCTTAGGTTGCATTACAATGCAAAGGCCCAGTACTATACAGTTAGAACAAACAAATATGATGCAAAGTAATATGCAGTAGACTATAGTGCAGCACAGCTGATTGGTTACCTGATACTGATTGGCCTTGGCAAGCTCCTGATTGGCTGATTCCACGTTCGATGATGTATTCTGAATGTAGTCTTCAATACTGTCTAAAGCAAAACAAAGACAGTTTCAGTCACTTTCTATACTACATAACTGTTGGCAAGCAGTAGAACAAAGTCACAGTGGTTGACTTTATGCCCTAAAAAATGTGTGTCTTGCCACCTCAGTGGGTTTAAAAACTTTCAAGCATAAAGAGTCATATTACTAAAATGAAATCAGGGTTAGAGGGACAAATCAGCAAACACTGAAATATCCCAACTCTTTTATGTGTCCACTAATTCATCTTCAACCTGAGGTTTGAAAGGTGTAAGGAAAAAGTCAATAAAGACCCAGGGATAAGACAACAATGTATGCTTATTGTGACCACACCCGGAAAGACATGTATTACTCCAAGGCTGAGGTACCTGGTCTAAGTTCCATATATTAGCAGTATATTGGACAATGTGAGGCCAATGTTGCATTTCTCCCAAACTGAAGTGTTCTCCCTTTGATACATCAATAGTCCTCTTCACTCTTCCATCAGGCTCAGGGTTTGTTTAAACAGATGTGGAGTCACAAAAAATAGCCATTCAAGAAAGGCTGTTTGAAATCTGTCTCCACTTTGCAGCCCTGCCTGATAAGAATTTCACTAATGCCTCAATATGGCCTGAGCTTAGATCCTGTAATTTACATTTTTCCCCTTTTATTTTGCTGCTGTTGCAGCAGTTCTGCCTTCAGCAGCTGGAGCACTGGGCTATGTGTTTTACAACAAGAACCAGCCCTGGTCGCAGGACCATGAGGGTCTCAGAACATGCAGCTGGGATTGAGAGCTGCACTTGGTCATATCAATAAAATATGTATCGGGAATGCCCCAATTCAATAGGTCTGACAGAACTGTATCACTATTCTCATGCAGGCTGTCCAAAGGCTTCACTGTCCCTAATAAAGGGGCAATATCATGCAAAATTAATTTCTTTGAACTTTACATTGTGTTATGTTATTCTGCTATTCTGTATACTGCTATCATCAAAAACATACCTGGGGCGTTGCCTTGATTCTTTCATGCAAAAAACCCCAACATTGTTTTAGTCTTGAATGTCAATTAATCACAGGTGCAAAATGTCTTGGTGGACTAACTACCACGTTTAAGGCACTTCTCATTGAAGCTGCAGCTCCCAAGCTTCAGCCTCACAGAGTAATCATCTCCCACTCTGCTCCTTCAGACTAGCCAGCAGCAATTAGCAAACACCTGGTGGAACTACACAGGTGGGGTCATTATATGAGCTATTTCTCAGTGCAATGCTGGTTAAAGATTGTTAAAGGGTCAAGAGAGGAGGCATGTTGTGAAGACTGTTGTGATCAATTTCAGAAATATTTTTTAAAGGGTAACATAGTTTCTTGATTGTGCTGTAAAGTAGCATTATATGCCTAAAAATACTGCGTCTTTATGAGCTGAATCAGTGCAAGTTTAGCAAAAGTTTGAAAAAGCCCAGATGTATTTCAGTTAAAAGTTTAGATTAAAAATGTTTTAATTTCAGAATTGTTTTTAATTCTTGTAAATACACTGAAGCACTGGCCTCATTACCAACAGGGACATTGTTCATACTGTTAAAGCACACACAGCCCTGACAGCCCATATCATTACTACTGATCCAGCACAAACTGCTGAAGTGACACAGCCTACTTGTCTTTTCTGTACATAGAAAGTTATTGTGATGACACAGAATATGCTTGATGAAGTAGATGCTTCAGAGAGTTTTGCATCATTAACTAATTATCCATCTTAATTTGCAGATTCCAACAACGCTGGGAGAGTGGCTGGTTGTTGTGGGGTGGTGTAAATGAAAAGGCTACTGTTGCAGAAAAAGGGGTGCAGGCTTCCTCTAGACCACATATGTCAAAGTCAAGGCCCGTGAATTACTTATCTGCGGCCCCCAGGATGATATTTATACTTATCTTAGTAACTAAGTCTAGGAAGGCATTATCAAACTTCTCAGAAACACACAAAGGCAAGAATATGAACATCATAGAGCAGCACAATAATGCATTTTCAGTTTATAATGCATGCACTTTAATTTATGTATTTATCTTGATATTAAGAAACATATTTAAGAAACAGTTAAATTTTTGGCTGTTAGCCTGTTGAAAATATTTTCCCTTGAGGTTACTGACAGCGATAACAAAATATTGCTTTATTCATTTAATTATTAAACAATATACACTGTGTTAGCTCTTGGTTCAAGAGGCTATGTGCAATCATTTCAACATATTTCAACATAATAAATGTTGAACCAGACCGGCCCTTAGCTTGTAGCAAATTTGGGTTTTTGGCCCTTGGTGTATTTGACTTTGACATCCCTGCTCAAGACAGACACTGGACCACCTGATGGTGCTGAGAATTAGCTTTAGGATGTCGAAAGATGGAGAATGAAGTGGGGAGAATGAATTTTGCAGTTAAACCCAGCAGTAAAAACAGATGTTAGAGTTTTGTTCTTTCCTTTCTCCCTTCTATAAGTGCATCTGAGATACTAGGAGTATTTGTTTCTCCAAATAACAGATTAGATAAAGGACTGAATTGATGCAGTTAACCATTACTGTCATGAAAGATGACCACTGTGAACTTTGAAAATATAAATGAATGTATGTCTGCATTTTCCTGCAGCCAGAACTTCTACAGAACTCGGGCCAGTTTACATTGCTCTGTACCTGGACAGACCTGGAGGAAAAATGTTTAGACCTTTGCTTTCTGGTGGACGCTGCAGAACACTAATTGCAAAAGGCACCTGCCACATAGACAGCCTCTTCTCCCAGGTTTTCTCTAAGTACCAAAACGAACACCTTATAGCCTGAATAGCAAGTTACTCTCCTGGAAAGCAAGAAGAGATGAGAAGAGTAGGTAAAATTGTACTAGTAAGAGCAGCATTACTTTCACATTTATACTAGGTGGCCAAAGAAATAAAAAATCCTCCTAAAAAGTCACATTCATATTTTTTTGGACTGCTTTTCACTTTGATTAGGGAACACATTCACGTGGCATTGTTTCAATAAACATCTCAATGTCATAAAATTGTCCATCCATTGTTACATTAGTTTTTCACAGAGACCTTGTTTTTCTAGTGGAAGAGTTTGACCACTGAGCAAATCCTTCTCCAGAACATCTCATAGATTATTTGTGGGGTTAAAGAGTAATTCATCCCCAAAACATTTTTTTTTTTTGCTAATTAACTGTCTGTGTTATTTAGCATTCCACCTTTATGTTTCTCTGCAACATAAAGTTTTGTCATTTTTGTGCATTTTATTTATTTTGGCATTATTTTGCCTAAAATCATCTCTGCTGGTCTCTTTCTGTCAAACAATTCTTAGGCAGTTGAACTTTCCTGTTGTTTGCAGCGGTATAGCTTGGCACAACTTCTCCACAGCCCTGTATTTGGATATAAAAGCCCACCCCTTTTATCCTATTCCCTTGCTCCAATCCCATGGCAAGTAAGGAGTTGGAGTAGCGAGCGTTACCATGGTGACAGGTTTGCATTGATCCATAGCAATTCTTATGACTGTTTGATTTATTTGCAAGGCAGGCACAGAGTGGAATGGGTCTGGTTTGCTCTGAATATTTGGTGAAGGTTTGGTGCTGAACGACTGCAGTGCTTAGAAATTGGGGAAAGCTAATGGGGGCTAATGGTGGCACTCGCTGATCACTAAGATAGACAGGCTATAGCGTTGTCACGATAGAAGTCTCCAACAACACAGAAGAGTTGCTAGATTCATCAATAGTTTTGAAAAAAGGTCACTATAGCAGTCTGAAAGATTGATAAATATTCCAACAAATTAGATAAGTTGACAAAAGAGCTTCTTTCTTCCTGACCACAGCCCTACTCACCCCCTCCACTTATCCTTACACTTCACCATGTCTCTTGTCTCTAAATTTGCCAGGGGCGGTTTGAGCTTTCAGAGGAGGGTTAACTGCATTTTAACTCTGTGGTTGTCAATCTATAAAAATGATCTCTCATGCGCCCTGAATTCCTCTTTCACAACTTGATCATGGGAGTTCTGGCATAGGGATCTTGAGATATGTCAACACCATATTGACGTTGACAATATGGCGTACACATATTGACAATGCCATTTTAACAATGGCGTTGACAATATGTCAATATTTGACAATCTGTGCACATATGCTGAGGTCATCATACCTGCTACTTTTTATTGTAACACAAGCAAAACAGTAGTAAAAGGGTGTATGGAGAAACTTTGTGATGGTGTGCTGGATTTGGAGTGTCTGAAGAAGGAGGAGCTTCTTAAAGAGACAGAGGCCCAATTTCTCTGCAATTTTGCGAAATTGCAAAGACGGAAGTCTTTAAAGTCATATTGGAGTATATAGTGTAACCCACAAGTTACTTTAAATACACTTAATAATAGCAAAAGGCAGAAAATTTAATTTACTTCTCTGACTAACACCAATGCTATGAAAGTATATCTAAAAAGAAGTTGGGCCGGATCAAAAGACTCTAAATTCTAAAGAGCCTAGGTGTGAATGACAACACAGGAGTGAACAAAGTGTCAACAAGGAAGAGTAAAATTTAATAATAAAACAATTGTGGATCCACATATACAATTGTGACAAAATAGTGCGCGTTTTTTGCAAACAGAAAATAAAATAAATAACAGTCGTGTCAATGTCTCAGTCGATTCAGTTTTTGTCCAGTCTCTTCCAGTGTGTCAGTCGATCCTCTCAGTGTTTCAAGAATAGTGACCAGTCGGGTCACTATCAACCATATCACTGGGTTCTCTGGGCTGGGGCTCGCCATCCAAATTCAGAAGTGGGTCTTGAAGTCTCAGGGCACTCCAGTCCAAAAGTGCACCGAAATAACAAAAAAAAAACCTGACCAACGCTCTGACAGTGTCTGACTCTACCGGGGATTTTTTTTTCCAGCCTCAGCTGCTCTCAAAGAAACGTTTGTCCAGATTTTATAATCTCTCTCAGGCTCTTAACGAAAACAACGGTCAGCTGTTAGTTCTCAACTGCGTCTGACGTGCTCTGAGTAGAATCACAGCGCAGTAGTGAAAGGGGCGGGACAACCAACCCCATTGGCTGATGTAATGTCAGACCACGCCAGCCATTGGTTGCCCAATCCATCAGCAAAACAATTATTAATGGCCTATTTAATTATTTAAACTGTTTTTAACAATGTTTTTAGCACGTTTGGATATATCTTTCTAAGCAAAAGAAAACACAAAATCTATTTATACTTTTCAATCTCGTGAAACAAACAACACACAAAAAAAACCCATCAAATTAACATCACCAACTTCCACCTGGGTTCTTAACACTGGGTTACACTAGCATGGTCAATTGTGCTATGAATTGACACAGTTTGCCAAGAAAATAAACAATATTGCTTCTTTAATACAATATTGACAGTTTATGTGAGCTTCTAGGATTGTTTCTCTGCTTGGTGGCAATGATTTGACCCTTCTTAAAATCTGTTCAGTCTGTTCCGTTTTTCCAACTGAAAACTCGACATATTCAGTTTAACACTGCTAACTGAAAACCATGTCTCTTCCAGCTTTGTACAAATGACAGGCTTTAACATGTCCTTTGTTTCCTGTACCAGTATCTGAATGCTAAAATAACCTTGTTGACAACATACCTTCACTAATAGGCCCATATAGTGTGCCTATATTCATGTGCTACCATGAATAGAAAATAAGAGCACAAATCTGTTCTTCAACAATCTATTCATTTCTTTGTATTGTCTGTTGCCTTTCTTGCTCACACCTCTACAGCAGTCATATGTTATTCGTATATGCTACTACACTAAAATAGCCATGTTCACAAAGAGGCCAACGGCAATTTCAGTGCATCCCTTTTTAATGGGAAAAGGTCCATTATCGCCTGACTCTATAATGCTCAGATTGGACCTCTGCTGTGGAATAATGAAGTCTTCCTCTAAGTCAGGGGTGCCCAAAGTCGGTCCCAGAGGGCCAGCATCCTGCATGTTTTTGTTCTCTCCCTGGTTTAACGCACCTGGATCAAATGATGGTTTGCTAGAAGGCCTAAGAAGAACATTGACATCCCGAAAAGGTTAGTACTATCAGGGAGAGAACTAAAACCTGCATGATGCCGGCCCTCGAGGACCGACTTTGGGCACCCCTGATCTAAGTCCTCCTCTATCTCTCTGTTCGCCCATTTGGATGGAGGCACACCATGTTCCTCCACTATGCAAATCCACATCAACACTGAAAGTCAGCAGATACATTCACTGCAAAAAAAGACACAACCTTTCATGCCCTCTATGTTTGAGATCAAATAAAGCTACATTGTTTCCACATTGTTTACAAACTTTGCTGGACAGTTGAGATTTTGTAATTTGAACTTTCTTCAAATTCACAATTTTACATATATTTTCTCATTGAATTGCATGCTGCTACATTTTTGTACTTATTTTTTTATTTTTTTTGCAGCAGAAGCTTTATTATAAAAAGAAAAGAAAAGAAAAAGTTTTTTTCTTTTTTACATCTTTTAAGCTCTCTGTAATTAATTCAGTGGCATGGTTACGGACATTGTTTAGGTGGCCGTAATCATGGACAACTGAAAACTGAAGCTGATTTATTAAGATCTTGTGGTCTTCTTCATCGTAATATGCTGCTTTCCATCATAAGAAAGATCAGACCATACCTAACCCAACATATCACCCAGCTCCTGATGTGGTCTATCTGATCAGGTACGGTTTCGACTAAAACAGAAGCTTCCTCCTGTCAAACCTCTGCAGACAGTCCAGAGGATGAAGGTATATCTGGTTTTCAGTCTGCCTAAAACGACTCATGTCCTCCTTCTGTTTGTTGAGCTCCACTGGGTACACTTTTGCAACGTGCTTCAAATTCAAATATTGATGTTAGTCCCTTCTACTTAAATGCTCTCACAAAGGCTTTTGTAGCGATTAGGAGTGGCCAAATAGAGCAGGCTACCGGCATTGTGGTGTCCTACGCTTCTTTTTTCTCCACGACAACTGCATGTATTAAAAACAGAATTAGCCAGACAAACATTTCTGTGGCATTTATTCTTGCATTCAATTGTTAAATTAGCCTTAGGGATCTCAATGGAGCCAATAATAAACCAAACTTATGGAGATCCACCAGTCTCTTCCTGATATCTTGGTAGATTTCTTCTCCAAGATGTCAGGAAGTAATGTGTTTAAGGTTTTCCCTCGACTTTATCATCTGTTCATGGTCTTGCAACATGCAGCAACAATAACAAAAATCTGACAGTGGTTAATAAAACACATCTGAAAAATAAATAAATAAAATAAAATGTTCATATGGATTAGTGTAATTTCTGTAATTTCTGGAAAAAAAATTGTCCAACCAACCTCTTAAAGCTGATTTAATGTCAAAAATGTATTTTTAAGAAAATGGAAAATACTTTGACTTATTTTTGTACCTGAGCAGCAAAAAGAGACTCATCTTAAATCCTATTTAGAAACTGCAACACAGTGCAGCATTTGATACACCTCCAAAATTAAAATAAATAAATAAATAGCACATCTCTCTCTCACCCTTGTAGAGTGAGTCTTATTCTAATTTTAAGGCTAGTATCCTTGACCTTGCAATTTATGTTGTTTTAAAAACTTTGTGGTTCATTTTGGCTTATCCATTTTGTTTTTTTTTTTTTTTTTTTACTTGTAGCGAAAAAACAAGAATAGCTCTCAGGATCATTAACCTTTTTCGCTTTCACATACTGAATGGATCACAAAGAGAGCTGTGTCGGGAATACTGTGTTAATCATCTTATTTAAGCTCAAGGTTGGCATTTGGCTGACAACATATAGTTTTTGTTGTTGTTGTTTCCTTTCTTCTTTTTTTTTTCCAAACTCATTATCCTTGGTTCTTTTTTTTTGCAATTAATAGGCTGTGAGTGAAGAATGACTGCCCCATTCTTCATATTGAATTCATCTTATTTGCTTTTATGCCACAGCAGTTTCTTGGGGGCTCATACAGGATTCCAAAAGTTGTCATGCATAAACATCTTTGACTATTATGGTTTATGATATTGGCAAAATGGCGTGTAGTTATCTTTAAATATAATCTAAAGTTTTACCCCAAACTACTGCAGCTGTTACCAAAATACTCAAAAGACTATTCACTTAAAAAAGCAATGCTCAGTGAGCATTGCTCTGACGCTAATCAGGATGAAAAAACTCTCAGAAATAAGTCTGCTCTTCTTTGAAAGGTTATAAGGTTCATTTGAGGTTTTAAATTGAATCTACATAACATACACTTTTTACATATTACCAACTTTAAATATGGGTTTCAAGCATTTTCTGTTTTAAAGAAATAAACATTTGAAAATATGTGCTTTGTTCTGCTTCAATTTATTATTTTAAGTTACTTTATATATTTTTCTGTAGAATACTTTTTTTCCACTAAATAAATCTATAATCAGTTGGTGACTGAGTTGTTCTTTTAATCAAATACTGTTTTTCTCCTACATGATGGATTTTTTTCTACTACTTCCAGATAAATACTGAAGTAATGTTACTCTAAGGTACAGTTTTTGCTTACTCTATCCTCCTATGTTCAAACATCTGTGGCAGCCTTAAATCCATGTTGAAACAGTTTGTTCTCCTTCACCAACTAAACTTTGCAAACCCCAAACAAAGCTACGGACAGTATTCTCAGCTTGGATCTATCTATATTCTGAGACCTTTCACCTTGATCCAGAACTGATTTACCACCCAATCAGCTCAACATTTTCCATGTATGTCTCTTTAGCTTCACAGGTGTTTGACATTTATTAGAGATCAATTCTCTTTTGAGTGTTCTTGATTAAACCAGATGGAACAATCCTAGCAGCAGAGTAATTGTATCTCGGTGCTACGTTTCATTCTTCTTGCCCAGGGTAAAACACTTCAGGGAACTGAGGAGCATTTACAGAAATCAGAGCATCTAACTGGATTTTCTCTCACAGACCAATGTCTGTGTAATCCCGACAGCATTTTGCTTCACGTCAGAGAAGCTTTTCTGGTGCAAAGGTTGAAAAGTTTGTTTTGACCGGAAGAATTTTTTTATGATAGGGAAGCAGTTTTAACAGTTTTGTTATGAACTTTTCTAACTGTCAAATGAACCAACCTTTCAAAAAAAAAAGAGAAAAAAACACAATAAAACAATGTCTTACCAATTGTATCTCCTTGTTCGTGGACCATACTGGCTAGATCCTTCATTATTTGACTGACATCCAACATGTCTCTCTGCAGAAAAACAAAGCAAATGAGAGCTATTGGTTAACTATATTGAAATAATTAAAAAATGTTGAAGCGTGATCTGCAGCGGGTGTTGTGCGCTTCTCTCTCTACAACCAAACCTAAAAGGAATTTAAGGAGCCTGATTCAGACAGTTTTATCATGTTTGAATAAACTGTGCTCCTAATATCTGTTCATGATTGTATGATATTGTGTCAGCCACAGCCCAACAAACATATTTTCCTTTCCTAAATTGAAGAACCTTCACTCTATTTTTGGAGGCACAGCTTGCCAAAATCTTAAATGCTGGAACTATTTTGATGATTTTAAAAAACCATCAAAAATCTGGGGTTTCCCAAACAACCACGATGAAGGGTGTTCATGGTAAAACAGAGACTTTATTGGCTGCAGAACCTTTTTGTCAGCTGTGTTCAGACATGTGAACCTCTGGGAGTTTGGTTGATTTGTTTTATTTTTTCATTTTACATATTTTATCAATAGTACAGATGAAAGACAGATCAGCACTTTATGAAATCAAGTATTATCACTTAGACTATTCCCATTATGATCGCCAAGATATATTAAACCAAATACAAACATACAGCAAGTAAGACTTTCTATTTGATTAAAATATTAGGAAATTAAATATTACAATTTTCTTTAAAGTGTCGTCGCATAACTTAATTATTGTGGTCAGAAAGGATTTCCTGTGGCAGTCTGTATTACTGAAGAATTCCCTGGAAGGTGACACTGATATTCTGGTTTGTCTGTAATATTTTTTTATGTTTTTGAAGAATTCTTTTTTGCCTCATCATTTTCAGAACCAGAACAGAACCAGTCTGTGTTTCTGACCCTGGTTCGGATGCTGCTGACCCAACACAAGACACTACACTTTCCACGGCACACTGATGCATAAAATGAGGGGGTGACACAGTTGCATGAATTAAGAAAGCAGACAATATAAATAATGAACAAAATATACAAACACATTATTTAATACTCTTATTATTAAGATTAATATATTAGGAGAGCTTCTGAGAGTGACCCATTCCTTCACAAATATTAGTAAAAACAGTCTGCATGCCTAGGAGCTTCATTTTATTCAGCTGTTGCCGTGGATGGGTGAGCAAATACTTTTGGGAATAATTTGTATGATAAATAAAAACCTCTAATTTAAACATGGTTTGATCACAAAAAAAAAAAAACATTTCCATTTTTTATGTAGGTTTAAATGAAAAGGCAGTCTTTGAACCCAACGCCCATTTTGATCACGTTAAACCAAAGTTTGAACAACTTAAGACTCAACAGAAAAAGAAAAAAAAACAAGAAAGAAAAAAAAAAACAATCTGCATGGAAGTAGGTTCTCCCTTTAATAACAAAATTCTGTTTGTTGGTGTTTAATCCTAACTACTCTCTGCTTTGCCTGACTGGAAATAAAATTTCACAGTTTTTATTCACTTATTCTTCTGCCAGGGCACAGAGCAAACTGGAGCAGTTATGGATGACCGCAACTAATTCTCCACAGTCTCTAAGCTTTGAATCTACTCTCAATATTTCTGCTCAAAGCAAATGAAAGCTTATAAAACCTCTGTCTATCTCCTGCTCACAGGTCCCCCTCCCCCTTTCTATTCCTCCATTATGGCTCTGTGCAATCACAGCTGCGTTGTGTAGACTAACCCACTGGGCCATCCATCACAGGTGGCGGAGATTGCTGTGGAAACTGGCAGCCATCCTGTCACTTGGCAAAAAATGCTTGGAAGGAGCCAAAAAGGCCTCTGGCAAACCTTGCACTGCTAAAGACTTTTTTGAATTTACCTTTAGGCAGGCAGGTCTATCAAGCTGTAATAGAATAACACATTTATTTTACCTGGCAAAGAACTGGGCAATCAGGGCTCATTTCATCACAATGACAAAACAGTGTGTTGCCAATTTAGTGTCAGTGGAGAGCTGTGTGTGGAACAAGCACACACACTCACACAGCTGAGGAAAATGGCAAAGATGTTATGGGCTAGGGCCTTTGCCCAAGGGCTGAGTGTGTGGCCAGGCCTGGAGCTAACAATGTGCCCTTTTCCATTTTTCATAGGCTTTAAATTCTGATAGCAGTGAGCCTAGCAGCCTCTGGATACTGGCAATAGGCTTAGAACCAGGCCTGAAGATTTTTCCATTATGTTTCCGACAACAGGTTTATTACAGCGGGGTTTCTTATTACCCAGGGCAAAGTATATCAGTACTACTCAGAAATGGGCTTTAAATTCTGGTCCTTCAGGAATTTAGGCCACCCAAAGGGCTACTTCAAAATTTTGCTTGTTCACTACCTCCTAAAATTATTAACTTTTTGGAATGTATTTATTGTTTTGAGTATGACTTTACCCAGCAATACTTCAGTAATACTTCAGGACTGTGTCAGGTTCATAAAAGTCCCAGTCAGATCCCGTCTGTGGTCTGTTCGTATTTTCACCCTGTTTTGTTTTGTTATTTTGTCTGGATACTCTGGTTTCATTTCACCATCCAGAAACATGGATGGTGAATTAAATAGTGAAATTAAATTGCTCTGAGATGAGAGAGTATGAGCATGTCTGTCTGTGTTGGCCCAGTGAAGGACTGTTGGATCTTCTAACCTGAAGGGGGGCACCAGTTCATCAAGCTGGGGGTTTTAATCTGATATCAGCTGGCAATAAAACTGGAATAAATCCTGACCTAAGCAACATGACAAAGTTTCAGAGGATGTAGAGAGCTGATTTCTAGTATGTCTGAAAATTAAGAAACTTGAGAACTTATAGGAATTTGGAAAAATAGCTAAATAAACTCTGGATCAAATTTTTATATTTGTTCTACGTATGTACAACCTTTAATTTGAGCTTAATGAAAAGAATGGAAATCTGAGTATATCAAATCAATGGGAGATACAGGAGGTTTGTGCCCCTTTAACTCGAAGTTAAAGGCCATTTCATGCTTCTTTCAAAATAAAACGCCTCAGGCAAAGGACAACAACATGAAGGTCTGAGTACACAAAGGTAAAAGACTTAATTATAGTTTACTTCAATGTTTCCTTTTACAGCTTTTAAATGTAGACTTTCCTTATGATAAGTTTTCCAAATCATAAACACATTCAGTGTTGGACGTGATACAGAGTTTGGATTAGATGAAGCCTCACTACTGACAATGTCTTCTGATCAGCCAGCCAGAGAAACCCATTTCCTCTGAACGCATGAGGAGATTATGTTTTTCTTTTCAAATGGTATTGTCCTTTTCACTGGACGGGGAATTTGCAATTTGTGTTTTGACAGTTTACGTAAGACTAGTGATTTAAACTTCCTCTTTCTGCAATTGGTTCACTTAGTTCTCGATTTTCATTTTCTTTTCTGTGTGAAATTAACCAAATTAGATAATTAGGTATGCAAACTGTATTTGATCTTTTCATGACAGTCTGAACATTGCAGATTGGACACATACATTGTCATAATAAAACCCATAAGTATCAGCTGATGAAGGTTTCTCAGTACTGATAGATTATTATTATTATTATTATTATTATTATTATTATTATTATTATTATTATTATTATTATTATTATTATTATTATTTCCACAAGACTCAGGCAGAAAACCAGCCAAAACAAACTTTATGTAAAGTTTAACCTTTAAAAGTTTAAAGTTTAAAGGTAAACTTTACATAAAGTGCCCTCTGCATCTGCAGCACATGCAGAGGGCATATGGCACCTGGTAAGCAGCACTCTACTGCTTACCACGGACATGGTTCACCTCTCACTAAGCATCAAGCAAAACTTGAACTCACAAAGACTCAATGTCGTATCCCCAGGCTTTTGTTGGATGCTCCAAAACATTACGCTCTAAGTCTAAGACTTCCTCAATGCCAATGCTCACGTCTGGTCCTCTGGCACTTAGTCAATTGTGCTGCTGTTTCTGAGTGACTAGAAAAAGACCATGCTGGAACAAATGAAGGGCTTTGCGTGGCTTAATTTCTTCATGAGACAAACATGCAAATCTGAAATTCAGACATCTTTTCTGCCTGATAAAGAGGCCATAGCAGAGACAGAAAATAATTAAACTTGCATCCAAGAAGGGAAAATAATCACAACAACAAACCTGCCGAAGCATCTGATTGACACTTCAGTCAAAATGTAGCTCCAGCTGTAAGGATTCATCGCTTGATATGAGCAGTTGATGGAGAAGCTGCAGCTCAGCATAAAGTTTTGCAGCCTGTGCAGACAACAGGCTTCATTTACAGTGGAAACCCTTATAAATGACAGTTCCTACAAAACACCTGGTCAGGACATTCGGTTTTAAAAAATTAGCAATCCTCTCTGCAACACAAAGATTTACAGTTTGTTCATATATTCTGATGCATGATTACAAGAGGTTTACTATTCATTATAGGAGGGAAATAACATGGATTCCAGAAAGTACATCAAAGGATGACACTTTTCCTGTCTTTGCAAAGACTGAAGTTAATAGAGGCCAACAGCAGTGACAATAACCCTCTGATGTGTGAGTGACTGACTATACAGTCTTCTGTGACTGGATCTTTTTGACCCAGGTTACAATCAAAGTGTTTTTATGCTACTTTTGCAATTTTGATTCAAAACAATATTTTGTATAATACTTTCTACTGTGTTTTATTTCACACAAGAATTATTTCATGTTTGAAACATTTCTATTTTTCACTTTTTAGAAAGAACAATTTGTAGAACATTTGAACTCACAATGTTCTAACATTTTTTAAATAAAACGACAACAGCAATTTTACAACAGGAATGATGAAATGTCAATGATGGACAATGCGTGTGTGAGAGTGTTTTTGTGGGCATAGGGAGGGGTTGTGACAGAGCACTTTTCTTGAAACTAGCTAGCTAACCAAGCTGATTAACATTACTGTCTGTATTCTATTATGCTATGTCTATCAAGCATGTGAGTGTATGTATGTGTGTGCATTTATCCATCCATCCATCCATCCATCCATCCATCCATCCATCCATCCATCCATCCATCCATCCATCCATCCATCCATCCATCCATCCATCTTCTTCCGTTTAAGCGGGGTCAGGTTGCAGGTTCAGCAGCTTAAGGAAGGAGGCCCAGACTTCGCTTTCCCCAGCCACTTGTTCCAGCTCCTCTGGGGGAATCTCAAAGCTATGTTTTCCAGCCCACCTGGGAAACATAGTCCCTCCAGCGTGTCCTGGGTCTTCCCTGGGAACTCTGTGCGGAATATCTCACCAGGGAGGCATCCAAGAGGCATCCTAATCAGCTGCCCAAGCCACCTCAAGTGGCTCCTCTCGACATGAAGGAACAGTGGCTCCACTCTAACTCTCTTCTGAAAATCTGAACTTTTCATCTTTTCTCTAGGGGAGCGTCCAGACACCAGAAGGAGAAAACTAATTTCAACTGGTTCTATCCGTGACCTTGTTCTTTCGGACATGACCCGAAGCTCATGACCATAGATGAGGGTAGGAAAGTAGATCGACCAGTGAATCAAGCGCTTTGCTTTTTGTTTCAGCTCTGTCTTCACCACAACGGACCGGTACACTGGCTGCTTCACTGCAGACACTGCATCAATCCGCCTGTCGAGCTCTTGCTCCAATTTTATATCCCGAGATACTTGAACTCCTCACTTCGGTCAGGACATTCTCCCGGATCCGGAGAAAGCACTCTATTCTTTTCTAGCTCGTTTATTTATGCATTTATTTATATAGCTACGAATCTCATCAGGGAGGCATCCAAGAGGCATCCTAATCAGCTGCCCAAGCCACCTCAAGTGGCTACTCTCGAAATGAAGGAACAGTGGCTCCACTCTGAACCCTTTCTTAAAATCTGAGCTTCTCATCTTTTCTCTAGGGGAGCGGGTTTATTTATTTATTGAGATAATAAAAGAAATAACCTTGAACACATTGATCAACAGGTTTTGCATGTCATTTCTCTATCTTGGTTTTCTCATCCAGGCTGTCAGACACACACAGACATGCACACACAAATAATACACATGCACAATAAAGTACAGGCAGCAATGTTAACCAGCTGGTTAGATTTGTGACAATAACTCTGTCACTGTACTCACAATTGACACGCACACACATATTTGTGACGTAAAAAAATAATGATAATACTTACATGTAAAAGTTCTTGCTATGTAGAATATTATTACTCACTTAGGACTCAGTGTATATGGGTCACAAAAAATGTGTTCCTGACAATCGCAATAAGTAAGAAAACAATATTCACATTAAATTTCATAGGTAAAGATGCAGGTCATTTTTGACTCTCTCACGGAAGAAAGGGGAGGTAATATAAAACATCCTATTTCATAAAATGTATCAAAGGTAAATAAAAAATTTTAATTGCATGAAATCAGCACCATATTTTTTAAGAAATACCTGGAATATGAAGTCATAAAAACTTTTCATCGTGAAGATGTTGCTTAAAATATTAGCTCACCAGGTCAAAAGGACCCACGTACACATCAGAGTATTAAAATAAGAAGTCTTCGAACTATATGATGAAAAAAAAAAAAATCAGATGTGGATGTTTCCACTTGTGCCTGTAGAGGGAAATGTGGCACAGTGGAGGACTCCTGTCAGCTTCCTTAAAGAAACCAACACACTTATAGCCTGTTGAACAAAGAGGACCCAAGCTCAGAGGATAAGAACCACCCACGGCGGGTGAGAAGGGAATGCTTCCATTTTGGGAGGGGTGCTGGTGCCTTGCAAATGTTTCGGGCGAGAGGCAGGGTCACCCTGGACAGGCCACCGATCTATCGCAGGGCAACACAGAAACACACAGGACAAACAACCATGCATGCACACAATCACACCTACGGAGAATTTAAAGAGACTAATTTACCTGACAGTCATGTTTTTGGACTGTGGGAGGATTACCCATATCATCCATCCAGACTGCAGTGCTACTGACTGTGACACTGTGCAGCTCCTATGTGCGTGTGCACATACAAAACTTCTCAGTTTTGAAAATGTATCTTTTCTATGATTTGGAAATACTTTAGTTGGAAAACAGAGAAAACAAAAGCTGCCGCTGAACATGGCTATAAACATGGCTTAAATTAAAGCTGACAAATTTGCTGATGTTTGTAAGTATTCTCCCTTGATATAAATTTATGAGCAGTTTGGTTTCTATCAAGACGCAAGAAAGGATTAAGCAAATTCCTCCATTCTACTTGATTATTATGTTCATACAATTGAGGCAACTTGTCAAGTTTTTGTCATTTTTAAAGGTTTAAAAATTACAGCATCTGCAGAGCGTCACGGCAATGGGACAATAAGCTAATAAAAAGTCGTAGAACAACTTCAAACCATTTATATTCTGCTTTTCCTTGGTTAGTGTTGGCACTCAAACCCGTTGACAGGACAACCGACACAACATCTTCATTAACCCGCAGAGCAGAGATAATATATAAACAGAATGTCTTGTAACTGTAGCTAACTTCCAACTTTTGGAACGGTCTCTTATTAGGTTTTCTACTATTTTAGTGACCACTTCAACCTAGACCTAGGTTTTTTAGACTGATCAGAGTTCGGTTTTTAAGTCCGTTTTGAATTCAAATTTGCATTCAGACCTCCTCAAAAACTCGGATTTTGTAGACAAACGGATTAGAGTCCTGAATCAGACTCTAATCCAGGTTCGTCTGAATACACCCTTAATCACAACTTGACTATTCTATTTGAAGGTGTGTGTGACTTGGAGTGTAAAATTGCAGAGTTTGTCAGCATGAAAAGGTGTTGAAAAAGTTTTATTTTTTTATTATTATTATTATTTTTAATTAGTTTTTCTAGCTCTGTAACAATAGGAGCTGTAATGCTGGCCTTTTTTATATTTTGTTCAAACATGTTGAAATAGGAAATGCCATATAAACTGGCAATATTCCATGGTGGAATATTAAGAGCTTTCTTTGCAAACCAAAGAAATACCTTCTGTTGATGTGGGTCTGATTTTAACAGTGTGTGTCACTGTATACCAACTGCACTATGGGTCAAGAAGCACATCAGCAGATTCCGTCATGTCAGCTGTGATGTAGCAACATCGTGTGATGCATTTACTCACCATAGATACGTTTGTCATCATTTTCTGTCAACACTTGTCGTATCAAGTTTATTTTGTTCTTGATGTGTACTCGCCAACAAAGGGGAAACTATTTCTTTATGATGTGACTCTTTTTTCTAAAGGGAAACAGTCAGTAGCTTTAGATAAAGTAAACTTGCTGAGGCAACTGATTAAACGTTGTCCAAATAACGATGTTTTACATCAATTTGGTGGGAATTATTAGATATTTGGCAAATTGATTTTATTATGATTCAGAAGACTAATGTCATTACAAATAAACTGATGACATAATCAATGATTACCCCTCACTGCTCATGTTCGTTGCACAGGTTCCAAACATAGATGTTGTGCATTAGAAAATTCAGTTATGGTGATATAAGATTCTGGAAATTGCTTTCTGAAACGGCTCTGACATGTCACATGTCAGAGCTGTTTTTATGTGGTTGTGACTGTCATTTTTTTGATCTTGCCTCCATATGCACATATCCATAGTGCATATGGATGTGTGATTCAGTGAAGTACCTTTAAGGTTAAATGTCATGACCAAATAGTTGGAATGAACTTTGCCTTTTAAATGTGAGGGGCCATTTTGGACAAAAACTATGTTTTGTCTCTCACATCCTACGAAAGACTTATACACACAAAAAAATATTCAAATTGCACATATATACTATTCATTCTTGTGTTGTCTTGCAGGTCAAAAGTGACCTGTGGAAAAGAAAATACCTAACCTATCTTTTTCCGACTTGAAATTTTGTGTATTTTGTGTATGCGTATAAGAGAAAAATTTTATGCGTGTGTGATATTTTAGTAGTGTATATGCGCAATTTTAGTATTTTGTGTATGCTTGTGAGTGAGAAAAAAAATATGTGTGCATGACATTTCAATAGTATATATGTGCAATTTTAATATTTTGTTTCTGTATGAGTCTTTAATAGTGTGTGAGAGACATTACATAGTTTTTTTTTCTAAACTGCCCCTCATATTTAGGAGTTAGCATTGGTCACTTGATGTGCCAATGCTTATGGTGTTGTTTTATTGTCACTTCAGCATTGAAATGTGTATCATAGATAATGTTATTTTTTGTCATTTCAGTGATTTCCTTTATATTTTACATATCCTGCATGCAGCTCGAATCCTATCCAAGGAATTTATCTCAGCGTGTCATTTTTACCACAAACAGTGAGGATGCCAGAGTTATGTACTTCTTGCATACCAGCTATCTGCATTACACATTTTGTGTTTTTTAAAATTAGTTGCTTGATTAATATGAGGATTGCTCTTTGATGAACCAGTCGCTTCAGAGGGGCGAAACTTGCCTTTCCTGGTCTGTCGGTCGGTCGGTCGGTCGGTCGGTCGGTCGGTCGGACGGACGGACGGACGGACGGACGGACGGACGGACGGACGGACGGACGGACGGACGGACGGACGGACGGACGGACGGACGGACGGACGGACGGACGGACGGACGGACAGACAGACAGACAGACAGACAGACAGACAGACAGACAGACAGACAGACAGATAGATAGATAGATAGATAGATAGATAGATAGATAGATAGATAGATAGATAGATAGATAGATAGATAGATAGATAGATAGATAGATAGATAGATAGATAGATAGATAGATAGATAGATAGATAGATAGATAGATAGATAGATAGATAGATAGATAGATAGATAGATAGATTAGGACAAATGAGACCTTTGTTGGAGTTGAAATCAGAATCGCCCAGCTCCACAAATTGATGTAGCAAAAAACAAATTGCTTTTATCCTTCCCCTCAAGGTGACTGGCATTGTGCAATACAAACAGATGAGAGAATATGCATGACAAACGCTTGCTTTCTCCTTAACAACAGCACATTATAGTGCTGAGATTTGCTCCTCTATCACCTCCACCCACAGCACATATGGAACAGCCATGTGGGCTTGAGAAATGCCCAGATTTTTAGATGTGTTTACTTTCGTGCCATCCCCTTATTATATAACCTGTACAGCATGCTACATGGAAGAATACTGCTACTATGAACCATCAATTTAGACATATGGAGCTTTGGATTCCGATAGTATGCACAGATAACCCAAAACACACTCCCAGAGTTCATTTGACAAATTAAATATAAAGCACACCTGGAAATGTACCCATCTCCAAAAACTCCAAATCTCTCTCTCTCTCTCTCTCTCTCTCTCTCTCTCTCTCTCTCTCTCTCTCTCTCTCTCTCTCTCTCTCTCTATATATATATATATATATATATATATATATATATATATATATATATATATATAACACAGAGAGTGTGTATATATATATATATAATATATATATATATATATATACACACTCTCTCTGTGTTATATATATATATATATATATATATATATATATATAAAACACACAGAGAGAGTGTATATATATATATATATATATATATATATATATATATATATATATATATATATATATATATATATATGTAACACACAGAGAGAGTGTGTGAGAGAGAGAGAGAGAGAGAGAGAGAGAGAGAGAGAGAGAGAGGAACCGATCAACTTGTTAATCTTACAATGCAGTCTGGATGGATGATATGGGTAATCAAGTTGGCAAACCAAGACAAAGGACATAGATTTTCATCTGCTGCTCACTGTGATTCCTCCTAACCCCTAACACTCCCTCACACGGTTCTCACTTAATTTGAAAAGTGTGTTTAATGCAGATATACAATTCTCTCTACATCTCCCACCCAAACCCAAAGGCGTTGGGAAAGAAGGAACTGTATCACTGCTGCAGCAGAAAAAGATTCACAGATTCACTTTTTGAAGGGTAAAATCAGAAAAAAAAAAGACAGAGATGATTACATTTTCTCCTTACCAACTGTATAACTGACATATTTTTGCCCTCTGTGAATAAATGGTTTAAAAATGTATATTCATGTTTCCTTTCCTGGCAGACATCCACACTCTAAACATCCATGAAGAAAGTGTTTCCAACAGCAGGACCGGAAGGACATTAGGGACATAGGACTAGAGTTTATGACAGAGACAGCAGTTAAAAAAAGGATCGACCAGCTTCCTTATCTGAATTTAAAAACAACAAAGGTGAAAGTGTTTATTTATGCCTAACATTTCTTTTGTCTTTATTGCAATGGCCATCAGTTGAGAAGCCAAAAATATATTCATCTGTTTCTAAGGGAAAAATGCAATAAAAACACCTTTAACATTTGGAATGGGGCATTTATCTCTTATGAGTTTGTTTGATTTTCAAATGAGCAAATATGTTCTTCCAGAAAGGTTTTAATTTTCTTATGTGCTCTTCTCATAAGTGTCTTATCAACATATCTGATAGTTTGTATTCCTGAAAACATACACTCATATCAAATACTTTGTTTTTTTGAAACAGTATATCTACCCTATGAGAGATATATTCATGTGTCAGTTGGGAGTATAATTTATTTCTTCCACGTCTTAATTTTACAGTAATAATTGCAAGGAGAACATTTCCTGTCACTTATTAGTGGAACATGAAATCTGAATTAGAACATAATAAGGTTTCAGTGGAGTACTAGTGTTTTGATGTCATGCAACGCTGATATTCTCATTAATTCTGATGGGGCAGCCAGCTGTACACAAAATGATACCATTAAATTAGTTGATCAGGTTGTGATGAGAAGTAAAACAATACAATCTAATAATAAACATGTTTCATTATAAACTTAATATTTAAAAATTCTGCTGAATATGAATAAAACACTCTATGCTTTTTAGAATTAATCTTGTGTAGATTTCAGCTATAGCTCTGGAGCTGAAGGGTAATTCCAGTGGACTCATAATCTTCAAGGTGCAATGGTAGGAAGGGCACAATTTACTATTCGATCCTTTTTTTTTTACCTTTGAGCCATGTGTAGTATTGAGATTCCCCTTGAACACTCTCCTTTCCCATGCCTTTTTTTTCCAAATTAATTTTTGATAAAAGTTGTATCCTGTGCCAAAGCACATAAAGTGCAGATGGAAGGTGACAGTAAAAATGGGACTCTGAAGTGCAGCATCAGCTGGATAGAGATATATCAGCCTCACTATGTCAAAACATATGTGATGACTCAACCCTAAAAGCTGATAAGAGATCTACAATAACCAAAACTAGTTGAAAGTGAAAGTTTTCTAAACTGCAGATGGCACAGACGTACTCACATCAAGTTAAAGCAACATGACTTTCAGTTAGAGTCGCAGTTTTGTAAGGCTTTTCAGCTCTCTTTTCTCTGAAGGGGGAAAATTAACCTCAGATCCAAACTTTTTATGAGCAAAGGAGAGAAACTGAAAATGATGACAGATACCAGGTTCTCTTGGTCCTTTGGGAGGAAAGTTAAAAGAAAAGTGAGGTGTGTTGGGACTCACTGCTGATTCACTGGTGGGAAGAGATGTGAGTGGGAGAGTGTTTGGACGGAAAGAAAGGAGGTATGGAGATGAAAAAGAGCATTGTCAGATTGTAGCACTCCCCAAAGGGGAAACATAAAGCTCCTTAGCACGTGCCTGAGCACTACTGGTGACATTTGTCCATACAGCTATGACAAAAGAGCAAGCCAGGCGACCCTGCCTGAACACCAATCATCTGCCTGCCCCATCTCTGCCACAGTGCTAAAATGAGACTGTCATTTTGTACTGCTGTTCTTTCACTACATGTCACTGCATGGCAAAAAAAGATTGATGCTCTTCCTTTTTTCATTCTTATTCAGAACCCGACTCTTTGTGGTAGGATTAGCTGATTTGGAACGCTGATGAAGCTCAGGCAGCTCAACTGGGCACTAAGATACGTCTTCATTATGCGTAAAGTGCTCCTAAAACATCATCATTAGCCTTGAGAGAGCTGGATGGCAGGCCGTGGTCTGGAATGGGCCTGCCATGTAAAGGCCTGTCATTTTAAAAGAGGAATCTGGCTGCCTATGTCAGGTTTCTAACTGCTTTCATACAGTTAGATGTTCTTGTGGATAACAAATGCAGCTGAAGTCAGTTTTTGCCATGAAAGTTTTGAAATTTTTATGAGAGTGAATTTGTCACTAATTTCACTGTGTGTTATTTTAAAACCAGATTTTAATTGTCCTACACTCAAAGAAAATTAGTAAAAACTTTTCTGGCATAAAGGCAGCCATGACCTTCTGTGCTCTTAATCTTAGTCACCACATAGGTGTTTTCTGTGCTGCTTACACAGGTAAGGGCAAATGTAGAATTTTGCTGCTGATGAGTCTGACATTTATCTCCTGAAAGATGCGAAGCAAAACTATAGGCAAAATACAGGGAAGTATTGAACATAAGCACATCATGAAGGTAAATTGTAGTGGTGATTGTGGATGCTCTTACATATATACCTGGCTCTTTATTTAAACTAAAAATGCATTTTATTAGTTGAGTCACAAATTTGTCAAAAGCAAGTTATCAAGTTTCAAGTTTTTATTCATTTTTAGGTTGACAAAGTGTTCATCAATCAAAAGATATTAGGTGTGAGACTGATGGTTTAAAGATCCATCCATGAATAGGAACATCTCAGTAGTGTTGTAGCTCTTGGTATTTCTGTGGTATTTCATGCTTGCTCCAAAAGGTAAGTTGAAAAACATTTTAATTCCAAACACATTTTTCATGTATAGGCACAACCAGCCTTGATAATTGGGAAGCTTTCAATATCCAGAAGCAACTTGGGAGAACTGTGACAAAATGTTAATACGCTTTTGAAGGTAGCAGAAGAAAACGTTGCCTGACTGAATTTAAACTTTCTAACTGCACCTCTGTTCGCCTCCAGGCTGCCAGTATTTGAAAAAACATAAAACAATGTTGTTTTTCTTTCTCTCCTTTTTTTTCACCCAATTCTGTGGAAAGTGAAGAGTCCCATATTACAATCAATAAATATGAAATAAGGATATTAATGTGTCATTAATTTATTTTAACTGGAAATAAATACAAACATAATCAATCAAATATAGAATTAATTATATGTGATTTAAACGTGTGGAGATCATTTTAAAACGTCTAAATATTTAACAAATTAATTTATTTCATGTTCGTATGTTGAACCACATCATGAAATAATTCAAACTGTCAACGGCACCCATAAAACAGAGTGGTGGGCTTGGGGCAGACCCTGACGTCTGATTGTTGTTCAAGTTCAAGACTGAGCGCTAGCTGGTGTAAGCTAGTGGGCGGGGCTAACATTGATCTTGAAGTCTGTCGTAGCGTTCTCCATGAAGGACTACTGTGAGCTCTCTGGTGAACTTATTAGATATAATTCAGACCAAACTAGAGATGTAGAGGCTGAAGTTTCTTACCCAGAGTTTGTAGTAAACAATTTACAGAAATTGTTAAAGTTATTTTTTTCTTGTCAAATTAAAATATGAGATTAATGAAGTATTTTTAAGGTATATTGGCAGAGTTAAATATTAATAACTTTAACTTTTAAAGTTGATTGTAGCTCTCTGCTCTGACGTACCATAATTATATACAATCAGCAACACAATAGTGTTTGTTTATACCACTTTAGAGACATAGTCCTTCATCACTTCTTCAGCAGTTCTTAACTCTGCAGTCACTGGGTTGGGAGCTCACTCAATTGGACTTTATTTCAAACCTCCAAATTTATTATGGTGATCCCTTACTTCTATCTGAAGCAGAGCCTCCTCTCTTTGACGGAGCACCTCCACATCCTCCTCACTGATCTCAGACAGGAAAGCTTGGACTCCTTCCTCAGCACCTGCTGCTTCTCCAAACAGTGGGTCCTCTTGATTCAGGTCACTGGATGGAGTCTGGGGACTCTGAGGACACATGAGGATTACACAAAAATTAGAGTCATCTATAAAGTTGTCATATACTTGAACTAATACCTGTAGAAAAAATGCAAAGGTGACATGAAGACCCTGGGATTTATCTTGAGTTGAAATAAATATTGCAACAGTGTCTTCACTGTCAGGGTTCTTACTAAAACCAGCAAGATAGAGCACATCACCCCACTTCTTAGGTTCTTCCACTGGCTCCCTAGAGCTCAGAGAATTAAAATACTTAAAAACACTAAATGACTTAACACCAAAATACATTAAAGAACTGCTGTTGTTGGATCAACCTTCCAGACCACTCATGCTTTCTGGTTATGGACTGCTCTGCATCACAACCAGAACCAAGCATGGAGAAGCAATATGCAGCTTCTATGCACCACAAATCTGGAGCAAACGTCCAGAAAACTGGAAAGCAGCCGAAACAATAAACTACTTTAAATCAAGGCTAAATACCCACATGTTTAGAGTTGACTTTCATGAACTGTAACTGGAATATTATTAATTTTAGTCATTATTCCAATATTTTATGGTGATAATTATGATCCTTTTGATTATAACATTTGAGAATATGTGATATATGTTGCTTTTTTTGTTTTGTTTTCATTTTATAAACACCTTAAATGAAAATGTCAGTTGGGTCCTCCAATCATTTGGAGGACAATATGTAACTCCCTGTCAAAAACAACCAATCAGACCCAGGAGGAATGTCTTAGCAGTCTTCATTACACGTGTGCTCTCCATAACAAACAGCACTGATCAAGCTCAAGATTGACAGTGGGCTGCAGCTGTGCTAATGAAACAACTTAACATTACAGAAAGACTTTTTTTTTAATGTGAAACATTGAAATGAGAAATGTTCAGTGCTACTGAAACCTTTAGACATGATTGTAGTTGTTACCACATACTTTCTGAAATGGTTTTTAAACAAGTGAGGATTAACAAAACTAAACAAAGACGCTGCAGTAATGTCCTGGGAATTCAATGCTATGCGTCTTTTTATAACAACTGAAAAAAAAATCAGCAAGAAATAATGACAAAATTTTTGCTTAGTGCATTTTGCTGTAATGACTAAGAGAACGTAGAGCCACATTAATTCCACATGCTCCCACTGAAACACGCAAAGGAAAGAAAAAAAAGAAAAAGTCATGGTCTCCGTTTTTGCGTTGCTAAAAACATTGCTCACTTTTGTGAGGTTGATTGCACAGCTTCGAGGTAGACGGTCCAGTATGTATGTGTCAGAGCACAGGGACCAACCTGGGCTGACTCACAGCGCTGTGTCTATTGGCCTGTGTGACTCACCAGTCAGTTAATTCTGTAACAGTGTGCTCACTCCTCCTCAAAGATACACGCCACTGTGGAATGAATTAGTTTAGCAAACAGACAAGGGGAAAAAAAACTGTCAAAACAATCATGCTGACACTTTATTCCATAAGTTCACAAGCTGCTGACATGCTCAAACAACTTCAAGTTTCCTCTTATTGATTTCTAGTCCATTATGATGGTTATTTTAAAGAAGTGCGTGGGAAACAGCCAATACCTTTGGTTGAGAAAATGGATCCGGATGCATATGTATGAGATTCAAAATGTCGCCTTTAATGATCTGATATTTTCCCAATGCAAATGTTTTCACTTGCTCCACAATGCATAAGATCTTTTTGGATCAACTAGTTGTTCCATAGCACACCCACTGATTAGTGAACTTACCAGGAAACAAAGAAAGTGGTCAGAGAAATATAATTTACCATTTAGCTTTCCACCCCCAGAGGTCTCTGTGTTGCATTTTTGCAGACCTTGCTGATGTGTCTTTCAGAGAGGAATAAAATTATCAGTTATGTGACTTTTGTATCATAAAAAAGATGAATTTTAGGGGTTCTATGTGGAAACAAATGTTCTTCATTAAACTGGTTCTGCTAGATCAAGCTGCAGTTCTCTTTTCCGGTTAAGAGTACAGTTAATACTTAAGTACATGTCATTGAGTAACTGTTGTTAGAAGACAGAGCTGCTGACCAAACTTTTACTCCCCCTCCTCTGTTCGAGATTACTGTTTCACTGAGACATTAAAAAAACTGTACAGAATATAAATGGACTTTGCAGGACCTTGGTGAGACCTTCCAGAGCAAAGCATTTAGATAGACATAAAACAACAAAAATGTTCTTAGATTACTGAAAGCATGAACAAAACCTCTGCATGGAGATAGAGTGGTCCTTTTACCATGTATATAACGGGTGGGAAAATAAGGTCATAGTGGCAATGTGTTCATTCAGTGAGGAATGTGAAATTGGATGGGCACTGCTGACCAACTCATCAAGCCAACATCAGGCTGTTGCAGTTCTCCAAATAAGTCCCAATAATTATTTTGGTCCAGCAGCTGCTCCAGTAGGTTATCTGTTTTTAATTCAATCACTGCTATAGATTTAACCACAACCATTTTAAAATTCAACTTCAACAAGTAATTTGTGTTTTCTCTACCAGTGAAATGCAGTCAGGGGAAGGCGGTGCCTCATCTGATGTCAAACAAAACCAATTTGTCTACTTGACTGTTCTATAAATTTGTATAAACATCAGGTTTTAAAAACTGTATTGTTTCAATATTTTAGAGTCAAAATCCTGAATTTACTCAATACATGTTAAACATGGGAAAACAGTGAGGTGCAGCAGTGAGGAGCTGTGCCTTACCTCTGGAGATTTACTGCCACACACTCTTACTGAAGCAGGCAGCTGGCACATTCATTACTGTCCCTCTTTGTATCAGAAAAACATCTGATCATACATGTGCTACACATATTGATGTTCCACAGTGTGTCTAGCATACTTAATGAATCTGTGTTCTTCTGATTGGCCATAAATGTGTAGTACAAATGCAATGGGTAAGGCGAAAGTAAAAGCCGCACTGATAGGGGGTAGCACTGGTCCCTCTGGGATGGATGGATGGATGGATGGATGGATGGATGGATGGATGGATGGATGGATGGATGGATGGATGGATGGATGGATGGATGGATGGATGGATGGATGGATGGATGGATGGATGGATGGATGGATGGGATGGATGGATGGATGGATGGATGGATGGATGGATGGATGGATGGATGGATGGATGGATGGATGGATGGATCCAGGTGATTTTCTTTGGGCAAGTAAATAATAGATTCCAACATGCCTGCTCAGACAGATTAATAAAAGTGATGACAAGAGAGTTTCAGCAAAAAACAGTAAAGCTGACAAAAACCGCAGCAGCTCACCAAGGTATTTTCACAATTGTGCTCAACATCAAATACTAGAGTTATTAACCCTCAGCTCTGACCTGTTCACGCAATGATAATAAAATAATTCCTACCAGCCATAAAATAGTATAAGTTCCAACAAGCTGTGTGGCACTAGTAAATCGGAGTGGAACACACTACACAGGGTTTCAAAGAAGCTCTTGTGTAGATACAAAGGCCATCTCATTTCATCTCATCTCATCTCATCTCAGCTCAGCTCATCATGCCACTCTCACATGAATGGTGGTGAAAAAAGAGGATTTTCGTCCACTGCAGCAACTCACCTTATTCTTGTCTTTCTGTGCGGGAGGGAGCAATGCCCTTGATCGCTCTGCGATTTTCTGCAAGACAACCAAATGAACAGACAGGGTAAAGAGAACTGATTTCTCCTCTATATTAAAAGATTTGTTTTTATTCCTGCCACCATGTGAACAGGCATGTATGGTTTTCTGCCAGAAATGCCAGTTGATTCAACTCCTTACAGCCAATGGAACATGGCTTTGAATTCCAGCTACCTTCTGAAGATCCCCATAGCGCTGCACAGAATCTGAGAGTTCAGTCTTCAGTCTGGTCAGACGTAAACGATCTTGCTGTGCAACAAAACAAGATTAGCTTTAATTAGCACAACTATTGTGTAATCTGCTGTTTATTCTTCAATTGACAACCCATGAGGGAGGTGTGGCAGGATAAAATACCCGTGAAGACCCGCTGATTATATCAGAGAGCTGTTTGATGAGATGACTTGTGCTGGTGATGACTTTGTTGGTCTGCTGCTGAGTGGAATGTCTGGGGCAGAGACAGAGACAAAGAACTGGCTTATAGGAAGGCATGATATGACATGTTCTCAGTATAAATATTGAAGCCATACATATAATCCACTGGTCTCTTTATTAACAGCAAACACAAATCAAGTATCAAAAATGGCAATTTTCAATAAGATTTGGTAGCTGGATCATAAACCCCATTATTTATAAAAATGCATTATGAAAACTTATTAACTGTGTGAATTTTCAAACAGTGTGTATCTTATTTAAAGTAAAAGAAAAAATAACAGTTACCAGAAAATATTCAAAAGTTGTTTTCAGTGAAATGACTTCATAATATCAGGGGGGAATATAAATTCAAAGATCAGAACCAAAATAAATTTTAGCGTTTCAGTTTGTGGTCTGAAACTATAGAGCAGTTTGACCATGTCCAAAGATTAAAAACATTTCAGACTTCTGTATAAGGAAATGCTCTACACACAAAAAAAGAGACTAGCTTGATTATATTGTGTTGTCATGATGTTTTATAGCATTATTAGCATCAATAGTATTGTTGCTGTTTTTGTTCATACTATAGAAGTAATATTAGAAATACTATTATCTATGAGAATATTGTCAGAACATGATTGGATGTAAGGCATCAATCAAGAATCTGAGAGTAGTAATGTATTGCTACGATACTTAGAAAAAAGAAGAAATCAGAACATCGTTCCACTTTCTCTGACTGTATTGTCTGTTTTGTTGGTGGTTCATGAAGAGATGTTGGCTTAAGCATTTCTAGTTTATGACTAGCTATAGTTTTGCTGATGCAGGACTACCCATGGCATTAACAATGGGTGTGGCACCCCTGTAGAAAAGGCTACATCTCAGAGAGAGGTTTATCTGATCTCTCTGTCTGAGGTCAACGATGACCCGTAAAATATTCACCAGTTTCAGATGAACACACACAAACATTGACCTTCTGATGGCAGCAGATGTTTTAGAAACTTGTTCCAGACTAAAAGACACCCAACATTTCATTGTCAAAACATAAAAATCAAGTGAGTTTTTGTGGGTTGTTTACATGGGTTGTTGTTTGTCTTATTTTCACAGCATATCATGCATAAGTTGTACATGATTGCACAGCATATTACTAAAAGGTTCAACTTGTTTTAAGTTTGGTTCCTTTTCCTTGGTTTCATGTCAGGAACAGCACTATGTTAAATATTGTTTCATTTAAATTGTATGAATACAGTCTCAGCCTCCACACTTTTTTCCCTCAGTGTTTGAAAACATATTTACAGTTGTTAGACTTCCATTCCATAGTGCTGCAGTACCATGCTGTGCCAGTAGGAGAAAGTATTGGCGGAGAAA
The DNA here is from genome assembly GCF_027474105.1 of Poeciliopsis prolifica. Classification (NCBI taxonomy): domain Eukaryota; kingdom Metazoa; phylum Chordata; class Actinopteri; order Cyprinodontiformes; family Poeciliidae; genus Poeciliopsis; species Poeciliopsis prolifica. The sequence continues at coordinate 457,319 of NW_026562392.1, read as the reverse complement.
ACGTGTTTTCTCTGACACTGAGTTACTTTCCTCATGGTCAATAAGTTTCTCAACTCACTTTTCATGTTTCAAGTATCAATGGTATATAAACAAAATGTTTAAAAAGACAGTTTTTAATAGTATAGTGATGATTAACCGAACTCAATATTGTAACATCCATACTCTCCCTCATTTCATGTTTGTTTTTTGTCTGTAACAAGTGCCGCTCAGGGAAGAGGTAGAACATACAACCATTTTCATAACTCTGCAGTATGTGTCCTAGAATGTCAGGTTAAGACTGTTATTAAATATCCATGCTGTCAGGTCGTCCTGGGGTTACAATACACACATCACTCCTCCTTGCAATTTTCCTGACTTGACACTCTGTCGGTCTGGTGTGCAGAGATGTCTCAGTCATGGATTCTCAGAAAGTGATCCCCCTAAAACTGATGGCAGAGGAAGGACCGGTAGACCACAGAAGACGCTTGTCAACATAACTTTGGGTCTGTTGGTTAAAAATAATTTAAAAATATATTTAATAAGTTAGGATATGCATTCTGATGAGGCTCATTACTCGATTAAAACTTCCTCTTGAAAATAACCTGTAAGCTAATAATAAAGATATTTGTTATTTCAGTATTATTGTATCCTTATGTAATATTCTAGTCCTACATGTCTTGTTTCCATTAGTTGTAAGCATATTCTCATAAATCATAATGATTTATGATGATTTATGAAACTGACTGACTAACTTGAAAGCGTCTGTCAGTTTAAACAACTTTTTATTCAACCCAGTATTTTTGACAGAAAATGAAAAATAAATCTTTCAGTAAGTATCAGAACAATGTAAAGCTGTATCAACTTGAAAATTACATCTTTTTAGACCTTTGTCAAAAAGTAATCAATAGAATTTTTTATGGTGTAACCGAAGTCAAACTGTTAATTGCTGAACCTGGGATGAAGAACATTTGGGGAATATAATCCCAAACACTGCATCAAATCTACAACAGAATGACTGAAAATGAAAATAAAGTATATAAAGTACCATCAGAGCTGATGGTACTTTAGATACTATCACAAATTTCCAATATTAATGATATAATGTACTTAATTCTAGATTATTTTGTGATCAGTTAAAATAAGAAAATTAATTTCAATATGCTAATTACAATAAAGGTAACAGAGTTCACATGACATTCACACTCTTCTGCTTTCACAAATAAATACAAGTTCTCTGTCAGTCTTGAGAGGGCCTGCCTTACAAGAGAACAATGTTCCTCAAGGTTATTGGACAGGTGTGTTAGCAAAAGATTTAGAAAACCTTTGAGAATGTCATATACCAGAGCTTGGAAAAGGCTGGGTGTATTGGTACACAATGTCCAGAACAGTCTACAGTCACTAACCCTACAGTATTTATCCATCCATTATCTACATACACATATTCTTGTAGGGTTGCAGGTGGTTGGTGCCTATCGCCATTGGTTGTTGGGTGTAATCTATATTTTCTATGAAAAAACGATAATCCACAATTGGTAAAAAAAAAAAAAGAAAAAGAAACTTTTTATTTGAATTAAATCAGCTCTTTCTTAATGGATAACCAAGCATTTGCTGGTGTCAGTGGGAGAAACAGAACAGATATCTTTAAAATGTCAGCTATCATCTAAAAATACCATCTGACCTGTGCATTGGTGCTGATGATCTGCAATGACTCATCAATGCGTCAGCAGGAGTCCCACTCACAACAATCAGATCCTGTCCATCTCTCTGGATCTGAACAGCATTAGAGCCCAGCAGGAAATCAACTGGTCAGACTCCTGCCACTGCCTGCTTTCAGTTGGAAACAGCATAGTGAAAGCTTATTCTGCAATAAGCATCTCTGGTCATATGTTTCTCCTGTGTGTTTGCCATTTGCTTTTCTTTGAGGTTGGGCTAATTGTAATGAGGGAAGGTGGGAGCAGCTGGCTGCAGGGGAAGGTGTAAGGCTCGGGGGAGGCATCGAGTAGGATCTGCATTCTGCAGAGCACGATGGAGTGCTGGCTGTTCTTAGACTGCGGTCATAATTTCAGGATTCTAACTGATAGTATCCAATTTTCTGAGCTTTGGTGTGCTGGAGTTGGTTCTCTCAGCCAGCTGCCCTCACATCGATTCACCTGACAAATCAAAATGTTTCTTAAAAGCAAGCAGTGACTAAAGTCACAAAAAGCAAGAGTGCTATGATGACACCTTGCCAACGTAAAAGTGGAGTCAATTCATCACAGCAGGCCAATCAATATCTTAGCTGAAAATGTCAAGCAGTTTTCAGAATTCTTCTTCTTGCTTTATCTGATGGTAGCGGAGCAATGTGAAGCAGAATCTGGGTGAACAATGTGATCAGGTCAGTTTGTAGCAAAAAGTAGATTATATTGCAGATTTATTTCAACTGTTTACCAAATAAGAATCACAGGGACACATTTTTGAAGATCTGTAAAGTTTGTTCTGTGAGTATACAATATCTCCACATTGTTATTGTCTCTTAACTGAAAAAAAAAAAATTCATTAATAGACTTTAAAAATTTACATTAGACATTTTTAACTTGTGAGTCACCAGAAATGTACCCAACTGTCTATGACACAAAGACTAATAAAAAAAAAACTCACCTCACTGCTATCATACACAAAACTGCAGGTTTGGATTCCATGTGACATAAATATGCATCTCAGATGAAATATACACCTACAGTTTTTCATGCAAGGCTGAAAAGCAACAGGACTCCACACTAATGTGGGTTTGAGAGAGAAAGTGATGCTGGCTGGTTGTGTAAGAGTGGAGGAGGATGAGGTGGAGAACCACATCAACGCAATGTGTGAATAAATATCACTGGCATATTCTACCGTTTCCCTGCTGTGAGAAATATTTTGTTTTTGTTTGTGTGTTTGTCTGTTTGTTTGTTTTTTTATCATTTATTGACTATGTAAATTTGAGAAGATTGTAGGTTGTTATTGCAGATTAACTTTTAATTCATAGTACTGTGTAGTAGACAAATGGTACACGTTTTTTTAATTTAGACACTATTGTGTCTATTGTTCAGGATCATTAACAAAAAATGGAACTTGTTACGATTTTCTTTTGAAATTGTTTGTTTTTGTTGTTTGTTTTTTGTTTTGTTTTTTTTCCTGCCTGTCATCCATGAAAACCAGAGTATGAGTGTTCCTATCATCAGGCTCTTCCACTTTCAACATGGGACTCTTGACTCTTTCTCTAATTAATACTTTTCATTTGGTTCAGGTGGCAGGGGGAGAAGATTGCAAGATTGAAGCTCTCCTGGAGTGAAGTAAAAATGTTAACCTTGCGTATTGCTTTTGTTACTAACTGTTGAGTAAAGACAACCACAAAAACAACTGGAAATTTTAAAAATCACTCAACAACTATGCACTAAGTTATGTTGGTCTCTCACATGACAAAAACAAGCAATAAAACAAAATGTGATCAAATATAAAGTAGTGCATAGGATTGTGAACATTACATGTACTGTAAACAGTGGGCTAACAGAGACTGTGAACAAGCGGTGACTTTACTTATACATAAATTTGGATTACAACTGAATGAACAAAAGCATCATTCTGTGTAAATCTTTTGGAACAACTCAATTTCTTGTTTCTTTTTCTTTTTTTTTATCGAACAGCATCAATGCAGTAGAGAAATACAAACAGGTAAAAGTAAAAGCAGTCAAGCATTGAAAGCTTCCAAGGCTGTCATAAAATTGTTGGAAGGGATTGATGACATGCCAGCTAAAACAGCAGGAGGTGATGCATTTTAAACGAGTGCAATCATCTTTGATTGGACACTTGTCAACAATGTAGAATCTGGCCATTTGCAGAAGATTGGCTGAAAACAGCAATCAATAGGATTTTAAAAACAAAGAGAAAATAAGAATGCTTGGCTGTAACAGCCAGGGTGTGTATGCATGCATGCGCGCACATGCGTGTGCGTGTGTGTGTGTCACTCACAGGCTCTGTCGCAGCTCTGTTGTGTCTCTGGAAGTACCCAGTGACTGAAGACTTTTCTCCAAGATGACAACTGAAGAAAAAAAGTGCATGAAACAAACTTTTAAGGACATCAAAGGATCTCACATACACTTCCGGACATTTTAAGAATCATTTGGGCAAGCTTAATATTTTTAATGACTAAATTGGAATTGTTTCAAAATGACCACTTTGTTTTAGTAACGTTAATAATCACAGAATCATCCTGTCAATAAATATCCACAGAGTAAAATTTAAATCCATTATTCTTTTTTAATTGAATTAAAAAAGAATTCTTATGGTAGCCAGGCTACCATAAGAATGGGGACTGGGGGAAATGTCATTATGTCATAATAACGTAAATTTACAGGAAAATACTGATACAGGAGCACTGCAGGTAAGAGGGGTAAAATGCAGTGGCTTTCTAGCCAAAACAGGAGACTTGGCAAGTATGACTTGACACGCTATTGGGTGGCGTTTACAGGGCAGTCAATCCAGGAGTACCATTTTTTTTCTTTCCTGCTGATTGGCTTAAACTAGGCAGTTCACACTGTTTTTAGAAGGAGTTTGAAATATTGGCAAATTTGTTTCTATTCACTTCCAGCTCTGGTCACTGTGTTTCTTAAATTAACCCTCTCAGGCTAAAATTACTTGCAAAGACTAGCTAAGTAGAATTTAGCTGTTGCAAATCTGCAACATCTGCCTAGAGTGGGTTAAACGTTAATGTTTACTTCAGATTATTGTTTTTGTTTTTTTGTTTCTTTGTTTTGTTTGTGAACTTCACAATTTCTCAAAGTTTGTCAATGAGGATCAATAAATACTTCAAGCTAAATAAGTTCCTAGTCATGGAGGGGTATGAGTCAAGGTCAATAAAAACTCCCAAAGAGGAAATATTTACAAAGTACATAAAGCCTAAAGTTTAAAGAGGCGTGTGTTTTTGTGTCACCCACACACATGCAAACCACGCCGAGTTTAGGTGGTGAGTCATGACTCTACCATTGCCGTTGATCTGGAAGATATTGGAGGAGGCTTCTTGAAACACATCTTGTAATTCTGAAGGGCTGACCTGTGTGGCTTTGAAGAAAAGACAGTTTGAGAAAGCCAACATCATAAACATGTACAGCACAGCAAAAATCATTGCACATTATTAAGGTTTACAGCTGTCTGGCTGTTTGTTCAGAGACACCAGAATGACAGACCTTATGGTATCTCTCTTGACTAGTGATGATGGAGGTGGATTGAAAAAAAATCGCATTCACATTGTTTAATAATAAGACATGTTTTTCCTCCAAACAGAATCATCACAATATGAACATAATTGATACAAATTCAAATAGAGCCTAAATAATAAAAAGCACCACAGGATTCTTCATAGCAGCAGACATGTGACTGCAGACTGTTATCAAAAGTCCTGTTTTTATATACATGAAAGTAAGAAAGTTCTGTCGCCACGTTATGAAGCTCCTCTTATCTGCATTTGAGCCAGAAAATGAAACCAGCCTTATATAAGCAGGTACAAGCTTCAGTTGTTCATGACTAATCCAACCGTTCTGCTGCTGCCCTAATTACTGATACTAATGCATATTTAGAATACAAACTGAACCTGACAGTTTGCATTCTAAATATGCAATTCAGCAGTAGCAGTATTTTAAAACGATGTTTCTTATTCATTTTAGAAAATATCTTTTTTTTTTTTATCAGGATCAGAGCTTCTATCTACAGCTTCAAGACTCAGTTTTTAGTGTTGGCTGGCAGCAAAAGGATCCCAGGATCAAATCATGGCCAAGGCCTTTCCGCATACTCTCCCCTGTGTGTGTGGGAGGGTTCCCTCTGTACTTTGTGCATATTATTCGATATGAAATCTTGCTTAACAAAGTTGATAGAAATTATCAAAATATGGCTTCACATTTTTGCTATGTTGGATCTCTGGACTGTATTTTACCAACTTAGGAATGTTTGTCTTGATATGAAATTTAGAAACTTCTATTTGCCTGCAATTAATGTATATATTGAAATAATAGTGATATGAATCAAGATGTGACTTAGAGAGGCATCTCAATATTACGTGAAAATTGATGAAATTTAATGATGGGGATGGAAGCCAGCAACACTGAGAGTGTATTAAAATGAACTTTGAGTTATCAAAAATATTAGCTTTATCTAAACCTTGAACTTCAGCTATGTTAGACTCAGTCCTAACCAAAATTATCTAAGGACGTGTTATTTTGCTATCACTTCCCCAATTTCTGATATGATTAACCCAGCCACAGTGAACACATCATACCACAAGCCACACAGTCATTAAATCTTTATGTATGAAATCTTCTCTTGATCAAGAAGCTTATATAAATTTACATACCTATATCTAATCTTCCTTTCTTTTTGGAAATTCTTGAGAAAATAGTTGCTGATCAACTGTGTGAGCATAAATGGTAATGAAAGCTTTGAAGAGCTTCAGTCACAGTTCAGAGCTGATGAACTCTAGTGAAAGTTGCTTGGGCCAGTTTTCTCTACTTATATTCTATATAGTATATATTCTATTCATTTACAAATTCTATATGCTTCCTATTGGTAAAATTACAGACATTGTAAGATGATTATCTATTGCTATAGTAATGGTACTCAAGTATATTCTTCCATTAATCCTGTTGAATCAAAACAGTTAGGTAAGTTGCATCTTAAAGTCATAAAAACCTAAATGACTTTAAATTTTCTGTTTTTAAATTAAGAAAATACAGAAGTTGTACTGCTAAGTGGTTGTAAACCAAACCACTTAGCAGGTCTCTGAATTTGAATGGCATTTTATTGACCTCAAGCATTAAAGTAAAATAATATTTTTGCTATATTTTACCTACTTTTAAATCTGGGCTTAAAACTAACCGTTTTTGTTGAAAACATTGTCCATTTTGGTAAAGCTTAAATTTAGTGATATACACTTGGTTATCCTGAGCTGATTTTATAGCTATACTGATATAGACTTAGGCTGCTGGAGAACAAAATGGCCACCTTTTCTCACTTTTCTGTATTCTCTTTCCCCTATTAAACTGTGTGTTATTTGATATTTCAGTTTTTGGTGTTATCATCTAGCAGTGTTGGTTCGACTGCTGGCCTAGCATTCTGTTGAGCTGTGACACTTTCTGGATGGGGTCATCGGCTGAACTAGGCAGCAAGTAACTTGATGTTCTCCCTCAATTCTCTTTGCGCAAAGCACCTTATATTTAAATTTTTTTGAGAATGTATCCTACATAGATCAATTGTTCCAAAATGAATATGGAGTGTGTGTTACAATAAATAAAGGACATGGAAGACCACCTCTGTCTTTGCAGTAATGATCATGCAACAGACAGAATCATTAGTTTGGAATCTGTGGGCTGGAGTCTTCCTGTTCAGAAGACGTTGTGGATAAATGACAAGTGCGGGGTTAATGGTCTGAAGCTGCAATACATTTTATGACCCTCATAAGCTCTATGCAAAAACACACCAACCCACACTTTAACCAAATACCGCAAACTATTAAGTACTCAAAATAATCTTCATTCTGACATCATCATGAGCACATATCTACAAAATTATAGACATGTTAAAATACTCAACAGTGTGAAAATAAAGATTATAAGTGTGTCATTGAGGCAGGCAGGCAAAAGTCAAACACAAAAAAGGACATTTGAAATGTACCTGTGCAAGTACCGTGACATTCTGACTGAACATCATTAACTTCACATCTCCGATAAACTCTTCAGGTAATAATGAGCAGTCAGCTGATAACTGTTACAGTGTAATAACAAAAAGGTTAGTTTTCCAACTGAAAAACATTAATGTCAGAAGGATTTCAGAAATCAGAAGGACCACACATTTAACATAAAGCTCATCCATCTTCCATTCATGTTTCTCCTATAAAATAAATCACCCTAAACAACAGATGCCAGATAATTAAAATTGATAATAATGTATATCTGATTACATCTGAGGTGTAACTCATTCATTTCTTGTGCAGTAAAATAAAGAAGTTCAGTCATTTATTCTGTTAACTGTGAGGGGTTCAGGAGGTTTTCTTAACTGAAAAAAAAAAATTATATACAGTATAAAAGCTACTTTGGTCTAAAGATCAAAACTGTTTAAATGAGTAATGATCATAACTTCAAGCCTTTGTCTAAAATAGATGCTTGAACAAGAATGCATGTGCAGCCAGAAGTTATGTATGATTAAGACATGAAACTGATTGAATTTAGCAACAATGACATAACTACTTTGATCATAAAGATTCCCTGTATTTTCTGACTGATTAACATTTGGTAAAACTGAGCAAGAGCGATATAATATCCTGTTTTCCAACAAAATAAGCAGCAAAGAATCATAGTTGTTCCTTTAGAACTCAAAGGACTGTCTCCTGTCACTTTTGGATTCTCAACCTATTAAAGGTTAAAAAAGAGAAACATTTAATTTGTTTTTGGTATGTACAGCATTTTTAAAACTCAAAGTATTGTAGTTACTTGACGGTGGAATAAATTGTGCTATGTGCCTGAAAAAGAAGACAAAAGTAGTTCCTCCCCTTTAACAAAAATATTACATAAATAACTCAATTGAAAATAATTGATTGTCTAATCACATTTGATAACAAAGCATAAACTATTATTTATGTTTTAGTAAATAAAATCAAAAGAAAAAAATATTCACAGAGAAATTAATCAAAGCAAGTGTCTGCAGAGGAAAAGTGAATAAATAATAAAGAAAGCTGTGAAGTATACTCTTAGCATATCTAAAATTGCTAATGAGAAACTGCAGTGAACTGATTATGGGTGATGATCATCAGTAAAGTCAGCTTCTCTCTCTCTTTTTAAAAGAATAGAATAATCAAAACAAAGCGCCTTCATGTCTTGTTCTGAACTGGGCGACAGCCCTGCCATGCTGGGGATAAATTATCATCAATACCATGTTTCAGACAATCTGCAACCTGTACAATTATACTCTCAAATCAGAGAGGAGTCTAATCAGGAGCTCCCATCTCATTAAAGTCCAGGTCACTGGTTGTCTCCTCACTGATCAGACATTTTTATTGTCCTAAAATGTTCAATCCAGTCTCTGAGGTAAAGTGGCTCCAAAGGCTTGTCTTGTAATAGTGATGGTCTTGTCTTCACATTATAACATATAAGGAAGTCGCTAAGATGCATCTGCCCATACATGCGAGAAAACGTCTTTGAAGATCTTTTATATCTTCCATTTCTCTGGAGTTTCCCCATTAAACATTACTGGATGTATTTCCACTGATGGAACCAGAAACTACTTAGCCAAATGCTACTTGAAATCCACCAGAAAACTACCCTGAAAGAAATATCGGATTTGTCTGGTTGAGGGCCAGTCTCCTGCAACTTTTAGATGTGTCTCTACTTCAACACATCTGAGTCAAATAGTAAGGTCATTAGCAAGACTCTGGAGAATGTGGCTGAACTTAGGAGGTGATTTAGCTATTTGATTCAGCTGTGTTGGACCAGGGAGATATCCAAGAGTTATAGTACACCAGCTCTCAAGGACCAGGATTGACCACTCCTGTCTTAGACACAGAATAAAGCCATCAAAACTGCTGAGTACTGTTGATTTTTGCATTTTAGCTTTCCATGGAACAGACACACAGCAGCAACATGCATGCAGCTGCACAATATGAGACACTAAAGATCTGTGGATTATAAAAAAAATATATAACATTTTTTTTTCTGAATTAAAGTGATTTAAATTCCACCAGAGTTTAATGTCTTTCAAATTGTCATCAATTATGAGTTTGGATGATTGGAGCTCCTCTTTTTCCTTCCTCCCACATTCTAAAGTTTGGATTTTTGCTCTCTAGCCCAGCATTTTCACACAGTGGTCATCTGTGGTATTTATGCTGTAAATTTGAGTGATTACTGTAAAACTCCTGCACTTTTTCAAACTGATTGTGCTATTTGTTCTTTTACCGTTGCTTCTTTTATTGTTATAATTATCAATCATTCTTGACCATTACAATACCTGCAACTGCCTTTCTTGCGCTCTCATCTTTGAATTCTTCTAAAGACCTTTATTACGTAAAAATAAATTGTTTTATTCATTATTATTGAATTATTATACATGTATTATATAGGTGTGCTTTTTCGTCTGGGTCTGTGTGGAATGAAAGCACTTTACATTCTTGGTTGCTCTCAGATCTCTGCCTCAGACAAATCATCTTTTAGTTTTCCTGAACAATTTGAATGAGATGAAAGAGATCACACTACTCCTCTCACTTAACGTACTTCCTACAGACCTTTGCTTCCTTTTTGATGCTTGTAAAGAACTGAAGAGGCTTCTTGGCTGCCCTTTGTGTCACAAGACATTGTCTTTATATCATATTCATACAGATACACTCAGATCAACCTCATGCTGCTCAATTCAATTCAAAGACTTTATCTGTCCCAAAGGGAAATGAAATGTCATCACTCAAGTATCTGCAAAGAGTCATTGTGGATGCTGATGCTGTGGGCAGGAAGGATCTTCAGTAGCAGCCAGGCTTGCGATGACTCTGAGAAAGCCTCTGACTGAAGCCACTACCAGCTGTATGATAGCCTCATGTTTTTAATGACATGCTTAGAGGTCCATAACAAGGCAGCAGAGATGATTTTCCACAGCAGAGAACTAAAATAAGTGCACTACTATATGCTGCCAGCGTGATTTTTAGACTGTGCCATATAAAGCATCCCTGTGTTCACGTTCTGTTAAATCTGTCGAACATTTCTCAGGCTGTCTTTTCATTTCCTATGCAATCTTAGACCTCCCGAAACATGTTTCACTGCAATTAAACCTCTTTTCAAATTCAAACATACTGCTCTGATTCCAATGAAATAAGAACAATTTAAATAAATTATAAGTAAATACAATAAGTAGTATAACTTTTTTTAAATCAATTTTATAAGTACAATAATAATTTTGTTTGACATCCTTTAAAACATGGAGCATTTTTCTTCCATCTGAAAGCTCTTCCATAAAAACTGGAACTGGGTGCATGCTTTTCCTTGGAGACAATCACTCTCATTTCAATAAGACAAACACTTTCAACACATCTACCTCTTGTAATTACAACAGATGCACAAATTGCTCTAAATTCATGCACAGTTTTACCTGTGGTATAGATAAGAATATTCTTACAGTCAGCTGATCTTTGTGTGCCACAGCAAACATGCAGTATAAATGACTTTATAAATGAGGTTTGTCAGAAAGTAAACTTTAAAATGAAACAACCTGATCTTTACGTAATAACCGCACAATAGACGAACATCATTCTCTAAAGACCTAGAGCCTCCAAGCTGAGTTCATAGAAAGCATCAACAGTTTAATCTGCAACTGTTTTTGAATGCCTGAAGTCATCAGGCAGTCAGAAAGACAACAGTCATACACCCCAACATTACATGTAGATCCCCATGTAATGTTGGGATCTATCAGGCAAACTCAAGCTGAGGTTAACACAGCTGTGTATTATGATGCAGGGCCACAGAGGCTTGGATCAATGGTATCTCAGTTGGTCCATTAATCTGAGCGTGGGTGTCTGACACGTGGCCCACTTTGACCACTTACTGCCCATCAGCAGAGCATGGAGCTGAAGGTGCGAGTGTTCATCACAGCTTTGTCACATCCAGCCCAGTCTTATGCTTCATTACAGCTTAATAAAGCAGTCCCACATTTCCTGGGTGCTCATCAAAGGCAGCTAACCATGTGGAGCGATGGATGGGTCAGGTCCAACGGCGGGCTGCTTCTTCTGCTGGAGACGGTCAGATGGGATTCCGTTTACCCGCCAAGATGGAAGAACGTTGGGATTCTGAGGTCAGCAGATATTCTCTCTCCTCTGGCTGAGGTAAATCTGTTTTCAGTTGTAGAATTTCAACTATTTTTTTTAAGTGAAAATAATTACATAATCTAATCTAAATGTTCCTGATTACTACTCAATCATAGAAATTACATTTTCATATCAACCAAAAATTGATTTATCATTTTTGAAAGTCCACAATGAAAAACCTTATTTTGTGGTAATGTGTTTCACATGTTACATGATCACATGATTGCAGCCAGTTATTACATATACATAATATTGCATGGACTCATGAATTACTCATAATCATTCATAAGAAAATTCAGGAGATGCCATCTGTAGTGCACTTGTATTTGAAGAAAGGAAGGACAATAGATCTATTCATTTCATTTTTCTGAGAAAACACTATCTTTACTTCAGGGTACTTCTCTCCAGAGAACCAGATTGTTCAATTTGGTTAAATAACTATAATAATTAGATATTATCCAGTATATTTTATCTCCTCTAACCCATTCTCTGAGCTTACCTTATCCTTTTCTAAGAAAACACATGTAGGAGTGGTTGTTGGGTGATGTTAGGGAACCCACTTGTTTTAATATTGTTTGATTAATACATTCTATTTGTATTACATGATTGAGATTAATGTATGTGTGCATATTAAAGGGGCTGTATTTTCCAACACAATCAATTATCTATGTCACAGACAATGACTTCTCAGTTTAATGCCTTGAAAATTGCCTCTGTGTCTTTAAGAAGCTTCTGCTCTTTCTAAAACAGGTGTTCATAATAATACTCTGCAGTGTGTATTGCAGATGCACTCAGGACCAGCTGGTATGACTCACATCTCATTGAACATCACTGTTCAGTTAAAAACAAGTAATATGAAAATAAACTAAAACACGTTAACAGCTATTTGATGCTGTTGAGCTACCGATTACAAATTCTATTATGTATCTGGTCTACTTTTATTTTTAATCTTGCATTAATCAGAACAGAATATGGCTCGTCAACATGTGTTGACACTGAAACCTGTGTTGTCATGCCATCATGCATGAGATGCTGAGCTGTGTTGGTGCTGACATGCTGCCTCTCAGACAGAGAGAGATGGTGGAAGGCTGGGAGCATTAGCCGAGAGAGGGTGGAGAGATTAGCTTAATCGACAGCTCTATTAGAGACTTAACCTATGCTTTGATCATTTTCTGAGCTCCCCCTCAGATCAGCCTGAGCAACAGCTGGTAAATCTGACAGGCTCCTGCTCTACCCCCCTCCCACCTACATTCTCTTCACATCACCTTCACAGATACCCCTCATAACATACCACTACAATGAAAGGAAGCCTTTCTAGAGACTCAGCCTTCCATCTGTCTGGCTAGAGCAGAAGTGATTTTAAGAGAGAAGCTGACAGCCGCACTAAATCAAAGGCAGATGTACTGTATGCTTACAGTCTCTGCAGTCTGTAGACAAAAAGCCACTGTGAGGGTTTTTTCTTCTTTTCCTGTGACAAAAATTCTTTTTTTTTCCTTAATGAACTGCTAAACTAGACCATAATGACTTAGTAAGGCAGAGTGAAGGAAGTGATTAAATTGGACATACAGATGAAAATTGTGACACACATGTCTCGGACTCAACAAAAATACAGAGCTGAAACCAGATATTTACCCACCATGGAAAAGACGGTTAGTGGCTAAAATCAAGGAAACAAGGAGGGAAGTGAGCCAACTATCAGAGCTCCACAAGGGTGCAATGAAAAGACCAATACCCAGAAAGTACAGGCAGATGCCCATACCTGAAGCACTCGAAACTGCTAAACAGAGGCTTCAAGCCTTGGCCAGCCGCCTAAAGAAATATACAAGGGAGAATGAAGCCAGAAGGATTAACTGGCTCTTCTCCACTCAACCAGCTAAGGTGTACTCTCAATGGCAGGGTAATAACAACAGAGCAGACCCACCAAGGCTAGAGACTGAACAATACTGGAAAGGCATATGGGAAAGGGAGACGCCCCACAACAGCAGTGCACAGAGTCTGATCTCTCTACGAGAAGACCACAGCATCCTCCCTGAGCAAGCCTCGGTAACCATCACCTTGACAGATGTCCAAGAAAGAGTCTCAGGTATGAAAAACTGGAGAGCACCAGGGCCTGACATGATTCATACCTACTGGCTAAAGAAAGTCACTGCTCTCCATGAGCGACTGGCAGCCCAAATGAACCAGCTGCTATAAAGTGGGACTCACCCTGAATGGTTAACTGAAGGGCGGACAGTCCTGATCCAGAAGGATCCATCAAAGGGTCCAGTCCCACCCAACTACCGACCAATAACCTGCCTCTCCACAACCTGGAAGCTCATGTCAGGCTTCATAGCGGCCAAGATAAGCAAACACATGGATAAACACATGAGCACGGCACAGAAAGGTATCGGTGTAAATCGCAGAGGAGCCAAACACCAACTCCTCGTAGACCACACAGTTGCCAGAGACTGCAAAACCCGACACACCATGGCTTGGATCGATTACAAGAAAGCCTATGACTCAATGCCGCATACTTGGATCATTGAATGCTTAGAGATATATTACATCAACAGTACTCTGAGAGCCTTCATTGCAAACTCAATGAGGCTGTGGAAAACTACCCTTGAAGCCAACTGCAAACCACTTGCACAAGTGTCCATCAAATGTGGCGTATACCAAGGAGATGCTCTGTCCCTGCTACTGTTCTAGATAGGCCTCAGCCAAATTATCAACAAGACTTTTTACGGATACCAACTCAAAAACGGGGCCAACATCAGTCACCTTCCCCACATGGATGGCATCAAGCTGTACGCCAAAAGTGAGCAAGAGATCGACTCACTGATCCACACCACCAAGATCTACAGCACGGACATTGGGATGTCATTCAGACTAGAGAAGTGTGGTCGGCTGGTCACAAAGAGGGGGAAGCTCATCCGCACAGAAGGGGTCTCACTCCCAGAAGGAACAATAGCAGACATAGAGGACAGTTACAAGTACCTAGGTATACCACAAGCAAATGGTAACCTCGATGCGGTCACAAGGAAAGGAGCCACAGCTAAATACCTTCAACGAATAAGGCAAGTCCTGAGAAGCCAGCTCAATGGCAAGAACAAAATCCGTGCGATAAACAGCTATGCCTTGCCAGTAATCAGATACCCTGCTAGAATAATTATCTGGCCAAAGGAGGAGATAAAAGCCACAAATGTTAAGACTCGAAAACTACTAACCATGCATGGAGGGTTCCACCCCAAATCCAGCACCCTGATACTGTACACGAGCCGCAAGGAAGGAGGAAGAGGACTAGTGAGTGTGAGAACCACTGTCCATGACGAAACAACTGAGATCCATAGATAAAACAGGGACAAAGCCTCAACAGACAATGTGCTCAGTGAATGTCTCAGACAACAGGGAACGGAGGTTGAGGTGCCAGAGATACCATCACGGGAGGACAAGCCCCTACATGGGATGTACCACCAGCAAATAACTGAAGTGGTTGATATCAGTAAATCCTACCAATGGCTGGAAAAAGCTGGACTCGAGGACAGCACAGAGGCCCTAAACACCAGAGCAATAGAGGTCCAGACCTACCACACCAGACAAGACCCAAGGTGTAGGTTGTGCAAGGAGGCCCATGAGACAGTCCAGCACATAACAGCAGGGTGTAAGATACTGGCAGGGAAAGCATACATGGAATGTCATAACCAAGTGGCAGGCATAGTGTACAGAAACACCTGTGAAGAATATGGACTGGAAACCCACCACCTTTGGGAAACACCCCCAAAGGTGGTGGAGAACGCCAGAGCTAAGATCCTGTGGGACTTCCAGATCCAGACAGACAAAATGGTAATGGCGAACCAACCAGACATTGTCGTAGTGGATAAACAACAGAGGAAAGCCGTTGTGGTAGATGTAGCAATACCAAGCGACTGCAACATCAGGAAAAAGGAGCACGAGAAACTGGAGAAATACAAGGGCATCAGGGAGGAACTGGAGAGGGCCTGAAAGGTGAAGACCACAGTGGTACCTGTGGTCATCGGGGCCCTCGGGGTAGTCACCCCCAAACTGGAGCAATGGCTACAACAAATCCCAGGAACAACATCAGACATCTCAGTCCAGAAATGTGCAGTCCTTGGCGCAGCCAAGATACTGCGCAGGACCCTCAAGCTCCCAGGCCTCTGGTAGAGGACCCGAGCTCAGAGAATAAGAACCACCCGCGGTGGGTGAGAAGGGAATTGAATATATAAACATGTCTTATGTTCCACATAAGACATGTTTGTGAAAGGTTAGTGTTATATTCATTTACAATAATCTAATAAAGCATATTTCAAGAATTATCTTGAAATGAAAAAAACATTGATAATTGATTCCATACAGCCAGACAAAGCAAATAAATAATAGGTTTTTGACTGACTGGCCTCATCTGACTGACCAGATGAGGCTCCAGCATTATCTAAGTCTGGCTGTTAGCCTAGTCTGGAGCAGGCCAGCTGCACAAGATACATTGCCATTACTTGCTATTGTTTTTGTGAAACAGAGTCCAGGCTAAAATAAATCAGGATATCCAGACAATCCCAGCTTAAGTCACTGCCCTGGTTTTGTGAAACAGCCATCTGAAAATGAGGTGAAGGGTTTGGAATCACTTTGGTCTGTTTGTGTTTCTGGTGATCCAGTGATCAGCTAATGTCCTGTTGTTTACACCCCATATCAGGTGCATGTACTCTGAAGTGTGTCAGTGATGCCTCCCCTTGAGGAAGCATCTTGTTTGTATTCTCATTTGTAGTGATTTATTTTTAATGATGGTCTTTATGTGTTGTTTTCTTTTTATACATTTTGCTTCTGTGCACTGGGAATTCACCCACCAAAGAACAATTAAAGATTTCCTCTATATGTAAATAATTGTTCTCATTTCCTCTGCAGTTTACAGTCTTTATCATTATTAACATAATGTCGATATTCTTCAGAAAGTTTTAAACTGTTTTGAGAAGGCTCGAGAGCAGGTGTCTATGCAGCTGTCTTTCTGTGGTGACAGAGGAAAATAAAGAAATTCCCTTATGTTTGCAAATTATTTAAAGAAAAGTTAAAACTATCAGTCTCCCAAAAGTTAACATGTTTGTCGAAAGAGAAGTCGACCAACCACCCCCTTGTCAGGCAGTCTGCCCAGCAAGAAGATAAAATCCACAGACGTTCTTCCCACAGCTGGAGTCTGTTTCCAGCCTTGCATGCATTGAGTTTCTCTCAGTTGGTCAGAGAAAATCTGTTTTACACACATACACCTGTAGCTTGGCTGAACATGTTTTGCCTCCAGGCTTTTGTCTCACTCCTACCCCATTACAAGGCTAATGAAAGCACCAAGAGGATCAAATCCAATGAAGCTGCTTTTCACACCGCTTAACCCTTCAGAAAACCTGTGACCTCTGCATGAGAGCATCAGCTCACACACATAAGCACACACTCCAATCTACTGCTTCAAATATGAATTTTATTGTAGATCAGATGAAATCCTCTCAGCCATTCAGCATCTAAATGAAACTCAAAGCTGACTGTCTGAAAAATGAACTCTGTCTTTCTCAGGAGTGTCTGTGTGGGGAATCAGAAACTATGATTCAACTAAAGACAAAAATGGTTTCTCCTGACTCAAATCTTTAGTATGTCATGATGTGAATATGTTAAATAAAACACCACATCTCTCCTGTGCATGTTTCTTTTATTACCTAGCCCACATAATTTCAGAATATGTTCAGAAAACATTTTTTCACATTAAGATTTGTAAAACATTTTTGAACATATCCTCTATAATCTTAAACTCAGTGAATGCATTTCTACTTCCGGTGTATGTGATAATGTATTTGTTTGCTTTTCATCTCATGTGGTTCAGATTGCTTGAAATATTAATTTTTTCATGAATGACAAATGTGTTTACTAATAATCCGTGAGTTTGACTGTTTGCTTCTGAAGGCTGGAACAACAATGACTTCAGGTGGATTCTGATGAAACCACAGTGATGACAATAACATCTGATGAAAAACAAATTCAGAATGTATTCTATTTTACATTTGTTAGAAAAGTTTACAATTTCTGAAAGTGAAATTGTGATCTTCTAATATCACAAAAGATGATGGAAGATTTTACTTTACCTTACGCTGTAATTGTTTTCCTACCTCCTCACTGGCGGGAACAGTATTGCCTATCAGTGAGGTAGGTAATACCTCACTGGAACATGGGTGAAGTATTATCCATGTTTTTTTAAATGGGTGGTATTATGTAAAACGGATGTTTTTGAGATTTAGATCATGTTATATTCTTATTCCCTCATCAAACTAATACCTGGGATGTTGCATCGATTCTGTTATGCATGTTTGGGAAATACTTTAATCTCCATGGAAACCATTCAGCTGTGCCAAACACTTGGTTGGACCTAGTGCCGCCTTGTAAATGGTGCTACTTATCAGAGATGCAGTTTCCAAGCCTCTGCCTCACAGAGCAGCCCTCCTCTTCAATTCTCCCACTGAGCTCCTTCAAACTAGCCAGAAGCGATTAGCAAACACCTGGTGGACACTGTGCATCTGCTGAGTTTGGTATGTCATTTACTTCTCAGTGAAACGCTGGAAAAATAATTGCTAAAGGGTTATTAGAGGAGTGATATTTTGATTATTTCTTGAAGGCAGAGTTTAAAAAAGAGCAGGAGTTTAGACAAAAGTCAAATTTCAATGTGTTAAAATACAAAGCCAAGTTTCGTCCAAGTCATACTTGATACATATAGCTTTCCAAAACAACTGAAGGTAAAATTACTTGATTTTGGTATTGTGGTGCCTGGAAATCACATAATGCTGTCCTTTAACTGATTACTTTCAACTAGTTTAGTTGGACGCATATTCACCAGCTGAGTCATGTTATGTCTGTTTTCTGATGGTGGATTGAATGGTGTTCATTGAGAGGTTGATGATTTTACTTATCTACCTAACTCTGCTTTAAACTTCTTCACATTGTTCTCCCTGACCTGTCTGCTGGATCTTTATGATGCTCTCTACCCAACTGACCAGAAACAGAAAAGCTGCAGTTATACTGGAACTAAATGACACACAGCTGAACTCTGTATGCTAACTAAAAGACATCTGAAAGATTTTATTAAGGGGTATCATAATAAAGAGGAGAAATACAGTTTTTGAGTTGCTTTTGTCTGATACTTTAATTTCACATCACAGTTCTGTATTAGTTAATGACATGAAGTTTTTGGTCAAAACATCACAGGAGGTAGAAAACGTTAAGATGTGAGAAGATTTTTACTTGACATATTCATGCCTGTTTTTAATCAACAACATTTTTTTGCCAGTACAATGAAAACAATGTTCTTCCTGTTTGGGTCAAAACAATCTTCATGCTTGTGTTGTATCAGGTCACCACTAGCCACTTGTTTCACACATTAAGCTAAACCATAATGTTGACTCTAACTCCACCCTAAAAAGTGTATTTGGGCTGTATAGTTCATGTTATGGACTTATTTACATTAATCTCACTTAATTATTTTTGGCATACTTAACTTACCTTTTTGTGTTGAATTAACTTAAAAGTTAAACATTTTAACTTCAAGAAATTTTTTACTTTGACTTTACTTGAAACAATTAAATGCAAAGCCACCTTTGTATACTACATCATGACACAAGCTTCACCAAGGACAGATCCTGTATCAACCAAAGTGCAGAACACAACTCACATAAGGAGACCTTAGTCCTTGATGCAGATGTCACAAGTCCAATTCCTGGCCTGATGGCCTTTGCCAGGAATTACTGGCTACTCTCAAGTAAAGGCAGCCTGAGCCCCAAAAATACTTTATTATTAGTTTAATTTGTATTTGAAGTAAGCTACATGATTTTAGTAAGATTGACTTGAATTTATCAAGTTAAACCAGCTTAATGCATTAAGTTGGATAAACTTCCTAACAATTGAAGCAATTCAATTACGTTCATTCTTTTTTTCACTATGATTTGAGTCCTGAAGCTCTAAAATGCAGCGTGAAGGAACTTTTCTTTTACAGCATGAAGAGGCACAGTCATTTGATGAAGTAGAACTTGCCCTTACCTAGTGGCTGATAGCCCTGCCTGGTGGGGCCCCCAAACGGGTTTCGGCTGGCAAATGATCCTCCATCGATGGACCCATATGACATTCTGATGTTTGGCGGTGTGTCAGCTGCATGCAGTTGGAAAGGAAAAAGACAGTTGGCAAGAATTCAACAGGAAACACCAGTTTATTTCCTCTTTCTGTCTGTCAGCCTTGAAATGAATACACTTGTAGAGTTAATAATAATAATGTGTTAATAATTTCACACATAAGTCGCTTCAGAGTATAAGTTGCAGCCCTAGCCAAACTATGGAAAAAACTGTGAATTATAGTCCAGGAAATACAGTAGCCCAAAAAGCATGTAGTTATGGTGTGTACAAAAAAACTAGAGCAAAAAATAGCCATAGGTCTACTGTTTTTCTGTTTCGCAAATATAACATACTGCTGATGTTCAACAGAACATTGCTTTTCCAAGATGAAAAAAAAAGATGTTAAATAGGACAGAGACTTCAAAGATAATCCTAAAGATCCTCTAGTTCCCACATTGACATTAGAGCACCAGAGCTCTAAGTAGAGCCCCCTGAGTGAAGGGTTTCAGCAACCTCATCATTTCAAGTTGAAATGAGTGCAGAAATTAAAAAGCAGCTGTTTTACCTTCTATTATATGGTGATCTAGTGTGAACGATCTGGATCTGTATATTTATTCCCAGGCATAGAAAACCCCCTTAGATGACGTCACTGCTCTGTGTTGATGGTGGCTGTGTTGGTGTAAATGCAGAGAGACACAGAGGTTGATAAGAATCCCCAGTGTTTGCAAGCATCTTGCAAAACAAAAGCTGATTCTAAAATGACTCAGAGTTAAACATCTTAGGATTTCCTTTCAAACTCAGCTTCATTCATGTTCATTCTGCCTGCCCATTAATTAATATACATGTAGATAATATGGACAGACCTTGGGTTGTGATGAGGTCTCAGTTTGGGGCTTCCACATATTTCACAACCAATACAAGCAGTTGTCAGGCTGAAAACATCTTCATCAGCTCAGATCCCCTCTGTATGGATGGCAGGAGAACTGATTCTCTTACTGCTAAGAGTTCTGTCAGGTTTGTTTCTATGATGACAGTGGTTTCATTCATACACAAGAACAACATATCTTTGAATTTCTGGTTTTTAAACATTATGCATTTTGGAATAAAACATCTTGATGAGGCTTTTTCTTAGAGTGGATGTAGAAGAAGACTATCATTAAGGCATTAAGGGTTTGACTTATTGAGATTAGTTTTTCTGCCTGGGGAAGGCTTCTAAATGAAAAAGAACATGTAAGCTGTGGATTTTTACTCAATGTTTTTAGTTAGTTTAGCTTTTAGAAGTGCTCTGTTCCCTCTATATTTTTTTTTTACTAATATCACATAAGTGGGCTCTTATTGGTCCCTAGTGTGTGACCAACATCAACAGCATCTGTCTTTTTTATAATTATGTAGCATATTATGGTGCTGGATGTGCAGCTAAATTCTTTCAGAATGTTCAGCCTGTTTCATGTCCTGAATCATCATCCACCACCTCCCTGACTATAGTAGAATTATTACAGACAGTTACAAATGGTTTATTTTCAGCTTTGAAAATCAAGATAAATATTATACATATGAAACTTAGTCCCATGTCATAAAAAAGTGATTTCTTCTCAGTATTTTTACTTTAAAAAGTGAAGCTCATAGAGTCATTTCACACAGACATGTTAGTCAAGCTTTTGTTTCTATTCATTTTGATTATTCTGGTTAACAATTAAAAACCCCATCTCAGTTTCTCTAAAATTAAAGAATTACCTCACAGTAAAGATAAAGATATAAAATATTTTGAGGTGTATCCTCCCAAATTCACATTACTACTGAACTACATCATGTCCGCATCTTCTCCAGGACTGAGGCAGCTGTAATATGGTCACAACATAGCATTTATCTATGACAAATTTATGTTGCATGGGTTTAGAAATGTTAAAAAGAAGAATACTCTCATTCTGGTATAAAGGGTTTGATTTAGAAAAAAATACATTTTGAGATTTTTTAAAAAGAAATTAACCTATGTAAGATATAGCTTTCGTTATGCTGGTATATAATTAAATGTATTCAAATCTTACATTTGTTGCTGCAGTGCACAGAAAATAAAGCAAGCTAAGGAAAAATCTAAACATCTCCAATGGTGAACCAGTCTCCAATTCTCAAGGAAACATATAAAACGATAACAAATACTCATACTGCATAGTTCTGCTCTGTAGTTATATACAGAGCTGGGCTTATGCACAGAGCCATGCACCTATCCTGTATGTGCCAGTATAGCACATCCAGCTGTGTGCCAACAGAAAGCCATGAGTATGTTTTCTAAGTTCTTTGCTTTACTTAATAAAGGAGTTGAGAAAACATAATGTGCTGTAGTGTGATAAAAATTAAAAACTGCAGGAAACATGAAATGTTGGAAGTAGGTTAGAACATGCCTGAATGAACACATTATTCAGAGGCAACTTGAAAACATTTGTATTCCAGCAAGGTCACAATTAAACATGGGTGTAGATCAGTTGAGAACTGGAACATTTGGAGCCATCAAACATCCAGGGGCTTAAGGAACAAGTGAATGTTTCATAGTCAGCCTCTTCAGGATGTTAGCCCATAACCCACTTACAGGAAAAGAGGGGCACAGGGCATAGAATGCTAATCTGAACGCTGCTGAAAAGGTCAGAACATCATGAGAACATGTGTTTGACCTGCGGCCAGAGACAAACAGATGAAACTCTAATCAACAAATCTCTCCCTGCCCTCCTCTCCAGGCTTTTCAGCATGCCAGCAAAGGTCGGAGTACAGCACTGGTCAAGTGGCCAAAGCTCTTTCCCCAACCGTGAAAGACAAGCATTCAGACAAGCAGGAGAATGTGATTACACTCCGGAGTCCCAGCGCTGCCCATTGTTGCAGAGAAGCCAGTGAATCCAGCTTATTACCGAGGCACTTCGGGAGCAGGCGCAGGATGGAGACGCAGTGAGAGATTCAATGTCCGAACTTTACATAGAGACAGATTCACTGGGCCAGGGGAAGGCTTAATCCGATTAATTTTCATTGAGAAAAGAGATTAATTACTTTTGGCAGTCCACAAACAAGCTCCACTCCGTTTGTTTCATGTCCACTGACTGTGTCTTGCATCCCTCTGAAGTGGGGACATGCATCATCTACGTCCGGAGGCATGAGGAACACTCTGTTCACATTTAAACACACAGGCAGAAAGCTCAAACCTTCGCTGTTTGAAATGGAAACAATATTGTAAGTAATTATTTTCATGCAGAGGAGGACACTGAGTACTGAGAAGCCAGAAATTACAAATTACTCTGCAGGATATGAGACCATGAGACCCCTAGAGGTCTCCAGAAAGCACTCCTATGAGTCTTACTGAGATCATGAAATCCCTCCATTTCCAGTCCACAATTAACTCAAAAATTTATTTTTCGATAATGGAAAGAAAATACAGTTTATACAGCCCACCCCAATGTTTGAACATGTTCTGTTTAAGTTCTTATAGGTGCAACAGCATGAAGGGATTGGAATTGAAATAAACAGGCACATACTTGACACAACTGAATCCTGTCGTCCCTATTTTTTATGACAGAGGATTCTGTTGAAAAACAAAGCCGATTTAGCTGCAGAAATGACGTGACTTAAAACAGACCAATGCCACCATACAAACAACAGAAGGGGTCCTACTATAATCATAATGTTTGAACTAATCATATGTTTTTACATCACAACCACAAAATAAGACATGATTGTATGCAAAAGTTCAACAAACATTAGAACGTACAGTAAATATAAATAGTATAAATATAAAATATAAATAGTTTTTGAAATGTTTTAGAAATAAAAATGGGAACATGTGTTATTGGGAAGCTATGGTGATGTGTATATACTAGGATTGTGAGAGATTTTGCATGGGACTTCCTGTAGCTTTGTTTTTTAACAATGGTCGTCTTCTTAAAGGCCACATTTGAAGAGAACATTTGAAGAGAACATGCCTTGTAGCTGTCCTGAGGACAGATTATTCCAGCTGAGCCACTGGACCTCTGCATCACCTCCAGAGTTCTCATGAGCCATTTTATGCTGTTCCTCTGGGACGGGAGAGCCTGAACCATGGCAACCCAAAGAGGTTGTACAAATGTTTCTCTCCCTGTATGCTCCAACCTTGGAAAAAAATGAGTTGGTGCTTTTAAACAATTTAGCTGATCAGTCAGAGAGCACTTTGCATCTAATCAGTTCATGTTTCTCTGAAATGAGTGGAAAGGGGGTGGGATAGAAAGTTTCTTTCTATGTAGCGGCCATAAGTCCCACTTGCTCACCAAAGCCCCACCTGTTCAGGGTTCTGAAAAAAGCCCACATGCCTCAACAGATGTTCTGTACAGTCTCCTAACTGGGTATGGCAGGTGTAGAGAGCATGACATAAAAGCTTTACAAGGAGTGGTTAAAGTGGTTGAAAAGGCCATTTGTTTCATCCCTTCTAGAACATCTACACCAATACATCATCTATATCTTCTGGCACACTGTTTTCCTTCTCCCCCCTAGAAAGCGACCCTCCCTAATTCACATAATCAAGCAATAACTTCTGTCCTTAGATATTGCATCTGCATAAAATACCTTATGAGAGGTACCATATATATGGCAATTACAAAAAAATATATAAGTAGTGCAAGAAAAGTTATTTTATTTATTAATCCTCAAAACAGGATCATGTGAAAAGTATTTGGCTCCTATAGCCAATAGCAACTGCTATCCAGTGTGTGTGATAATGGGCCATAAATAGAGGCTCTGGAAGATCTTAAAAGAATACATGTTGACTTATTTAAAGAATAAAGTCAATATTCTGTAAATAATATTGATGTCCTCTATGTCCTTTAGAGGACCTTGGTCCATTTAGAGGATCAAAATCAAGGCCTACAGGCCTTGACTTTGACATATGTGACAGTTTCTTAAAGTCTATTCTCTGAGCTATAGGGAATCACTGGTTATGACTTTAGAACTGGGTGATGGGCTTATCTTACTGGTTTTAGTCAGAACAATGCAGCAGCTTTCTGGATCAACTGCAACTGGAGGAGTGATTTTTTTAGGCAAACATGAGAAGGCACTGTTGTAGTAAACAATGTGACTAAAGATAAATGCATAGATGAGTTTCTCTATGTCTTTCTGGACATTAGTCCTCTAATCCTGTAAATGTTCTTCAGGTGATAGAAGGACGACTTTGTAACTGTCTTTACAAAGTTACAGTCACATCCAGATTTGGGGCCTGGTCACCAGTTTGTAGCTTTAACAACTAAAGCTGTTTGCTGACTCTTGATTGGTCCTGTTTAGGTCCAAAAAGGCTCAATGGCAGATAGGCTCAGCTAAGTATGAGTGTACATGTTAGAACTTTTCAACATATGCATAAGCCAGAATTATTTGTAAAGTATCTCTTATTTACGCCAGGTTAAAAAAACATGCATGTTTTAACTCTTACATACAACCTGCCTTATATTTGGCTAAATCCATAATATCGGGCAGTTGCATCTTGCTTTTTTTTGTTTGTTTTTTTCAGAATTAATAGAGTTCATTTAGTTTGCTTAGTTTTATGGCACAGACTATGTGTAACTTTTTGTTTCATTAAAAAATAAATAATTTCTAGTTTTATGTGGACATGACATCCTTTGTAGTAGTTTATCTCCATTAACTGAATAACTGTACAAGTGCTGCATCTTCACATTTTTCTAAATTCTGAACTGCTGAAATTCTGCAGTCCTTATTTTTATTCGGTTTTGAAAGAATACTTTTTCTCAAAGAAAATGTCTGGCTTTTTCAGGCAATTTTACAACTCACGAAAAGCCAGGTGGTAAAAGCTTACTCCAGCGCACCAAATGCCACTTTAGTATGCGGACAGCCTTGGTTTATGGAGAAAAATAAGCCCTACACTTGTAAACAGTGTAGGGGCTGCAGAGCAGCGTGCCCCCTTGTGTGACTCTGCAGGACACAGAAAGACGGTAAATACAGGCATGGCAGGACAGAGTGACTAGATCCGCAGCTTCTCACCACCCCCACTGCTTTTCATTCTGTCCTCCACTCCTTCCCCAGCTGTCGTTATCAGCACCACAAGGCTTAAGCTTAGCCTGTTCAGGCAACTGAGCAGAAATAAGCCGACACCCTGGCCACAAATGCTGCATTCATCACAAACAAGCACAGAACAACATGAGACCACATCCTGTGTAATAGTGCATAAGAGGTTAACAGGACAATGTTGTCTAACAGATAGCATTATTTTACACAAAGTAATTAGGCCTTTTTAAAATCAATTTTGAAATTTTTTTAGGGATTTTTGTTTTGGTAAGAAAATGATGCACATTTT
Organism: Poeciliopsis prolifica; assembly: GCF_027474105.1. NCBI lineage: Eukaryota > Metazoa > Chordata > Actinopteri > Cyprinodontiformes > Poeciliidae > Poeciliopsis > Poeciliopsis prolifica. The sequence continues at coordinate 431,068 of NW_026562392.1, read as the reverse complement.
CTCAGGTAAAAAAGCCCCTGAAATAGAACTCATCAGCAGACTGCACACGACCACAACAGCAAGTGTATCAGTTACTCTGAAACATTTTAAAATGAACTATGAGGAATATTTTGTGTGAAAATTATTTTATATGCCTGTGAAAGTAGTCATCCAGTTATAATAAACTGATTCAAATAGTCAACTGCTTTAAGAACTTTCTGTTGGCTTCCTGCAGTAATATAACGGATGGCATGTTTTATATTGTATTCATCTCTCTAGCATAGTCAGATGCATTATGTATAATAAAGTGTCTTGGTAAATAGAAACGTACTCCCTCAGTTCATTGGTTTTAATGTATAAAGGTTCAAGGCTTTAGCATATCCTAAAAGTATTTCAATCTAACCCAAGGTGAATAAAACTATACATGACAGATTCCCAGATGATGTTGTTCAAAACTGAAAAAGTTTGGAAAAAATGAAGTACACCCTGAGCTAAGGACAAGGAAGAAGAGTTTGATATACAGAGTCAGAGAATAGGACTGTTCCTTTGCTGCTGTGTTCTTCTCTGTGGAGTTTGGCTGTCTCTCACACTCCAGAAACAATTAAAGTCATTCCTCAGATCAGTCTTCTTTAGCTAACATGCTAACAGTTTAATTGTTTTTTTTTAAGACAAAAAAGTGAGCAAGTTCAGACAGACTTATAAGCCACTTATAGTTTCTTGTTTTATGATATATTGAGAAATACATGTTCTGTGGATCTTAAATGTGAGAAAATGATGGGGATTTGTAAAGTTATGTTTGAAATATGTGTTACTTTTGATGGACTCACATTCTGAATCATTTGTGTTCAGTTGTCACCACAAGTTTACATGCAACAAATCACTCATACACATTTTTTGGGAGGGGTTTGCTGTCATTGTGGGAAGTTAAATAAGACCAAACATCCCTTGTTTTAGGTTGGTAAGAATGAACAAAATTATTTCTATTTGCTAAATCCCACAATAATGTGAAAAAAAAATGTCACAGATCTATCTATCAACCTCTCCATACATACAGTCCTATCTGGATCTGATTCCTCCAGATAGGACTGGTAGAACTGACACAGGTTCCAAAAGAACTGAGTCACACACCTAAAGAGGTGTGTCTGCTAAGGTGTAGACTGCAGCTTTTCTACACCATCAGAAAGTTCAATGACTGAAATCTATTATTTTTGCTAAACTCAACATATTAACAAACATAAATAAATAAAAATGAAGTTATAGATACTATTTTAACAGTTGTAATTTGTTACGTTAGCAGCAATTCAGGAAGTTGTTAATACTTTGTTTTAAATAACTGACAAGTAGGTCATCATATGCTTTTGAACCTTTCTGTAAATATCATAATAAAATAAAAAGAGTGTAATTCTATGTATTTCTCATACTTGCCCTCTATAGACCCTGTTCACCACATCTTATATAAGTCAATGGGTCATTCATGGGCCCTTGAAGGCATGGTGGCATCTTGAGGAGGTAATTAGACGATTTGGATGTAATGTGTTGGACCAGAGACAAATTGTAGACACACACACCAATCCCAGAGGGACAGGAAACAGATACAGCTCGGATCAAGATTTGGTCGGATGTTTGAAGAAATGTTTTAGTAGATGGAATGTACAGACAGAACCCCCGCAGATCTCAAGGATGATGTGTGAGTTTTAACAAGCAATTTCAATGTAATTACACTGCGGCTTCACTGGGTGGGGAAATGAGAGGCACCGGCATGGATGCTGCAGTGAGGGCTTCACTGTCAGCTCTGATGAAGGATAGTTATAGGTTGTGCTTGCATCAGAGTGTGTGACGGAGAGTGACTCGGTTTTAAAGATGCATTTTCTTTTTCTCTTGTAACATTTAGGTATAAAATAAACACTTTAGAGTTTGGAAGAGTTTGGAGTTGCTTTGACAGCTTGGGAAAAAAGTATTTTATTTGGAAATTAAACAAAAGCATTCAGAGAAGGCATGCATACAGAACAAACATTTTTCAAAAACCACAAAATAACATGTGTTGTTATTAAATAAATGCATTTATTAAAACCTGATGTCTTCTCAGCTGATCTGTGACTGTAGACCACTTCACTCAGACACACCTTGGATATGCACAGAAATTCTGTTAAGGCCTGAGATTTGGGCTTTGTGATGGCCATGCTGCAACACTGACTCTTGTCCCAAAGCAACTTTGTAGCAATATTGCATATAAATACACACACATGCACACAGCCATATATGTCTGCAGTTTACTAATGCGGTTTTCTTTACACAACAAATTTGTCCATGACCTCAAAGAACTTCAAAGCAGTGAAACATGAGAATGACCGCAGGCCTTTTTTCTGTGTAAGCACATTACTGTCATGGGTCTGGAAATCGAGTCCATGGGATATGATCACCATTAAAAGAGCAGTGCTGTCTCTGTAAGAAAAGACTGACTGTAATGAGGCTGACTCATTTTAGCCAATCTGCTCATTTTGTCATCTGAAACATCCTGAGTCCTATCTCAGATTAAAGCTCCACAACTAATTATCTCTCTTACACAGTACAACTAACTTACTCAGGTCAATGGATGTATAAATGTGTTAGATATGATTCATTTACCAACCCAGAAACGTCTGGTGGAATTATTCCACACTGCATGACATAGAGCAACAGTTCCCTTTTGACCCTAATGTTAATGTGTAGCCTTAGGCAAGTTCAAGAATTCTGATAGGGATGAGGAGATTCATTTCTACATTAAGTAATCTAAAATCTAGCTAAGAGAAACCAGCAACAAGCTCATCAATGTTCTGATAAATGGAAGATTAGCATTTTTAATGACAGACAAATACCAAATAAAAAAATCTATTTAATTAAATTGTGTTTCTTTTGACAGTGCCAATTAACTATATGGGTAATATGGGTAACCCAATGCACTATGCAAAAATAAGACAAATTAGAAAAATGCTTCTGATCTGGTAACCTGAAGAGTGGAGTGTGATTTAAAACAGTTATTTAATTAAATTTTCCTCTGGACAGTTCTTTGCATCATGTCATAATGTTATTCCCTCATCAAAGCCATGTCTAGAGTATTTCCTAGATTCTTTCACACATGTTTGATAAATCCTTTAATCTCCATGGCAACCGTTCAGCTGTGGAAAACGCCTGGGTGGACCAAGCCCCGCCTTCAATTCGTAGCTGCTCCTCTGAGTCCAATCAACTCCTTCAAACTCACTGGCAGCAATTAGCAAATACTAAAGATGAATCAAGTCACGCACTCATATTACAGCAGCACAATATTAACGCAAAGTTATTCTAGTAAGGATACATTAACATAACCTAATTAAAAAAAAATAATGCAATTAAAACAAGGTAGCTTAGATACATGTCTTATGTTCTATTCTGTTACAGTCCAATTCTTGTTAGTGTTGCATGTACCACAATTATTAGAATTATTATGATGTGTTATCTTTCTTACATTACTAGTTTTATATTACTAATTGTTTTTCATTTAAATGTTATAACTAATGTTTTCTTAACTTCAAGCATGTTTTTGGAGGTGATGTCTAAATCTTCTTTAGGAGATCTTCCTGTGACACTCCTTAGTTCTAAAACTGTCTGTGTGCAGAACTTAGTTTCTGTTCCCCCCTTCGTTGTTATCAGGATAGCCCCCCTCTCCCACATTCTATTCACACCCTTTCCCTGCTAATAAAAAGACAAGTTCTACAGCAGAATGGCAGAACGCAAGGAGATCGGCTTGTCGGAGTTGATCCTCTGTGCCTTTTCAATTCTTGCAAGAATTTGGTTGAAAACTTAGTAACATTGTCTGGTTTTTTTTTTTTTTTTTTTTTTTTTTTTTTTATATTGGTTGAGAAAACATCTATCAACAATATTCAAAGGCAAACGCCAGAAAAATCAAAAAGAGAAAACAGGTCTGATTGTTTGGAATATTTATGGGTTAAAATAAAGAAACGTATGTGAGATCTTATGGTAAAAGCCATCAGAGTCAGTGGAAACTGGAATTTTATGGGTTTTAATGTATGCTCTGAACATAATAAATGACAGAATGGCAGAAGAACCTACAGTAATTTAAATAAAAGTAAATTGAGTTTCTCCTCACAGTCATGCTTCTCTATTTAATTTCCATTCCTCTGACATCAAACATGTCCAGGTTCATACACAAAAGTATTTCCAGTTGATGTCAATTATATTAGCCCACTTCATTTTGGATGCTTACATTAATTTGCTTTACACACAAAAACAAAATTATTTCACAAAAATCAAAGTTTTTTTTCTCTTTTTTGTAAATTAAATAAATTTGGTCTGAATCATAGGAACCTGATTTTCTCTCTTGAAACAAAGTACAAAGTAAACGTACAACTTTCCCATAACTCTTATTTCATTTATTTAACCAGGTAAATCCCGTTGAGATCTGGATCTCATTTTCAAGAGGGACCTGGGCAATGTAATGTTTGAACCTTTAATTTGTGATTCTTGAACAGGGGTTTTCTAAATGTGTTACCTTGCAACAAATAGTTACCGCAACTCTTTAAAATCCTTCATCACCTGTATGTTGAGGCAATTAGCAAAAGCAATGTATATTATTCCAAATAACCCTACACACAGGAACTACCCCAATATCGTACTGCTGCAGTAAAGCAGGTCAGACGAAACCCTGTTCTGTTCAAACCACTACAGCATGAAGTTTAAGTATGCTTATAGTTGATGATCAAAGTAAACTGAGGTTTTGCAAAAGCTGTGAAGAAATTCTAGTTATCTACCATCTGATTTTGATCTTACTGATCTAGACAAACAGGTACATGGCAAATTTGTATGAAAGGATTGAAGGAGGGAAAGAAACTCGAAAGGCAGTGTGCGTTAAAGCTCGACCTTCTACAGTCAGAGAAGAAAAGAATGATGAACACTAAAACCACTGTCTGTATGTGTAGAAATGGGCTCTGCTTTGTCGCCTCTGTTTAATGTCACCTCCCTCGCTGACGCTGCCTAACTGAAGCAGGGATCTTTTTGGGGTTAATAAATCTCTCCAACATGTTCCTGTTCTGATCTCAGATCCTTCTGTTTGCACTGCCTTACTTTAAAAACAACCTTCAGTCTCAAGAGGAAAGCAGGAAAACAAAAACACCTTTGGACAGTGAAATTGCCTTGTCACACAAAAAGAAGGCATTATTGTGATAAATCACCCCATTTTTTCCATAACTAAAGTCTGCCATGGTGTACCTTCCAGTGGCATCTAGCATCCTGAGCTCTGATATGGATGGACTTTACAGAGTAACAGAGATTATGGCACTTCACAGTAACACTTATTAGGTCAATTGTTATTATTATATGTATGCTTCCTCTTGGTCCAATTATGAGACAGCATGTTGAAATTTTCTATTGTTATGCTGATGATACTCAGATATATACAGCTACCAAGACAACTTCACTTGAGGTTATATGAACTCTCAAATTTTACATCTGGAAATTTGCCAAAAATTAGAAACATTTTGTTCTTAATTTATGCTGAAAAACTAGTCTAAGGTTTTGTAATTTCAAGAGTGGGCTACGAAAAGTTTGTACTATCAGGAAGTTCAAAGAGTGCAGTTAATAGTTTTAAATTCCTAAACTACAAAAAAAGTATTTTTATAAATCTGTTTATTTCATTTCATAGTTGATGAGTTCAAATGTTGTAGATTTGTACCAAGAAGGGATTGGTCTTCAAATTAATGAGTTCTTAAAAAGTGAAATAGCCCTTTAATATAGTGCTGATAGTGAATTAAAAATAGGGCATAGACTTTAGCATTGTAATGTTCCTTTTAGTCTTTACAAGCTAATCATTTCTTCTTTGTCTTGTTTTCCTTTCTAAACTATAGATGCTATATTGCTGTCACTTGACAGTGGTGAGCCCTTCAGAAATGCTAATTTAACTAGGTATTCTCATAACACCAGACAAAAACCTAACAGAGCTATGTCAGATCTACAGAAACATCAGTCACTAGTTGCTTTTTTTCCCTAAAATAAAGAGTCTAAAACATAGAAACAGAACAAGACCTTGTTAGTTTCCTGTTTTATTCCGTCTTACTAAATGAAAAACACAACAATGATTCTGTCCAGAAGTCTTTTAAACATCCAGATTATGATCGAGGCTCTTTATATTACAATAAACACTATAGCCTCTATCTGTCTGAAGAAATGCACCACTCCCAGTCAATAACAACCAATCAGAGCCAGTAGGAGTGTGTTAGTGTTGTCAATGAAGCTTCCGTACTTTCTGCTTAATGTACTAATGACAGAGAAACAACTTTCAGTTTAAAGAAAACTGCTAATCCAGCGTCATTGGCGATCATACTAACTAGCCTGATAAGTTGTGGCAGGCTCCGGTGACTAGGAGTTGTTGTGTCGTATAGAGAAAGGAGGAGACTTTGAGCAGCTCATGCATATTTACAGAACTCAAACCTTCCTCCTGGCTCTGACTGGTTGTTTCTCACACAGTTGAGTATTTCTAAGGTTAGTACTTGATGGACTGGGAGAAGGCAGAGGAGCTTGATTTTTTTTCCACAGATTATCTTTCTCATGCTATGCAGTAAAAGAATGAATTACAGAAATTATGTAAAAAAACATAGATATGTGTGTGTTTTTTTAAAATTACATACCTCAGTTTTAAATCATTTTTAGTAGCTCAAAGTAGGTATGAATATTCTCTTACGATATATAAACATTTAAGGAAGAAGCTGTTCTTTTACAGGGACATTTGTCAGTAGGTGACTATTATCTGGACGCCTATAGCTCTTTGAAGCAGATTTTATCTCAGTAACATCATTGAACCTCATCTATGTTGTGGATTTGTTTTTAAACACACACTTACACAAAAATCTAACATTAATCTCTGAAAAGAAGTTTCTGATTTACACAAATGTAGCTCGGTGCCACATCAATTTGTGCTCACACAGAATGCTGACTGTGCAGAATCAAACAAGAGAGACACAATGAAGGTACACTGTAAAAAAGGAACCTCAGGGGTGATCACATTAACAAAAGAATATCATGTACTGTTAACTAAATAATTGCATGTTTGAGCCAAAACCATGATACAATCATGTTGCATAAACAAGATATTCCACAACTTCAACGTTTATAAAATTGAATCATGTTGAGCGAACATGATTCATTATAGTCAGACCGATCCTATGCTGAAGACCACGAGTGAGATCACGCGATATCACGCAAGTTCACGCAAGATTACGGGAAATCACGGGATATCACGCGAGAATACGCGAGACAATCGGTTTTTTCTCGCAAATGGAATAAAATGTATTCAAGGTGAGATAACGTGATTCAATTACGTCAGCTAGATCTTCCGCCCAAAAAAAAAAGAACGTCGGGGCGTATTACATTAACAAAAAAATATCATGTACCTTTCACACAATAATGTTGGGTTTGAAGCGAAAACGTGATAAAATCATGTTGGATAAACAAGATATTCCACGACTTCACATTTATAAAATTGAATCATGTTGAGCTAACATGATTCATTATAGTTAGACTGATATTGTGCTGACGACAACGAGTGAGATCACGGGATATCACGCGAGAACACGCGAGACAATCGGTTTTTTCTCTCAACTGAACTAACGTGATTGAATGACGTTATCTCAACTTGAATACATCTAATTCCTCAAGCTCCCAGGCCTCTACCAGAGGCCTGGGAGCTTGAGGGTCCTGCGCAGTATCTTGGCTGTGCCAAGATATATATATATATATATATATATATATATATATATATATATATATATATATATATATTTTTTTTTTTATTAGATTAACTTTGACAAATATTAATATTGAATAAAATAAAAAAAAAACATATATATTATATATATATATATATATATATATATATATATATATATATTTTTTTTTTTTTATTAGATTAACTTTGACAAATATTGATATTGAATAAATAAAAAAAAAATATATATATATATATATATATATATATATATATATATAATATATATATTAATATATATATATATATATATTATATATATATATATATGTGTTTTTTTTATATATACATATATATGTATATATATATATATATATATATATATATATATATATATATATATATATATATATATATATATATATATATATATATATATATATATATATATATATGTGTTTTTTTTTATTTTATTCAATATTAATATTTGTCAAAGTTAATCTAATAAAAAATATATATATATATATATATATATATATATATATATATATATATATTATATATATATATATATATATATATATATATATATATATATATATATATATATGTTTTTTTTATTTATTCAATATTAATATTTGTCAAAGTTAATCTAATAAAAAAAACACAGTGACGTCAGTTCCAAAGCGCTATTGTGTCAGACTCATCCCGCTGAAGAGGATCCAGCGACATCAAGAGATTACGGAAAATCACGCGAGATAACTGGCTCGCACCTTGTTGGGTTTTTTCAAGGGCAGAGGGGAGATTCCTGGCGTGCATCTACTTAATTTGAAGAAGGTAAGAGTCAAACTATTTTCATCTAAATCCATATAAAAATATGTAACTTAAAATTTCTCTACCATTTGCACCATTTTCTACTTGTTCCATACTTGTGTCACATTATTTCATGTTCTGTAGATTAAGTCGGTTAGGTTAAGGCAGATAGCTTTTGTTTACATTTATCGCCGCACCATGTTAGGTACATTCTGTGCGAAAAAACTCTGCAGAGCCATATGTAGTGTAAGGGTCACAAAGCTGCTGCCAGAGACACAAATGGACCCCGGAAATGTCACAGTTTTGCTCCTCCTGAGCTCCCTGGAGGTTTAGTGGATTTTTAACACACGGATCTAACATCAGTCTATTTTTAACTATTTTAATTCTATTTCAGTAATGTTACTATGGAGGTAAATGTAGATACACACACACACTTTGGTACCTTTCTATCATCATCGAGATTCTTAATTAATTATGGTAATAAAAAGTCCTACATTTCAGTCGGTGAAACCTGCAGAAAGCATTGCTTTCTGAGCTTTGTTAAATGTTCCTAAAATACCTGTTAGTTATGGATTGCTAGTATATTTTGTCAGGCTAAAACTCTCAATGGATTATCCATTATTACAGACTTGAGCTTTCTTTTTTTTCTTTAAAATACATATTCCTCTGCTGTAAAGATGTTGGGGTTTTTTGGACTCTTCTTTGTTGTCCCCAAATAATTGTAGCTCAGAAACAATATTGAAGTTCATTGGTTTAATTTTGAAATGTTGATGTTTTTTGTGTTGATTGTTTGTGCTCTTTTTGACCTTTGTTACTATTACTTTCTACCATGTTCAATTCACAACTATTCTGTACATATGTGTTTGCATGTGTCCAGTGGTTATATTCATGAGGCATTCAAGGGACTTGTACTAAAAGATACAACTCAGTTCAGTATGAATTGCATATTTTAATGGCTGAAAATATATCTGATCTCTTTCAGAACATCACCTGTCTGTAATCCACCTGCGTAAGTACTGGTCAAGGGGCTCATCGGCTATCAAGTTATAGATTTCAGTGGCTAATAGTAAGTTTTGCCAGATCTAAAGTGACTGAATGTAGTGTTACAGAGCTTATAGAGCTAGAGTTCAGCTAAACATTTATTTGGCCAGTCTGTTTTATTTGTCTTTATTTGCGTGGGGATGTGGAAATGTAAGGAGTGTAGTCGCTCTCTGTCTCGTAGATATGACCTGTTAAAACATTTTACACTTAAACACCGGCATATGCGACGTTATCCATGCCCACACATAGACTGTCCATGTACTTGTAAGACATGGAATGCTTTGCATTTTCATTTAAGTAGAAGGATATAGACTGTGTTGACCATTCTGTACTTTTCACATATTTCTTTGGTGATATATTCATGTCTTTATTTAAACCTCTAACAGCTTCAGTTAGATGTTTAAATGAGATGTTAAACTCCATTTTAGTCATGGCATGATGAAGGGATACTAGCAATTTTAAATATCTTTCAAACAGACTGCAAGTCACTGATCACTTTTGTTGTGACTTCCTTTGAATGCAGCTATGTTTTGAAGTGTGTGAACCTATACTGCTGGAGTTTTGAGATTGTTCTCATTGTTTTTTGATCTGCATATTTAGGAAGACACTGAGGTCAGACGAGAGTGCATCCTCAAATGTCTGTGTGTACCTAAATGAAGATCCAGAGAAGCTGGTGAGGGAGTACATGGTATGTTAAATTCTCTTTGTGTTTACAATAGAACTCCTAAGAGTTGTTAAAATACTTTCAACAACTAAGGTCCATGAGTGACTCAATCAATGTCAGTCTTAATTTATTTATTTAATTACATGTGAATTGTCTCTCCCCCAATACCCTTCCCTAACTCCCTTAGGACGTTGATGAATGCGCAGAAATGGCCAAAGCCGAGGCTGTCCTCGGAATCGTCATTTGAGCAGAGGGTGCAGAGGCTGCCGATGCACATCTGGATGTTGGGATTGTCCTGGAGGAGGTGGAAGTTATGAACAGCTTGGGCAGTGTATCTTCTGCAATAGTGATGCTGCTGGGACTAATCTATGCACTAAACTTGAGCTACCCTCAAGTTTAGTGCGTTCAGCACTCAACTTGCTCAGTAACTCAAGCATACCTTTGAAGTAATACAGAAAATAATAATGAAATTGGATGGAAAGAACTTATCAAAGAAAGCACAAGTTCTCAATATGAAACTCGCTGCTAAGTTGAGCAAAGTTTCATATGGAAAATGAGTGTTTAAAGTCTGCAGTAGAAAAGATTTATATTGTTACAGTTCTCTAAGTTGAGCAACTATACTGACATGTTTTATGTTGTAAAGAATTGGCTGGGAAATGAAACTGTAACCTTTTTGTAGTTGTTTTTTTATTTCAATGTCCAACTCAGCTGTGTTTTGTGCTGTGTAAAAAAACGATGTATAACAATTCTGAAAATACAATTGTGTTGTACCTTTTCTAATTGTTGAGTGTTCTTCCTACACTTTCACCTAGTGCTATCTTAAAATGCTTGATTAACGCTTGAAAATATGTCTTTGAATTAACGTCATGAAATAATGGAAAGGATTTCCACACGATTAACGAGCTGTCTTTTAGCATGAAGCATATTTGTTGAGCTAACTTGCTTTTCGTGAGTTGGACCTACTGAATCAGGTAGTGTGAAGGTACCACTGTAAAATAAGGTGGTTTCAACTAGATTTACATTCATCTTAATGAAGTTACATCAATGATTTGGTCCTAAACATTGCAGATTAGTTGGGCGGGCTGTATTGCATTACACTGGGTCACGCTATAGTAACTGAGTTAAAGGAACCTTTAAAACATATGTTGAGCCAACACATTTCATTTGAATTTGAATAACCTTAATGAATGGAGTTGAGCCAACTCATTTGATTTACAATCATCCATTGCCTTACCATAATTCTGGTTAAGCCAACATATTTGGTTTAAATTAGAACAACCTTAATGAATTATGTTTTGCCAACTCATTTTATTTATATAAGAATAACCACAATATATTACGTTGAGCCAGCATGTTTGATTTAGAATCACCCATTGAATCACCATTGTAACAAGTGGAGCCAACACATTTGCTTTACATTGGAATAATCTTAATAAATTAGGTTGACCTAACACATTTGCTTTAAATAGGAGTAACACAAGTACATGGTGCTGAAATAAAGCAAAGTAATCAGGTGGAAATCCTTTCCATAATTTTTTTATGTTCATCCAATGACTTATTTTTTTCAGTGTATCCAAAATGTGTGCTAAGTGTAAGACTAGCACTTATACTTCAACACATACTGATTCAAACCGCTCTCTATGTCTCAAAGTGCCTTATGATCCATTTGAAGAAATTGATAGAAAACAGTATTCGGGGGGGAACTAATAACACTGAAAATGTGAATTTTTTTCTCAAGGACTGAGAAATGCTGAACCTTTCAGAGCAAAATCTAATAAAATATGTTTTTACACATCTTTGCCATAAAGAGCTTGTCTGCTCACCCTTTTAAGAGTTAGGAAGAGTAGCACTTTTATATTATAAGGGCTTTCTAAATGTTTTTTTTTTTTTTTTTTTTTTTTGCTCTAATAAGGCAAGAAGGGTAACGTCAACGCTGTACCAAAACAAAGGCAGGAACTGCACAAACAGATTAATTTGACCGGGTTTGTTTGAGATGTCCACTTATTCCACTTATTCACTGTGTATGTCTTTATTTGGTTTCACTGAGCAACAGTGGTAGAAGCCCCTGGTGCATTTTGAACAATACTTGATTGCAGCATTACTTCAACTCATCTGGGATTTATGGCTTCAGTTGCGGTATTATTTCAGCTTTTGTGATGTTAATTAGCTTCTCCCAGTTGTAAACCACCTTGTTGTTGTTACCTGTTATTATGCATAATAACAGATTATCAAAAGTAACAAAAAGCATCAGCAGAAAATCTTCCAGCTACATGCCATCCACAGCAAAACAGAATAATGATTAAAAAGTATGTCAGAAACAGAGAAATTAAAGATTTAAAAAAGTTAAAAATCTGAAACAGTAACTATTCCAACTCGCTGTCATTTTGAGCAGAGCAGTTCTGGAAAGTAAAGCATGACCCTGCTGTGCTATTGGTATAGATTTCTCTTATTTTCTTGATCACCCTAACACAGAGGTCTCACTGTACCACATCTGATCCAAGTTTTCCCACAATCATCACACATACCTATCAAGTTTTCATATTTCATCTGTCAAAGATGAAATATTTCATCAGATCAGCAATTTCATCAGCCTAGAGGAAACAGAGGATGTGATTTTCTGCACAGTCAGCTGTCCACTGTCCAAGCAATGAATTATGTATTTCATTGCTTTGTGTGTATAATAATCCAATGGAAATCTTGCTGTTAAAATTATATTAGGATCCCTCTGAGTTCAACCCAGTGCGATGTCAGGAAACATTTAGCATTTGAACTGCAATCTGAAAAATTCAACTTGTCTTTTAGTCCCAGTAACCTTCCTACATGTGAACAGAAATACTCTCTGCTCTTCAGAGCACACTAATCTCTATGCAAGACTTCTGGACATGTTTTGATCTTTGCGTGGAGTGGTGCTAGTTTGTTTCAGCTGCCTGGTCAGAGACAGGACAGCAGGTTCATTGCGGCTGCCATGCCAAAAGTGTCACAGTAAATTGTGACACTGGCAATTTAAAAAGCTGGCAACACAGTTTGAGCATGGGTAGATTGACTATAGACCAGCATTGCCAGTCACCATTAATCCATGATCACAGTCATAGTCAAGCCAAACAGGTGTGCACACAAGTTATCAATGCTGCTCCCACCTTAATAGAAAGCCACATTCCAAATCATGAAAGGTGCTCAAAGCAACCCGAAATGAATTCAGGTGTGAAAGGGTGGTGAGTGGTTATCTGCTACTCAGTTACTCAACTAAGACAGTGGGAGAGAAATCACCAGCCATCTCTGCAAAATATACACACACATTTTACCAGAGACATTGGATAATGCTGTTGCCCACTGACAGCTAACAAGACCTTTCTGATGTTTTTTTTTTTTTTTTTTGATAAAACAGTTAATATTTTATTAAAAATGGTTAGTTGAAATCTTCTTAGGATCTTGGTTTGAGAGCTCATTTAATTAGCTACTGGAAATATGCACAGCTCACTTTAGTTCTCGTCGTAGAACTGATTGCTACTTAGCTGTGGAGACTATGTTTGAAATGAAAAGGCTTTAAGAACCATAGCCTTAAGTCAATAATAACAATGAGAACCTCGATGAAATGAGGAGAGCCTGATGAATTCCTCAGAATTGACAGATGATTATATTTCTGAGTAACCAGATAACCAAAACTAGATATCAACATTTCATGTATTAAAATACATATTATATATGAAAAGACCTTCTCATAACAGGAGACACAAAGTGTTTCTCCTATTTTGTGTCCTCCTGATGTCCACAATGCTTTAAAGTTGCAAAGTCACTTTTCTTATTCAGTGCAATATCATTCAGGGCAGAGTGAGAAAACAGGATAGCGAGAGAGTTATGCCAGATGAGTGAGAGGTGACAACCCTAAGCCCTTTTCTCCTGTCTAAAGTCTTCTGCTGCCTCCATCAGGTTTTCTTTGAATGTAGTTTTGTTTCTGACTTTCACCCATCTTCCCGTCATCTCTGATATCCCTTTGGGATCAATAAAGTATCTTTGAATTTGATCAGTTAAAGAGAAGCATCTCCAGAATGATACCATCACAATTTATTTTCACAGTTTGGATTCTGTGATAACTTCTTTCAATCTTGACATAGAATTTTCTTAATTTTCTTCCACAATTGCAGGACTTGACACCCGTACTCCCTGACTAATGTTCCCGTACTCCCTGACTAATGTTCTCCTGGCCTGGCTGGTTAGTTTAGGTAGACATCCATGTCTTGGTAGTTTCAATTTGTCCATCCTCTCTGTGTGTTCAGAAGATGGATGGAACAGAGCCCTGTGAGAGTTTAAAAGCTGGGATATTGTTTTAGAACCAGACCCAGCTTAAACTAGCTACTACAATGTCCCTTTAGAGGGCTGTTCTCAGTTGTCACCTCAAATAAAGTCAAATCTTATTTTGAAATTTTCAGTAAAATCATTCCTTTCATTGAGAGTGAGCCCTATTTTCATACAAGGTTTTTGTTTACAGATGGATTGTTATTTTTATCATAAGTACACAATCGTCTGACAGGTCTTGTGCCTTTGGTGCCACACCATATCAGCATGTTTCTATCTGATCACAAATAATGAAAGCACCGCTGCTCCAAAGCAAAAGTAATAAAGCAGAGCAGTTAGCAGTCACAAAGCCTTCTGCAGGGTGAGGAAGAAACCTCACCCTGCAGAAAGTCCCACCCTGCGCTGTGAACAAGATCTGCTTGTCTACAGCGTTGCTTTCTCTTCCTCTTCAATACTATGTGTGGATTTGCAAGGATAAAGTAAACAGTTAGAAGAATATTTCGATGTAACATTAAAGATCAGTTATCTGTGTTTGTTCTCTGTCACAGCCTTGGCCTTAGGAGGGCAAACACCAGCAGCACTCTGGCTCACTGCACAAACAGTTTGTTTGGAGAGAGATGTGTGGATTGGAACCTATGAGGATATTTTACTGATTCGGTGTTCATTCTCTTATTGGACATTTTCAATCCCAGTTCAATAATAAACTCCCAAACATTAAACAAGACCTGACATGGGTTCTTTACATGACTTACTGACGTGCGATAGATGGAAGTTGCTGCTGGCTCATTGGGTGAGGCAAGATTCTACACCTAACTCCAAGTTTTGTGTGTCTTTAATCGGATCAACTTTTTTATTTGGTGTGGGAACCATGGAGACAAGTACTCTATCTCAAAACTAATAAGCAGAAAGAGGCCTTAGATGGTTATAAAGTTGGCTGTGGCATTGCTAACTGGCAGCGCCACAGGTGTGTAACGGTTTTTCAGTTGTTTTAATGAAAAGAGTGAGGAGTGAGGAGTGAGGAGGAGAAGAATGTTCCCAACAGGAAGAATTTGGATGGAGACAGAACTATATGGAGTTTTGTGCTACGATCTATATGTTATAGGTTGTATATTTCCAGAATTACTGTTATCTATGAAGTAACCTATATCAACATAGATTGGCTGTTACAAATAAATGATAATATTTTCAGGACAGATCAAATAGATCACAATTCTGAACAAGAACACAAAATGTACTCTCCATCAGGATGACATCAGTCACATCTGGTGTTTTGTAAAAACATAAAACAGGAATGCATTGCTCTTGGGATGCAACAGGCTTCTAAATCCAAGCTGTTTTTTGAAGTTGTTTTTTTGTTTTGTTTTGTTTTTAAATTAAGCTTTCACAGATAACTATTACTTGATTTTGTGTATGGACATTTTTTTAACTCTTTTCATCAACTCCTGCTATGCTGTGCATTATATTTTGCGATAATATTGCAAATTTATAATATACTTTTAAGGTTATAGTATATATATAACAACTACAACCTGAGGACAGATCAAAAATGAGGAGAGTTCAAAAATGTCCCCCAAAATCCAAACTGATGTTATATTTGTGTCCTGGAACTGTTAATGTAAACTTTTACTACTATAACAATATAGTTCAGCTTCATCTTGAAATCAGAATCACTGGGGTCAGTAAATTGTAAATTGGGGGAAGTTTTCCAAACCTGGAAGAGTTTGTAGGAAAGGATTTACTGTCAGACAGAAGGCATAGCTTAAAAGTGTTGAGTCAACAGTTCTGCAACATGCTCTCGTGATGCACAATGTCTTACATTAGCTTTTACTGTTGCCCACAATGCTAATGGTGAAGCTTTCAGTCCAGTCCATTATGGTTGCAGTTTTTCAGGACTCTGGGATGAACTGGGTAGACTTGGCAATAACACTTCATAACACTTCAGGGATTTTTTATAATTGATCAAGTTTGGCTTTTCACATTCCAATACTTCATGAGTAAAGCAGGGCATTATAATCATCTAGGCTCTGAACATTTTATTATAACAATTCAACTAAAAGAAGATGTATTGTTTAGGTGAGAAAAGATAAAAGTGCAGTATATGCTCAAATGAAAAGAAATCAAAACTCCTCTGAAACAGCATCAAACATTGTGTTAAATTAGCTAGTATAAAACTGTGTGGTAAAATAAAGATATTGAGGACTGACAGAATCACTCAATGTTCCTTTGCCAATAATGTTGGGCTGCAGCTCTGACTCATACTTCAAGAGTGCTTTTACATTTCTTTTTAAGTGAATATTCAGTCACATTTCAAAACTGACTTCCCATCCTTATTTCTATTATTGTGAAAATATTACCTGCTGAACTGTTCCTTTGAAGCTGAATGAAGCACAGAGCCTATATGCCTCTGGCACCTATATGGCACCTATATGTTTAATTTCCTTTCCTTTCATTCTTTTCCATTCTCCCCTTCTCCTTATTTTCTTTTCCTTTTATTTCCTTTTTTCCTTTATTTCCTTTCTTTTCTTCTCCTTTCTTCCCTTCCCTTTTCTTTGCTTTCCTTTCTTTCATTTCCTTTCCTTGCTTTTCCTTTCCTTTCCTCTTTGGAATCCTATGCCCAGCATTCTTCCTCTTTATGCGAAAGAAAGGATGCTTCCTTACATAGATGACAGAAATTGATTTTAAAAAATGAATATCTGAATTTATTAAGATGGCTCTTCTTTCATCTTTGGCTGTTGCAATCATTTCTGTGCCCTCAAGCTCTAAAAGCAATCATAGTATGGTCAGACTAAATTAAAGTTTTTTATTTATTTATTTATTTATTTTTTATTGTATTGAATATGTAAAAAAAAAGAAAAAAAAAACTTGATGATAAAATATATTACAAGTTTACAAGTTGCTTTACCTTACTGCTAGCGGGAAGTTGTTTAGAGGGTGCTGGTGGGGTCATGTAAGAGTTGGGCTAATGTACATAAAATGCTTTTTCATACTGGACATTGAGTGCATTTATAAGTTGCTTAGTTGCTTGTTGAAATTATTCAAGGAACAATTAGTAGATGAGCATTTAATCCATATTCAGAACATGATTCTTGTGGTTATTAGGCTACAGGTATAACATCAGCAAAATCTTGAGTTAAAGGTTCAGAAATTCTAGAATCTCAATTTTTTGCTTTTTGTAACTATTACACTAAATGATAATGTGACTTGACCTACATGATTTGAATAGTCAATCACATTATGGTCGACAGTCAATGGGAGGTACTCATTATGAAATTGATTGCAGGAGACATGTAGCTCTGATCAGAAAAATGTCAGAAAGCGTTCCTGATATGTTTATGGAAGACATCAGTTATCCAGCTCAAACTTTAGAAGTGAACTTTAGAAGTGTTTTTTGGTTTTTTTTTGTTTGTTTATTTTTTTTTTAATAAAACAGTTAATATTTTATTAAACATGGTTAGTTAACATCTTGGTTTGAGAGCTTATTTAAGATTAGCTACTGGAAACATGCACAGCTCACTTTAGTTCTCATCATATAACTGATCGCTACTTAACTGTGGAGGCTATGTTTGAAATGAAAAGCCTTTAAGAACCACAGCCTTAAGTCAGTAATAACAACGAGAACCTTTATGAAATGAGGAGAGCCTGATGAATTCATCAGAACTGACAGATGATTAGATTGCTGAGTAACCAGATAACCAAAACCAGATATCAACATTTCATGTATTAAAAGACATATAATTTCAGATACCAAAGATATTTCTGTACTAAGATCGTAGCGGTTATTACTGGAATTTACTGGACTCTGAAAAAAATGTGAAATAAAAACAATAAAAAAAAAAAGTCCTACAGATTTGAGGCTGACATTGTCATTTCTGTTTTGACCCTCCCTGTTGCTGACCTGCACCAACATGAGCACGACAGTAGACATCAGTAGTTTAACTTCATTGGATCTGAGAACATGAACGTGGTTCAATTTCAATATGCAGTCATTTATTTCAGTCATTCCATCTCTAAGAAACATGTGATATCAATTAATCACAGACAGACTGATGTTTCCAAACATTTATTTCTTTTAGTTATGGTGATTTTCTACAGTAAATGAAAGGATGACATATAAAATTAGATTGTTGCATCAGACAATGTTCCCATTTAAATCTTTAGTAAGATACATACTAAAGATTTAAATCTTTACCGGAAATGTTTATTATTTCTGGTAATGCCAATATGTGCTTTTTGTTCAATCAGTCATGATCTCCATAAGAAAATATTAAACTGTGGCATTTCTGTTACAAGATGCTGCTGAAACCTTCAGCACCTTTCATTAAAATATTTTAACTGCATACATGTGTCTGAGTGAGTATATGGAATTATAATCTGCCATTAATTGGAGAAATTCACACAAGAAATTAAAATTTTTGCACCTGATTCTTCTTTCCAGTGATAACTGTTGCTGTATGTTTCAATGTGATCATACTGCTCTGGATGAAATAACTGTTTATATGAATCATTAACAGCTTAAAATGAATGTAGAATTTATCCACGATGACTGTCAATATCTATTACAGTCTGCTAGATTTCATAACAAATTTTAAGACTGGAATCCTTTAGCATGGTCTGTAAAATCTCATGCTGTTTTATGAAATGAGGATTTGATATCTTTCTGGTCCAGCTGTTGCTAAGATTATTTTAGTCTGGAACTTCTGTAGAGAGCTGACCTCTTACCTACTAAGATTCCCTTCAAACAACTCCTTGCCTGTTCTTGTTCAGTGCAGTGAAAGCAGTAGCAGACACCTTTTTGCATTTTGCCATGGAAGCCATAACTTTGTTCAGTTATGACGAGTGAGATTGTTTACTGTTTTAACCTTTGCAGTCATGCTGGGAGAGGCAGCACGCTTAGTGTTTGTAGCTCCCACTTTGATCACTCTGCTGGCTCTAAAAGCATTCTCACCAAACATGACCATGAGAAAATCGTCTACTCATTTTCTTAATCTGCTGATTTTTAATCACACTTTGGTGCTTTTACAACTGAAAAGTCACACTTGTATATTGATTGTATATTAATTTGCATGAAAACAACCTTTTTCTGTTAGCCTTAGAAACGACAGCATCTGTGATTTTATGGATAAAGCAGGTGTCAAGACACACCTTTCAGCTTGATGACCATCAGTGACAATGAGAGTCAGAATTCAACAAGAATGCTCAAGGTGACCTTGAGTCAGTGAAACACTGTGTTGCTTTCATTTGTTTGAAAGGTCCAGAGAGGTTATCCTCTCTGCACTTATTTTATTGGACCACCAGTGGCAGGTGACATTGCTGCCTCACATGCATACAAATGTCACAGTGAGCAGCTGATGGTACTGTGGAGAAACTATTCAATGTTTTACTAATTCATCTCTTTAATCTCTGTTTAGGAAGGGTTTGTTCTCCTTTCCCCCAACATCCCTCACTCTAATTTACAACCTGGCTGGGGCTTTTCTTTGCAGAACATTCCATCATGCAAAGAACTTAGTATGACCTTTCAGTTGACCTTTCCTGAAGAAAGGAAAACAGCCTTCATGTTTCCACAGGGTTGGAGCTTTTTACATCCTTATGCCTGCAGTAATGTTTTAAGTCAGTTTAATAAATACATACCTCATATGCTCTGGCAGGAAATGCAATATAACTAGAGAACACTGTTTTATTGTTAAGACCGAAGCATAATAATATGACTTACACAACTGTCAGAAACAGAGTTTGATGTCAGAATACATTTGCTGCAGGTACAATCTGTTCATTCAGAATTTACCATTTCAAAAGCAATTACACAGAATACTCTCTTCTCTGAACGGTACAGACATTTTGTGGAAGAGTAAACTGTCACAATTACTATATTGGAAAAAAAGGTAGCCTAGAGAGTCTCTGAAGGTGTATCTTAAGAAGTAATTTAGCGTTTAAAAAAAAAAAACATAGTTTGTGATTTTAAGTTGTTTTGAAATTAAATTGTTTTCACCATTTAGTTTCTGAAATTAGAGCACACTAGCATGCCAAGACCACTGCTTCTCTCCACAGGTGTTCTTCCAGTTCTTCATGCAAAAACTGAATGCCTACTTGCTAAATGCCACAGTAATAACAGAACAAGTCAGAGTTTTAGTTCTTAATATCCTCAGCATTCTAAATGTATACAGAAGAGCTTTCTAGTATATTTTCTTATTTTCCCACTGAACAGCAGACCACAGCAATGTCTGTTTTAAACCATGAACCTCTTCAAGCTAAAACAGGTATGCACAGCACACGGTCCCTTGTCACTTCTTCTATTTCACAAAAAATCCAATTTTGCTTTAATTCAATTAGTAAAGAGTTAACAAAAGTAATTGTAACATCCCATCAGCAGTGGAATATCTGTCTCCTCAGGACTATGAGCAGGCCTCTAGTGAATTGGTAATGATTTTCCTGACTGGAGTGGAAGAGAACAGCCTGAGGACTTGGCCTGAGATAAGGACAAGTAATGATCTTTGGCCAGAGAGTAAGACATGCTGTGGTCATTTCCACTCATGTGGTCTAATTCTGCACTCCAACAAATGCTCTGCATGGAGTCATTGCCCCACTCAAGGATGTGTGCTGGAAGTCCCACCGAGGGAGACTAAAGCTCAGTGTCTGGGATGTGCTGGGAAGTTCCTTAGGGGAAGCAAGTGCTGTCTTCCACTATGGCATTTAAAAAGGCCAGTCTTTCAATCTGGTAAGGGGAGGGGAAGAGAGGATATGGAGGGTGGCTGTGTCTCCAGGACCGTAACAGATGGCCAACTGGACAGCCACAATAGGGCCTTCTGGTGCCATCCTCATGCTACATATGCTTCACCCTACGGCTATGACTTCCTAGAGATTGAAATTTCTCACAATTTTTCACAGCCGTCACCATGACTACGACAGCCCTTAATGGCTGAACAGACTTCAGCATGGATCAGTACAAACAGACTGCAAAATGAACAACCTCTTCAAAACGTAAATCACCATATGTAACGGAGTTTAAAGCTGGTTGTTGGTTATTTGCTTAAAAGACTGAACACAAACATGGATAGTGGAAAACTGTGATAACTGCCTTTCAATATTGGTTCACTTTCTGATTTCTTTGATCCAGATGATTAATTTAATTTCTTTCTATTTATGACAGGATAATCAGGGGCATTTCCAAACAATGCTGAGTAGTCATCTGGAGAATTCTAATGCAGCAGTTGGGCTGCTTTGTTCAAATGATAAACCCTCTCTGATTTGTGGAATACTTTGAGGGCAAACCCAATTGATTTTATTGTTATCAAAATGGTTCTGTGGAGTGTGGTCAATGAACTACTAAGGCAAGTGGACAGAATAGACAGCATAAAGTGATTTGAAGAATTTAACCAGGATCACAAAATCACCATTCAATGCAAATCCATCCACTCACATTTAAGGCAAAAACACAAAGTTTGATCAACATTTAAATGATTACGATATCATACAACTGTTGGGGAGTAGTAGGAGAATGATGGTGTAGCATGGTTTCAAATGACATTGTGTGAATGAACAAACTTATTCATATGTGCTGTTTCTGCTGTTATTTAATAAAAACACAGAAATTGAAAAAATGTGTTTGTTGACAAGCAGAATACTTACACATTTTTGCACACATCTGAAACAGCTGGTGTTGAAGGTATGGCAATGAGATGCACAACCATTATTCAGGAATGCCATTGAGCATTAAAAGAAAATGAAGAAGTGGACAGAGATTAAAACATTATGGCCATTCTAAACCTGACTATCACACTAACGCTTTGCTGCATTAGAAAAATGGTTGCAACAGACAAGTATAAAGGTCACTGATTACATGATCACTATTCAAATCTTGCATCTGCAGTGACTTTCTGGATCAAAGACAATTGATAGATGGTAAAACTGTTTAATCTTTTATCTTTATATTTTGGTCAGACACATGACTAATTACAAAGAAACAACACAAACACAGCTGCTCATTATCAGCATTCTGTTGTTCTATCACACTGTTCTCAGGGGAAAGTAAACTGTGGCATCTCTATGCCCTTGCCAATACTTTGTGAAACAAACAAAGTTGTGAAGCAGAACTAGGAACTAATTTCATTAGCGGCTGCCATTTGTGACTGATTACAGGATGTTGCCAGTGATGGGCAAGGAGGTCTAAGGTTCTAAGAGGTTAATAACCAGTAACAATCAATTACTCACTCAATTTGATATGATCAATGGGGTTTCCAATCAGACAGACAAGAAGATGAGGCGAACAATACAATAAAACCTCAAACATGCTGAGCAATGAGCATCAACTGAGCTGCATCTACATATTTTATTCCTGATGTTTTAACTATGAAGAATGCACTGTATCACAATGCACATCATGGTGATAGTCTGAAAAAGAATTCAGGCCCCTCTAATTGTTTCACCATTTTGTTACTTTATACCCACAAACCTAAATGTGTTTTCTATGTAGTTTCATTTGAAAAAACAATATAAAGTGGTCTAAAATGGTGAAGTTGAAAAGAATAAAAACATGATTTTTAACCTTTTAAACCAATACAATCTGAGAAGTGTGATGGGGATTTGTATTCAGCCTTCCAGAGCAATATTTTACAAAACCACTTCCCCATGCAATGACAACTAAAAGTCATTCAGGGTATCGGTCTTTACATTCAAAACAATGAAATATTTCATCACTCTTCTTTGCAAGAAAGAAGGCTAACTCAAATCAGATGAAGAACATCTGTTTTTTTTTTTGGGACAGTGATGTCCAATATCTGACCTGTCCATGGCCTTCACGATGTTGTTTCTTCACGAATGTTGTTTAACCAACTTCTAGATTTGATTTACGAGTACAAAAGTAAAGGGGGATAAATATATGCCAACTACACAGTTCAGATTTTTATTCTAATAAAGGTGTTTTAAAAAAGATTTTTTAAAATTCCCCTTTCCAGTAATTGTATCATACTGGTGTTTAGTATCCAAATTAAATAAAGTTTGTGTACTATTAATGGGATAAAATATTAAATGTTTCTTAGGCCTGAAAACTCTTGGATGGCAGCTAAAAACCATTTATGAACACAGGATTGGAAGATATTTGACCACATACAGCACAATAAGAAACAGATAAAACCAAATTCCTCAACAGAATAAGTCATGCCCCATGTGCATTTTCAAAAAAACAATGTACACAATTGATACTTTAATTAGTGCCACTGATAGGGCTTTATGTATTTTCATGCATCTCCAACTCTATTATCACTGATATTTAAGGATGTCTAAACCTCTGTCCTGCTAGTATTACAACAGAGAGTCCGGGCTTGTTATCTGAGGTGGCTTAGTCTCATGCCAAATGTAAAAAATATTCTTTCCTTTCTTTATTCCAATCACCATTCATTTTGAAAGAACTTCTATTACCAAACCTATAGAATCCTTGTTGGCTTCTATGCCTAAAGAGTCAGAAGACTTCTAGCTAGGGTTAAGGTTAGATATTCTTAACCCTTAAGCAGTGTTACTGACGTCAGACCACTTTTTTCAGTAACGAGTGATCTAATGCATTGTTATTTCAAATCCAGTAGTCAGACTACAGATACTTATCGAAATCACTTTGCATTACTGACTTCTTTTGTTATTTAATTGTATTCCCTCTATGCGTCTTGTCGAGTTACCAATGTCTTTATACGACAAAATCAACAACAGACATGTAAACAATGGAGGGAGATGAGCGTTTTGTTGGTGGAAAATCAGGAACTATGTTGAGTTTCTGTCGCCAAGTCCGATTATTCAAAGCGGCTTTGGGCTCTTTTTTTTTTTTTTTAAGTCGTTTGCAGATTAATGAGTTGCGGGTTACGCCTTTGAACGTGAAGTTACTCATTTGGGCTTGGAAATAAGCAGATACTCAGAAAAACCCCATATTTTGAACGTTATTAAGGTAGTTTTAGTTAGGCTCTATGAGCTTGTCCATCATTTCCCGGCTGATCCGTCCCGCTATGTCTTTGTTAATGTCAAGTTAATATATTACCTGTTAATTATGTTAAACTATCCAGAAAATTGGAAACATCGAGACTAATCTGAACAGTGAACAACAGGCTTTGTATTTTGCCTTTATCTTAACATGAAACATCAGTAGGTCTTGATCATAGGACTCAAGCACCTGCCAGTGATGTGGATGTAGACATTCCCTGATACAATTCTCTGGCTGGGTGCAAAGAGCTCTGTAAGTCAGTAAAATAATCTTACTTTGCCCTCAGACATAAACCACAAGAAGTATTACCAAATCCAGCATAACTCCGAGGTGCATGCGGACACTAACAATCATATTGCAATACTAGTTATGATGTCCATTTTTAAAGCCCATATGAAAACTTGTTTTTCTCATTGGCCTTCAGCCTAACAAACCTGACTTCACTCAATTTTTTATTGGTATCGATCTTATCAGACTGAGTACTTTATCGTATTTATCTATTTATTACTATGTTTCAGCTGTGGCAGGTGTTAAAGCGCTTTATAAATAAAGTTGATGATGATTTGACTCAGACAGTTGGCAGTCAAGGAGAACATTACTGCTCATGTGCCCAATGACAGTTGGTGTGTGTTACTTACTGCCACTGACTGAGCAACATAGAAGATGAAAAGAATGTGCAAAAACCACACAAACTGGAAACAATGAACTATAGAAGGATCAAGGTCATCACAAAGAAGAATTTGGAAAAAAAGAAAAAAGGGAACGTCCAAGTTAGGCAATGGACATAAGTCCTAATAGATTTATGTATATTGTTTCAGAAGCTAGTTTCACTTAACCAGGGCCGGACGTAGGAGGTTGTGGCCCCCTGGGCTGGACCCAATGTGCATATATATATATATATATATATATATATATATATCGGTCTTTATATATATATATATATATATCGGTCTTTATATATATATATATATATATATATATATATATATATATATATCTCGGTCTTTATATATATATATATATACATATATATATATATAAAAAATTCCCTTCTCACCCACCGCGGGTGGTTCTTATCCTCTGAGCTCGGGTCCTCTACCAGAGGCCTGGGAGCTTGAGGGTTCTGCGCAGTATCTTGGCTGTGCCAAGGACTGCACATTTCTGGACTGAGATGTCTGATGTTGTTCCTGGGATCTGTTGTAGCCACTGCTCCAGTTTGGGGGTTACTGCCCCGAGGGCCCCGATGACCACAGGTACCACTGTGGTCTTCACCTTCCAGGCCCTCTCCAGTTCTTCCCTGAGGCCCTGGTATTTCTCCAGTTTCTCGTGCTCCTTTTTCCTGATGTTGCAATCACTTGGTATTGCTACATCTACCACAACGGCTTTCCTCTGATGTTTATCCACTACGACAATGTCTGGTTGGTTCGCCATTACCATTCTGTCTGTCTGGATCTGGAAGTCCCACAGGATCTTAGCTCTGGTGTTCTCTACCACCTTTGGGGGTGTTTCCCACTTTGATCTCGGGGTTTCCAGTCCATATTCTGCACAGATGTTTCTGTACACTATGCCTGCCACTTGGTTATGTCGCTCCATGTACGCTTTCCCTGCCAGTATCTTGCACCCTGCTGTGATGTGCTGGACTGTCTCAGGGGCCTCCTTGCACAACCTACACCTTGGTCTTGTCTGGTGTGGTAGATCTGGGCCTCTATTGCTCTGGTGTTTAGGGCCTGTTCCTGGGCGGCCAGGATGAGGGCCTCTGTGCTGTCCTTGAGTCCAGCTTTTTCCAGCCATTGGTAGGATTTACTGATATCAGCCACTTGGATTATTTGCTGGTGGTACATCCCATGTAGGGGCTTGTCCTCCCATGATGGTATCTCTGGCACCTCAACCTCCGTTCCCTGTTGTCTGAGACATTCACTGAGCACATTGTCTGTTGAGGCTTTGTCCCTGATGTATTTATGGATCTTAGTTGTTTCGTCCTGGACAGTGGTTCTCACACTCACTAGTCCTCTGCCTCCGTCCTTGCGGCTCGTGTACAGTCTCAGGGTGCTGGATTTGGGATGGAACCCTCCATGCATGGTTAGTAGCTTTCTAGTCTTAATATCTGTTGCTTTTATCTCCTCCTTTGGCCAGCTGATTATTCCAGCAGGGTATCTGATTACTGGCAGGGCATAGCTGTTTATCGCACGGATTTTGTTCTTGCCATTGAGCTGGCTTCTCAGGACTTGCCTTATTCGTTGGAGGTATTTAGCTGTGGCTCCTTTCCTTGTGGTCTCATCGAGGTTGCCATTTGCTTGTGGTATACCTAGGTACTTGTAACTGTCCTCTATGTCTGCTATTGTTCCTTGTGGGAGTGAGACTCCTTCTGTGTGGATCACCTTCCCCCTCTTTGTGATCAGCCGACCACATTTCTCTAGTCCGAATGACATTCCAATGTCAGTGCTGTAGATCCTGGTGGTGTAGATCAGTGAGTCGATGTCTCGCTCACTCTTGGCATACAGCTTGATGTCATCCATGTAGAGGAGGTGACTGATGTTGGCCCCATTTTTGAGTCGGTATCCGTAGCCAGTCTGGTTGATAATTTGGCTGAGGGGGTTCAGGCCTATGCAGAACAGTAGCGGGGACAGAGCATCTCCTTGGTATATGCCACATTTGATGGACACTTGTGCAAGTGGTTTGCAGTTGGCTTCAAGGGTGGTTTTCCACAGCCTCATCGAGTTTGCAATGAAGGCTCTCAGAATCCTGTTGATGTTATACATCTCTAGGCATTCAATGATCCAAGTATGCGGCATTGAGTCATAGGCTTTCTTGTAATCGATCCAAGCCATGCACAGGTTGGTGTGTCGGGTTTTGCAGTCTCGGGCAAACTGTGCGGTCTACGAGGAGTTGGTGTTTGGCTCCTCTGGTATTTACACCGATACCCTTCTGTGCCGTGCTCATGTGTTTATCCATGTGTTTGCTTATCTTGGCCGCTATGATGCCTGACATGAGCTTCCAGGTTGTGGAGAGGCAGGTTATTGGTCGGTAGTTGGGTGGGACTGGACCTTTGATGGATCCTTCTGGATTAGGATTGTCCGCCCTTCAGTTAACCATTCAGGGTGAATCCCACTTTGTAGCAGCTGGTTCATTTGGGCTGCCAGTCGCTCATGGAGAGCAGTGAGTTTCTTTAGCCAGTAGGCATGGATCATGTCAGGCCCTGGTGCTGTCCAATTTTTCATACCTGAGACTCTTTCTTGAACATCTGTCACAGTGATGGTTACCGGGGCTTGTAGAGAGATCAGCCACTGTGCATTGCTGTTGTGGGACGCCTCCCTTTCCCATATGCCTTTCCAGTATTGTTCAGTCTCCAGCCTTGGTGGGTCTGCTCTGTTGTTATTACCCTGCCATTGAGAGTACACCTTAGCTGGTTGAGTGGAGAAGAGCCGGTTAATCCTTCTGGATTCATTCTCCCTTGTGTATCTCTTTAGGCGGCTGGCCAAGGCTTGGAGCCTCTGTTTGGCAGTCTCGAGTGCTTCAGGTATGGGCATCTGGCTGTACTTTCTGGGTACTGGTCTTTTCATTGTACCCTTGTGGAGCTCTGACAGTTGGCTCACTTCCCTCCTTATTACCTTGATTTTAGCCTCTAACCGTCTTTTCCATGGTGGGTATTGGGTCTCATGGTTGCTCTTATAGCCAAGTATCTCAAGGATCACTGATGCTGAGTTGTAGATCAGCTCATTGGTTTCTGTTATGGTGTTGGTAGGGATCGTTCTCAATGCTGCATTCACATTCTCAATGAGACTTTCTGATGGTACTTCACTCAGCCGTTGTAATTGGCGCCGAGGAGGCCTGGTTGTCATTCGGGTCATGATTCTCTCTCTCAGGTCAGCAGCTGTCTCGTTCAGCTCTGTTTCGCTCATTGGGGCCGTGTATCCCCTCACTGGGTGGGGACTTGTAGTTAAGTCCCCACAGTCCTGACATCCGGGTTCCTCCCTTTTGCCGTAGCATTTGTGTTGTATCTCGTCAATCTCAAGTTGTGATAGCAGTTGCCGTTTGCGGATGTTGGAACACTGAGCTACTAGTTGTTTAGCGCTTAGTGTTGACTGGGGATGTCGAAGTAACCATTCCTTCCCCAGTCTTTGCATGTAACCTCTCTCACTAGGGTTACTTGAGTAGTAGCATTCCAACAGATCCACATTCTCTCGCCCATTTCCGTCTTGTTCCAGTAGCCCATTTGTCATCAAGGTGCTCTGGTTCCCAACACCTGACGCAGACCTTGTTTGGCCGGGCGACGTCTGAGCCGGCATGTTACGCAACTTAGTATCTCTCATGGTATGAGGTAGGCAGTAGCTTGAAGGGTCTTGCCTAAGGACCCAGACTGGATTCGAACCCTGCCCTCTCGGGTGATATACTGATGCCTTATGTATTGAGCTATCCAGTCAGATATATATATATATATATATATATATATATATATATATATATATATATATATATATATATATATATATATATATATATACAGATATATATATATATATATATTGAGCATTTTCTTTAATGCTCAATGGCATTCCTGAATAATGGTTGTGCATCTCATTGCCATACCTTCAACACCTGTTTCAGATGTGTGCAAAAATGTGTAAGTATTCTGCTTGTCAACAAACACATTTTTTCAATTTCTGTGTTTTTATTAAATAACAGCAGAAACAGCACATATGAATAAGTTTGTTCATTCACACAATGTCATTTGAAACCATGCTACACCATCATTCTCCTACTACTCCCCAACAGTTGTATGATATCGTAATCATTTAAATGTTGATCAAACTTTGTGTTTTTGCCTTAAATGTGAGTGGATGGATTTGCATTGAATGGTGATTTTGTGATCCTGGTTAAATTCTTCAAATCACTTTATGCTGTCTATTCTGTCCACTTGCCTTAGTAGTTCATTGACCACACTCCACAGAACCATTTTGATAACAATAAAATCAATTGGGTTTGCCCTCAAAGTATTCCACAAATCAAAGAGGGTTTATCATTTGAACAAAGCAGCCCAACTGCTGCATTAGAATTCTCCAGATGACTACTCAGCATTGCATATATATATATATTTTTTTTTTTTCCTTTGGAAGAATGGTCGGCGTTTGGCAATGACTCACTTGTGGAACCGATCGTATCCACAAACTACTACTATCTACTTTCAAAGTTACAAAAATCAGCCACTGTCCATCATGAGAGAGAGTTCATGGATAGTCCCAACCACTAGGTCATCTCTCCATGGAAGGTTTACAACAGTCACTCCAGGCCAACTTTTTTGCTATAGTTTGCACACACCCCCAAATTCAGCAAGTCAGAATTTTAAAAATTGTGATGGGCCATTAAAGGTGATACTGGTGCACCTTTAATGAATGTATAGATCATTACTACAAACAAATTTTTTGTTAAAGATATCCTCGAACATCTTGGGTATGTCTATTCAACAGAGCTTTCCTAAGGAAGAAAAATTTGACAATGTTCTCTATCCATCCTCTATGTACAGTATTTATTTATCCTTCTTAATTTTTATCTTTATCTGTCTCCCTCCCTCTTTCAATTTTTATCAACCATATCTTGCTCTGTAATTATCAGGTTTATTTCCTTACCAAGTTCAGACAGTCAGGTTATTTCCCCTCTGACAGCCAAACCTGGTCAAAACTTTTATTTGGTCATGACTGGATTTTAGCATAATTTAAAACAGTGGTCAGTAATCAATCACGGATGATGAAGAAAAATAAAAGCAGTAGTGATAGTTTGTGGACTCATTTAAGCGATACAAGACGCAACAAAAAGAAGAGACGTTTGATAAGAGGAGCGGCTGCTCTATTTGCTGCACTCTGATTTGGAGGTGAGTTATATTTTATCGCAATTAACATTTTTAACTGAATAAACATAACCACATAGTAATAAACACATAGAAAAATGACCTTCGCACATATCACCTCCGATTTCCACTGGACTCTCAGTTGCCATGTCTGAGAGTCCAGTGTTTGGGATTCCCTCCGTTCTTACGTCTTTCTGATTGGCTGTCACATTCAACAGGCTGCATTCAGTCAGGAAAAACCCCACAGGCTACGATAATCGGGCCAACACAATGTTGAAAATGCCTGATTTTATACCACCACGTAACACACCACACACTGCAGGAGGTTGTAAGATTGTCGTAAAGGGAAAATCGGGGCAAAAAAAAGAGAGAGAGAGAAAAACAGGCTTTAGTAGGAACACCAACATGCAAAAGCGTTATCTGATGGTCTCCCCCGGGCCACAGCAAAATTGCCACGCCTTGACCGGTCCACCATAATGAAAAGGTTGGGGACCACCGGTCTAAAATACAAAACACAGTCGCAGTGGATGAAGGCTAACTCAGCCTGTGTTTGGATGTCCTCACTACTTGCAAGCTGGCTTTCAAAACGTGAGCTGGAAAGAATTGTTTCTGATGTTTGTAAAGATGTTCCGATGCTTTAAAATTAACATCCATATTCCCTGCTTCTTGCTCAGCCCAGTAATCACACAAACTCATCAGTTTTTACCCAAAGTGCAGGATCAATACTATACGAATTATCAGTGGTTATCGCTGCACCTGGCACAGAAGACCCTATATTTACATAGAAACAAAGCGCCAAGGCTTTGTTTGTAAAACTTTCGGCCATGTGGGATTTTCTAGGTCGGTTGTGGGCGGAGCTTGGTAAGGTCCATAAGGCAGCGCTGTGAGGATCACATTCATTTAATACATTTCTACTGATCAGAAACTTTAGATACAGGTGGTGGCCTCAACAACTACTTCATATATTACTACATCACAAGCAGACCACAGTTTATCACAGGTCATAGAATAGAATAGAATAGAATAGAATAGAATAGAATAGAATAGAATTCAACTTTATTGTCTAACTAAGTGGTTAACAGTTGAGGAGCTATCATTCACTCGTAGACCTGGGCCTTCTAGAACTAGACAGTGTCTTGTTATCTACAGAAATATCCCAATGATTCTTCAGTTGTTGGGTGTGTCAGAGATGGACAAGAGGAACAGTACAGGCCACTTTGTGTCATGATGTAGAAACAATCAAGTCATCCTCATCTTGAATATGAATGTGAAGAAGAGGTGGTGGAGGAGTATAAACACCTCAGTGTTAACCTTGTACTTCTGCTCAAAGAATACATTTTGGAAACATAAACTGATTTTAAATATATCAGAATTCTAAATATTGTGGTCATCATCTATGTATAAGATAGATAAATGCATTTCTATACTGTAAGATCTGTTTTGCTCTCTTTTATTATGGATCTTTCTCAATTTGCAACTAGGCCAATTTAAGTTAATATTTACTCTAGCAAGCAACAACAGCACAACATTTCTCATGTTTGTGAAGTTCATGTCCTTTTGCTTGTTCTTAGCCGATTACTTTGTGATTCTTCAAAATATTTGGTGAAATTACTTGTCTAGTCTTTCATTTAAATCATAACTGTAGACATATTTTGCCTTTACACCACTGCTAAGTGGGAATGAATAATATGCTCAAAAGAGTCCTACCACAAACCTTCAATAAAAGTTGCAGTCGATGTAAAGGTCAGCCCTGGATTAAAGTAATCTGTAGGACATTTCCCAAAGGGCATTGGATTTACTTTTGGAGTCATTAATAATAAAATATTCACGCAAAGTCAAGCAAAACTAATTATTTACATAGGGTGACTGTTTGCCAAAGGACAATGAAAAAATTCTGTCCATAACATAACAGATGGCAGTTCAGAATGAGAGCCTTGTGGAAAAATCATCCACAAATAACATAGAGCTTTTGGGTGTCATGCCATGCTGACACAGCTAAATGCCTGGATGTGGCTCTGAGCTTCAACATTGACATCATTACAAACAGTCAGAAATAACATTCCATTAAACATGGATTAAAAACCAATTAATAACATGTTAGGGGATACCATCATTACTAGTTTACACAATCCACAGTACTCCTGGAATATTACTACACGCATAGTTTTAATTGTGCCTCCATAAAGGTGTAATTGGCCTGAGTTAGCATAACTAAGAGGTATTATTCTGATGCTTCACCTTTGACCTGATACTAGAACAGTTTTAACTGATGACAGGAGTTTACCTGCATATTGTAACTCCTAAGATTGCATTTAACTGAAAAAGAGATTTAACTTGACTTGTGTCAATGTTTTGGTAAAACTCAATTAAAGTAGGTTCAGGGAACATTTGGGTGTTTTTTGATGTTCAAATATGAACTTAAATCAAGTAAATAAATATGTTTATTTCTCTTCATTAAGAAAATGCTAACTTTTTTTTTAGGTAACAAGTTTGCATTATGGAGAGCTCATTAGATTTCACTGTGTAGAAAGGTTTGTTGGAAAATATTTTCTCTGTTATTTGGCCAGGGAGAGATCATACCAGATCATAAATAAATAAATAAATATGAAGTGAAAAGCTAATTTGAGGCCCATTTTTATTTACAAGTTGCATGCTCTTGGTGCAAAAACAGCCAAAAGTTGTATTAGCTGTAATTCATACAATTTATGTAAACTGATTAGTGTGAACAGAATGTGAGTCTCTGCTTAGTTTTACTGTCAGGTTTCATTTTCATCATTTGCTCCTTTTATGCAGAAATAGTCTGCCTCTGGGAGTGCTGCATTACTTTATTTTTTATTTTTTTATAATTAGATAACAGACTCCAGGTGAATCCATACATGACATGTTAAAGCTCGAATGGCATAGCTGCATAATTAAAAGCATTATAGGAACAGATGAAGGGTTGGATGAAGAAGAAAAATATAAAAAACATGAGCCAATTTCCCACAATCATCACATGGGTCTTGCCAGCACCCAATGTTGACCATTTTGTTCAGCCCTGTAAGCCATTAAGCTATAAACATAAATAGATCACCAACTTTAAAGATGAAGTAGTGCTTGATAGACTCTGACAGACGTTTCCCAGTAATCCACTGTTAGTGAGTATCTCATAAAAAAATAAAAATAAAAAGCACCACTGATGTCAGGATTTCAACAGCTGAAGAAGACCTACTGGACTATAAATACTTTGTGAAAACTATCAAGAATGGCATTGAATTTTGCACCCTCATTGATTAAGATTGTCTTCTGCTGCTGCAGCACACAGGTGAAAAAACACAGGAACTACTTGAAACCTTTTAGCTCTGCTAATTTTAAAATTCTGAAGAATTTTCTTTAGGATCTTGGTTGGGGAACTAAAATGTCCAACAGACTCTGCCATGATACGATAGACAGATCTATCTCTGGACGTGTTTGGCAAAGATAACTAGTATGACAAATGCAGGTGGAGGCAGCATTTATCATACTCGCTGATGGCTTCTGGAAATGCTGGTGAAAATAATTCCTCATGCCTTATTTCCATGGGCTGGTGTAGTTTGGCACTCTGTTTTAAAGTGAGCCATATTCAGGTGAGTTTTCACTGCTGGGCAGACTCTCACTGACTAGGCGGGGTTAAAATCAAACACCTGATTTGTTGTCATACTAGTGCAAAAGCAAGTGTGTTGCTTCAGAATGTTTCATGCCTGTCACAAGCAGTAACATTTTCTGAACCCCAAAAAAGCAACTGTCTTGTGTGCACCAGTGGCTCCACCCTAACTGTCCTATACCATTCCTCCACAGACCTCCAACTGCAATAGGCTTAACAGTCACCCCACAACAGTGCACTAATGTTAACTGGTCTTACACAAGTCCAAGAGCTTCAGCAAGGCGTTTATAGAGGCTTTTGCGCTGGTGATGTGATGCTTAACATGGACAGCACTTCACTCAGAAACTCATCAACTCTTAGAAAGGTCATGAAGATATTTAGGACAGCAAAAAAATGTTCCCCTAGTTAAAGACCAAGACCAGTAAGGTTCTTTGGTCTCTCAAGTACTGTATTTTCTGGAGTATAAGTCATAGTTTTTTCATAGTTTGGCCGGGGGTGCGTCTTATACTCTGGAGCAACATATCTGTGAAATTCTTAACACATTATTATGTCATATCACATTATTTTCACACTAAATCGCAAGAGGGTGCTCTAGGCCTGTGTTGATAATTTCAACATTGGCAGTGACTTATAAAAATAACTGAGAAGGGCTTAACTAAAATGGCACCAAAAAGAAAATTATATGCTACAGATTACAAGCTGCAAGTAGTATAATATGCAGCCAAAAACGATAATCGAGCAGCAGAAAGAAAGTTTGGAGTTAGCGAGAAACTTATAAGGGACTGGTGAAAATACAGTAAATATGTCAGGTTCTGTGTTTAATTCTGAGTTTCTGTGTCCTGAGTTCTCCTCGTTGTCCTGTCTTCCCCTTGATTGTTCCCAGGTGTGTCTTGTTCTCCTGATTACCCTCAGTGTATTTAGTCCCTCCTGTGTCCTTTGTTCCTCGTCGGGTCCTTGTCATTGTTTGTCGTTGTCGTACTTTTGTTGTCAGTCAGATTGTCGTCGTTGTTGTTTTTTGTGCCGCCCTTAAGACCAGTTGCTACCGGTGTGAGCCCTGGCTTCTGCTCAGCCGTGCTGCCTGGCCGCGGACTACTGTTTGGACTGTTTTTGTGGATTTTTTGTTATTAAATTACACCATCGTTCATCTACCTGGGTCTCCAGCGTCTGCCTCACCACCTCCACCACCACACTCCATGACAGAAGGACCCGACCAAGAATACGGTGAGGCTCGCTGTTTTACATCATGGACCCAGAGGGTTTTAGAGGAGCTACTCCGTACAATCCAGGAGTATGAGGAGTCAAAGAGCACGTCCACGTTCGCCCTGAGACGGCCAGGGTTCGCGATACGCCTGGGCCTGCTATTGGACTATTGGGTTCCTCGTCTCCCGCACCCCGCGCTGGTGGAGCTGCAGCGGGAGGCAGAGGAGATACGCCGGACAGCCTTTGCGGCCTGGGACGCTAAACCTCTGCCTCCCAGGCCAGACATCCGCTCCGGCAGCCCAGCCCCAGCTCCAGCCTCTGCTCCTCGTGCCGCTTCGCCGGACCCCGCTCCGGCTGCCGCTCCGCCCCCCGCTACGGCTGCCGTTCCTGCTCCGCCGGACCCCCCGGCTGCCGTTCCTGCTCCGCCGGACCCCGCTCCGGCTGCCGTTCCTGCTCCGCCGGACCCCGCTCCGGCTGCCGTTCCTGCTCCGCCGGACCCCGCTCCGGCTGCCGTTCCTGCTCCGCCGGACCCCGCTCCGGCTGCCGTTCCTGCTCCGCCGGACCCCGCTCCGGCTGCCGTTCCTGCTCCGCCGGACCCCGCTCCGGCTGCCGTTCCTGCTCCGCCGGACCCCGCTCCGGCTGCCGTTCCTGCTCGGCCGGACCCCGCTCCGGCTGCCGTTCCTGCTCCGCCGGACCCCGCTACGGCTGCCGTTCCTGCTCCGCCGGACCCCGCTCCGGCTGCCGTTCCTGCTCCGCCGGACCCCGCTCCGGCTGCCGTTCCTGCTCCGCCGGACCCCGCTCCGGCTGCCGTTCCTGCTCCGCCGGATTCCGCTCCGGCTCCTGCTCCTGCTCCGCCGGATTCCGCTCCGGCTCCTGCTCCTGCTCCGCCGGATTCCGCTCCGGCTCCTGCTCCGCCGGATTCCGCTCCGGCTCCTGCTCCGCCGGATTCCGCTCCGGCTCCTGCTCCGCCGGATTCCGCTCCGGCTCCTGCTCCTGCTCCGCCGGATTCCGCTCCTGCTCCTGCTCCGCCGGATTCCGCTCCGGCTCCTGCTCCTGCTCCGCCGGATTCCGCTCCGGCTCCTGCTCCTGCTCCGCCGGATTCCGCTCCGGCTCCTGCTCCTGCTCCGCCGGATTCCGCTCCGGCTCCTGCTCCTGCTCCGCCGGATTCCGCTCCGGCTCCGGCTCCTGCTCCGCCGGATTCCGCTCCGGCTCCGGCTCCTGCTCCTGCTCCGCCGGATTCCGCTCCGGCTCCGGCTCCGCCGGATTCCGCTCCGGCCTCCGTGGACTCTGCTCCTCGTGCCGCTGCTCCGGCAAACTCTATCCCTAGTGCTCCTTCCGAGATCCCTAGTGCTCCTTCCGAGATCCCTAGTGCTCCTTCCGAGATCCCTAGTGCTCCTTCCGAGATCCCTAGTGCTCCTTCCGAGATCCCTAGTGCTCCTTCCGAGATCCCTAGTGCTCCTTCCGAGATCCCTAGTGCTCCTTCCGAGATCCCTAGTGCTCCTCCAGTGCCCCCTAGTGTTCCTCCAGTGCCCCCTAGTGTTCCTCCAGTGCCCCTAGTGTTCCTCGGCACCATGGACGCCCTCCGGACCTCCCCTGTGGGGTCTGCCGCGGGCGCCGAGGACGCCCTCCGGACCTCCCCTGTGGGGTCTGCCGCGGGCGCCGAGGACGCCCTCCGGACCCCCCTCGACGCCTCTGCCCTCTTTCTGTTTAGTTTTGGACTCTTGGCCCCTCCTTGTGTTTCCGCCCACCTTTTGTGGGTAGTTTT
The DNA here is from genome assembly GCF_027474105.1 of Poeciliopsis prolifica. Lineage (NCBI taxonomy): Eukaryota > Metazoa > Chordata > Actinopteri > Cyprinodontiformes > Poeciliidae > Poeciliopsis > Poeciliopsis prolifica. Next base: position 394,159 of record NW_026562392.1, on the reverse strand, counting down.
TTGTTTTCTGGACTCTGGCCCTCCTTCCGTCGCCCCTCCGCCCACCCTGGTTTTTGAGTTTTGGATTTTGGTTTTGGGCGTCTGGTAGCCGCCCTTTAAGGGGGGGGGGGGTACTGTCAGGTTCTGTGTTTAATTCTGAGTTTCTGTGTCCTGAGTTCTCCTCGTTGTCCTGTCTTCCCCTTGATTGTTCCCAGGTGTGTCTTGTTCTCCTGATTACCCTCAGTGTATTTAGTCCCTCCTGTGTCCTTTGTTCCTCGTCGGGTCCTTGTCATTGTTTGTCGTTGTCGTACTTTTGTTGTCAGTCAGATTGTCGTCGTTGTTGTTTTTTGTGCCGCCCTTAAGACCAGTTGCTACCGGTGTGAGCCCTGGCTTCTGCTCAGCCGTGCTGCCTGGCCGCGGACTACTGTTTGGACTGTTTTTGTGGATTTTTTGTTATTAAATTACACCATCGTTCATCTACCTGGGTCTCCAGCGTCTGCCTCACCCCCTCCACCACCACACTCCATGACAAAATATCTGGTCAAATGTCAACATTTTATTGTTAACATCACATTATAAAGATGGAATAGTAAAAACCAGCCTTAGTAACAGTATTTAAAACCCATGTGTCTCCTTTTTAGAATTAAAAATAATTACTTCAAAGACCATGTAAAGTAAATTGTAATAAATGACCAGTTGTAATTAATTTTGGAGTGGAGTCAACACTTTGCTTCACCTGGCTTCCATTATGTGCCCTCTTTCTTCAGGTCATCGCCCACTGGGTATGGGAGCTTAAGCTTCACTCTTCAAGAATCTACTCCTGCTTCCCCTGTCAACCCCGAACCTTTGTGACTATGTTCCTGTTTTAAAAAGTCAAAAACAAAAAATATGGCAGAAAGAGGAGAGGAGGAGCATTGATGTCTCCCCCGGGAAGGTATGAACTAATTGGTTAGTATAAAAAGAAATGACCTGATTTGAAAACTGAAAAAAAATTGGACCCAAAATTATCAAAACATGAAAGGTACACAACTTGTTTTCATGCACTGTAAATGAGGCAACTTTGATTTCTGTTTAATGTAAAATGTACCACAAACATGAGAAGAGTTTTACTGTTGAAGCCTTAAAAGAGGAGTTTCACATGTTAAAATCATTTACAGTAAGCGCTGCAACTCCAAAAGGTGGGATTCTCGTTCGAAGGTCTCATTGTGTTCTGGACACTACGTACTTTACTGACATCCTTTGAATTGAATTGCACAGTATACGTTTGGATACTCTTTCTAAGCAAAGTTCATCTTTTCACAGCTCAAACAGGACTTTTGGAAAATAGAACAGAAAGAAAGACATGCAGAAGTCCCCCGGCCATATTTCCTACTCCACATATAACTCCTGCATTATATCAAAGGTAAAGACAGACTCATCTCCTCTTCACACATCTCCAAGCCAGACTTGCCCATGCAAACATTCCAGTGTCACACACAGCCTGCAGGCACACAATTTTTACAGATAGATTTCTACAGTATGAACATCTGTGCTCTATTGTTGTCCACAGAAAAGCCCTTTTAAGGCCTCCCATCCCCCTCATCCTTGCCTCCTCTCTCTGCTTCTCTCCTTTCCTTTTTTTCCCTCTCTGTGCTGTTAGGCTGCACCATCCCTCTGTAAGAGCAGAAAACGATAAGGTGAGGACGAGCAACCACTCCAGCTTTACCTTTCAACGCCGGGAGTGATGTAAAGGATTCAGCTGAGACGTTGCTGCTTCTGATGTTGGCTAATAACATCATATGACAACAAACCACCTGCTCCCTCTGCTCGATCATATGACCAGCTTTAGCTCTGGAACAGCTCTCTGGGATTTGTAGTCTGTTTGTGTAGATAAGGCCAAGTCTTTCAGATAAAAACATTTTGCCACTAATAATTGCTATTTAGAGCTCAGAAGAACTCTTACTGATTTAGTTTTTATTAAGAAGCTACATAAAAAGCAGCAAAGGTCTAGTAATGAGATTAATTAACTCATCATCAGGGTGTAGTCATTTCTGCAACATCCAGAGAAGCATTTGTTTCTGAACATCAGTCTCAACCCCTTGGCATTGCTTTTCTAAATTTGACACAAAATGATTTTATTTATTATTATTATTATTATTATTATTATTATTATTATTATTATTAATGTGAAACATGTATTGTGGGGTGTCTGCCAAAAGTATTCACACCCATGGATTTGAACCCTCTGCCTTTTTTTTTATCGTAGTTTATAGTAGTTCTAAGATAAAACTGAAAACTGATATGACAAAACTTTGTTGTATTTCAATCAATCAATCTTATTTATAAAGCACCCTTCATGTTGAAGACAGCTTGTTGGAAACACATAACAAAGGGTATCGCTGAACTGGGTTTGAACCATTCAGGGTCACAGTCTGCAGGTGCAAATACCAGAGTTGTGAAGTAACTTAAACTAGTGGGATGTTCCTTTTTTTCGTCCCATCTTTGTAAGAAGGCTAGTAAATATTAAAAGAGATGTACTTTCATCTTTTCTTCACTTCCCTGGACTATCTAGGGGAGTTATTGCTCATATTCTTTGCTTAATTTCTTAATAAAAAAATGCATTTTGATTTGTTTTGATTAACTCAGTGTTTCATCTTAGGTAAAACGTCTTTATTCCCTTAACACTGATTTCTACAAAAATAATAACAAAACAGGAAGTGAATCATTGGAAGTCAAAATTGGAAATTAAAGAAGAAAGTGCTAATTTTCATTTAGAACAAACACTTACTAGCAGCAGGCAAGATGGAGAAATGTTTTCAAACTCATCCCCCTCATTGTGGAATAGCTCGGTTCAGCTTATATATGTACGTTTCCAGTGTTTATTTTTTTAACTTTGTGGGTGCGACTTATAGTGAGCTGCGCTCTATAATCCAGAAAATACAATATGTGTACGATTCAGTGAAAGCTAAACACAAATTTAAAGAATTTTTAGACCCATGGTGATGTTAAAAAAATCCTCATGAACTGTTTGAAAGCAGGAGTGGTGCAGGCAGTGGGAGTCGTGCTACCCACCTGCATGCTCCAACCAGGTTGGAGCCCTGTACTGGCAACCAGGCCAGCTGGACAGCATCTCTCAGACAAATTTGAGCTTTGCCTCAGGCTTTAAAAACAATAAAGAGCTATGATTTGTTGGCAGAACAAATGCAATGCAACTTAAATTTGAAGTGATTCTGCCACAATGAGAGCAGCCATTCCTTTCCTCGGAATTAGGCTCCAGAATATTGTCTAAATGACCCATGACGCTCCAAGCTGTATCATTTGATCAAGGAAAATAAGATTATGTTGCCCATTATTGTAGGAACAAGAAGTTAATGTTGTATCCTGAGTCGAACATTATGTGCAAATAAAGCTGATTAAAATGTTCTCTAACCTAATGTGTGCAAACGATGGTTAACAGCTGAAAGGAGCACAAAACAGGCAGAACTGATTGGGTGAAATCCCAATATCTGAAAATGATGCTGTGTATTAAATGTAATAAATATGTTTTGTGTAGCCCACAGATATATCCTAATTTGTTCCGGGAAGCATAAAAGGTCACCTTTAAACAAGTTTAAGCATGTTTCTTCAGGATGCCACTTGGCTCTGTGGTAGAGCAGGCACATCAGTCCTCCAGTCCGCTGTAGTCCTCCTACTGGTGGTGGACTTTTATTACAGAAATTGAGCTATCCAAACCATCCTGGCCTTGGATGAAATTGTAATTAGAATACATTCAATTACAGTGTTAACCATTCCAGGAATGAACAACTTACCAAATTATACCAAGAGTGCAACAACATATCACCCGAGAGGTCAAAAACAAACCAAGAGCAGCATCTAAGTCACAGGTGTTAAACTCCTGTCCTCAAGGGCCGGTATCCTGAAGTTTTTAGATGTACCACAAGTACAAAACACTGGAATAAAATAGCTTAGTCACCTCCTCCTTGTGTAGATAAGTTCTTCTCCAGAGCTTTAATGACCTAATTATTCTATTCAGGTATGGTGCAGCAGAGGCACATCGAAAAGTTGCAGGACACTGGCCCTAGAGGACTGGAGTTGACACCTCTGCTAAGTGAAATCATTCTAGCTGACTGGGATTGAACTAGACCAGCCTGACATTGACGAGTTACACCTGGCATTAAAATCAATCATGAGCACCGTGTCTGTTGATATTTTGGTAACGTTACAAATACTTGAATCCATTATAATTCAGGCATGGCCTTTTCAAAATCCAGGTCTTAAGCTTTACCTAAAAGAGGATCTTCATCCTCAAAAACCCTCCAGTGTGGCTGAATAAAGCAATTCTGAACTAAAACCAGCCTTAGCTAAAAAAGGTTTGTATGGATTTGTAAAAGAAAAATAAAGGAAGAAGTAATTATTTAAAACTGCATTTTGTTTTCACTATGGTTATTTTTGTTTGATATGTGCAATATATTTAAGTATGGTAAAAAGCGGAAACAAGAAATGTACAAAGCAAATACAAATCACACCACTGTAAAAATAATTTTGCTGGATTATGTGTTTGTAACCAGCAAAGCATGTTAATATGTTACTTCTGTACATTTATTCTAATATTATTTTTGTGATAAAAATAAAAAATAAATAAAATACATATACTAGTCCTTTTAAAAGCGGTCAGTCTGGCCATGAACATTGCTCTCACCTTCATATAGCTCTGCTTTGTGTTATTAAAATGCTGTTCTGCTCCATCCACTGCAGCTCTTATTTTTTATTTTATTTTATTTTTTTTACCAAAAACTGGGTTTTCTCCTGTGGCTCGCAGTCCCCGGATACATCTGCCTCACTGACACCAAAAGTGACCTTCACACTCTCCCACTGTCCAAACTGCATATGGCAAGAAAAATAAAAAAATAAAACAAAACAGCAGAGTGTGGCCAGCTGTCCTGTTCAGAGTGACAATGATCTATGTGGTGATCAAGCTGTTAATGACTTAGTTGGACCTCAGCCATTATGTGCTGTCCACATCCACATTGATGGAAAATTCCCCTGCCTTTAAAAAGTCTTTAATACCATCCATCAATGTGTGAAACAAGCTGTCCAACAGGAACAATCACGTTGATAAAAACACCATAAAAATCTTTAATAGGGCAAATGAATTGAGGGAACATTAATGGGAATTCACCTCAGTAGTTGAGGATGGTATACATTTCTAATAATGTCTGAGATGTCTTCTTGATATTAATGAAAGAGCAGAACAGAACAGTTGTACTGAGGCTGTGTAGTATACAATCCCTTGTTAAACATCAATACATCTTATTGCTTTTTTAAGCTTTTTTGCATTTCTAAAACACAGTATTCAATATTTCTGTCTCAGAGCCCTGAAAAATACAAAAACAAAATATTCATTCGGTCAATGAAGTCATCATTTAAAGGATTGACCTGTTTGTCTAAACAGAACCCCTGAGACCACAGAGCAGTGCAATACTCCTGGAGGTTATTAAAGGACTATAACAGTTAAATCAATCAAAGCAATCCCACTGTTTAGATTACAGTTAAATAAAACATTTAAAGTGACAGTCTGTATGTTATTCTGATAATTGTAAAGTAACTCAAGTATAACAAGCAGACATAAGTGGTTTCTGGAGGGTAGGTGAGCAACAAAATAGATGTTTTTACCAAGAACCATTTTACAGCATATACATTGGTAAAACCGGCTGACCAATATGATGGTTGCTCAGTTTGGGTTGCTAAATAACAGAGTGGACTATGGTGGGGTAGGGAGCAGAGGGACAGTACTTGCTGATTTGTGACATTAAATTCTGGTTTGGAAACTGGTCTTTTTTCAGACACCAAAAAACATGAAGTCATTGCTAAAATTGGCTAGGTGTTATTTATTTATTTATTTTTTTTATAGAAGCACTTGAACTGTTTTGAGAAGCAGTTGAGACCAAACTGGAAGTAGAAAAACATGCAAAATGTGAATTTCGTATAATATGTCCCCTTACAAGCATGGGAACATTACGACATGCAAATGTTATCTCCAATTTTCTTGAAGAAGGTGGTTATGTATCCCTTCCAATAAGATTTTGTTGTTTTAATTGAGCAAAGTCATTAATTTTTCATAATGTGTATCAGTTACCAGAACATGTTAAAAATCTAAAGACTGTATGAGAAAACTGAATTCTTTGTCCTCTCTGTGACGTTCACATGGTGTTTTGTGTCTTTAGTTTTGAACTAATCCATGTCATGTTCCTCATTACCATTATTCCTTGCACCTGTGTTGTTCCCTGATTGTTTCCCTTATTAAGCCTCACTCAGTCACATTCTCGCTGCCTGATTATTGAACACATTATCCAAGTAGTTTTCCAGCACTCTTGATCTCACCCTCTTTGATGTGACCTTGGTCTTTTTTCCCTGGATTTGCCCCTTTGCGTTACCCTACCTGGATCTTGACTCACACCCAAATTATGGATTCCCCACTCACCTCCATTCCGTCAGTGCAGCATCAACTCCTTTTTTTGTCCCTTGGCCGATCCGTGCAGAACCTGATTAGCAGATCAGGTTGATGAACATTCCACACACTAACCGTTTTCTTTTTGAGTGTTTCTCAGATCACTGATTTCTTCTCTCAGGCCCCTTTAGTGCTGTAGTTGAATAAATAAACTCAGAATAAATCTCAGTTCATTGCTCACTCCTGTGTCATGGTTTATTTTCTGGGTCCCTCTAGTGAGTCATTATATTCTCATAATTTCTTTCTTCAATTATATGGTACACACAACATAACAGTTATATTTCTTGTCTTTCCAGATCCAAAAACAGAACCTTCCTTGCTGCACATTGAAAGTACGAATACAGCAGTCCTTGGAACTGAGTTATCTGGGCTTCCAAGAAAACTCACAAACTGATTAGCTGCTTCACATGACCTGCCAATTAAAGACATCTTTAAAGATGACAGAGCTGGTAGATGACAAACACAATCTGTACCATAATTTATCATGACTAAGAATGCTGTCTGGACAACCAAGGCAGCATATGCCAAACACAAAGTAGGTAAACAGAGAGGAGCAGTGGTGGAGACTTACAGCACAGTCAATAACAGGCAAAAATATAACAGGACAGATGCTTCAGACGCCACAGCAGATCTACACAGAACAACATGGTGGAGCGGATGAGAGACGAATTGCAAAAAAGCTTCAACAGCAAATGACCTAATCTCAACTTAACGTTATGGAACACAAGTAAAACTAAATTATGTTTCTCCTGGATCACAATAAAGTTAAGTCTTTCATCAGACATAGATCAAATGGCTTCAGTAGGGGAATATTACTGGTAACGTCGCTGGTCCCCAACCAGCAGAGAGAATTGCAAAATAAGTAATTTTAGCTTTTATTCAGCAGACACTCTGAAGAGGAAGAAAGTTTTTGTTGTTGTTGTTGTTGTTGTTGTTGTTTTTTTTTTTTTTAACCATAGGGAGACCTTATTGGTAATTGCCTAAATTATTTCAATATTTAAATCTGGGGACATCCATATTTTCACCAATTACTATTACTAGCTATTAAAATACCATGACTTTGTCAGTAGTTATGCTGACTGGTGGGATTATCAGTCCTCTGTGTTTTTATGTTTTCTCCTTGTGACTCTTGGCTGGATGTTTTTGGATTTGTTTTCTTCTTATCTTCATTATTTCTTTTTTAAATCTACAAACTCTTCCTCTCTGCTTTTGGGTCCAACTTTTCACCAACCAACATCATGACAAACTGATCTTTTAAAATGACCTAAAAAATTACAATAATAATTATTTGTATGCCTAAGCTATTCTTAGGGGACAAATATCCTGTATTTTGATTTACTGGTAGTGATTGGTTGTTATTTATCCAAACAAATGCAGTATTTGTCAGGAATACCCTGCAGTTATTTTCTGGAGTTGTTTATTTGCATGCACTTTTAAGGCCTGGCAGAAACTGAGAGAGAGAATATTTCCAACAATCAATAGTCTTCACTTTGTTTTTATAAACATTGCTGAAGAAAATTAATCTTTCATGTATGTTACTCTTACAAATTTTTATAAATCACATGTTGCATGGTTTTAATAAAACAGATTATACACTCCTGATCAAAATCTTAAGACCAGTCAAAAAATTGCAAGAATTTGCATTTTGCACTATTGAATCTTAAGAAGATTCTAAGTAGAGCTTCACAATGTTAAAAGAAAATATTAGTGCAAGAGACAAAAACATTTGAGCAGGGAATTTTCTGAAAACTGCATTTACACTCAAACATGATTTTTTCAGCTGATCAAAAGTTTAAGACCATAGTCTTTAAAAGCCAAAGCTGTGCAAAAATCTGGATTCCATGTCATGTTCTGTGAAGTCTTTACACTGTAAAGACCTCCAGATGGCAAAAGCAAAAAAATTCACTGACTTTGAACGTGGCAGGATTGTTGAGCTGCATAAGCAAGGCCTCTCACAACGTGCCATTGCTGCTGAGGTTGGACGCAGTAAGACAGTCATTTTGCATTTTTTAAATGATCCTGAGGGTTATGGAACAAAAAAGTCAAGCGGTAGACCCAAAAAAATTTCACCAGCTCTGAACCGCAGGATCCGATTGGCTGTCCATCAAGACAAGGGACGATCCTCTACCCAAATTAAAGCCATTACTGGTGCCGACTGCAGCCCGATAACCATCAGACGGCATCTGCAAGGGAAGGGCTTCAGAAACAAAAAACGTCTTCAAAAGCCACGTCTTGTTCAACTCCACAGAATTGCCCGTTTGGACTTTGCAAGGGTGCACCAAACATGGGACATTGAAAGGTGGAAGAAAGTTGTCTTCTCTGATGAGAAAAAGTTTTGGCTTGATGATCCTGATGGCTTCCAACATTACTGGCATGACAGGGAGATCCCACCTGAGATGTTTTCTACACGGCACAGTGGTGGGGCGCCATCATGATTTGGGGTGCGTTTTCCTTCAATGGAACAATGGAGCTTCAGGTTGTGCAGGGGCGTCAAACAGCAGCTGGCTATGTGGAGATGTTGCAGCAGGCATCCCTCATGATTGAGGGCCCTCGTCTTGTGGTAATGATTGGGTTTTTCAACAAGACAATGCTGCAGTTCACAACGCCCGCCTGACAAAGCAGTTCTTCCAAGAGAATAACATCACTCTTTTGGACCATCCTGCATGTTCCCCGGATCTAAACCCAATTGAGAACATTTTGGGGATGGATGGCAAGGGAAGTTTACGAAAATGGACATCAGTTCCAGACAGTGGATGCCCTTCGTGAAGCCATTTTCAACACTTGGAGCAATGTTCCCACTAGCCTCCTGGAAACACTGGCATCAAGCATGCCTAAACGATTGTTTGACGTCATCAACAAGAATGGTGGAGCTACTCATTACTGAGTCCTTTTTTTGGCACTTTGATTTCTGTTTTGGGGGGTTTTGGAGGTTTTTTGATCTATGGTCTTAAACTTTTGATCAGCTGAAAAAATCATGTTTGAGTATAAATGCAGTTTTCAATTAATTCCCCGCTCAAATGTTTTTGTCTCTTATGCTGATTTCTTCTTTTAACATTGTGAAGCTCTACTTAGAACCTTCTTAAGATCCAATAATGCTAAATGCAAATTCTTGCAATTTTTTGACTGGTCTTAAGATTTTGATCAGGAGTGTATTTTTTTTTTTTTATAGTCTTTAAAGATTACAGGTTTTTTAAAGACCTATAATCTTTAGAGAGATTTTAGGTTGCTAGTGTATTCCATACACTCTGGACCTCTGGGATGAATTGAATAATTGTGAAAAGGCATCTAAAAGTCTCAGATGGATGATATCTTTGAAACGGAATATCTATGTCAGCTCCTCTTGAGGAGGTACTTTCTCCAGTCAAGACTCACTTGTCTTAGTGCTCTTAGGATTTTCCAATAGATTTCCTTTGTCCTGAATCTCAATCCCCTTCTTTTAAAAGGCTTTATACAGTGACTCAAAGATCCATTTCCCTCTTCACATCTTTGTTTGTAGTCCATTCATCTTGCAAGATGTCCTGTGTTTTTAGTATCGATTAGCTGTTGCCTGCTGTCCCAACCTGAGCCACAGGAGACTTTGACAGGTATGTCTGATAATGGAGTCATCTCCTTCTCATTATCCTTTGAATTCAAGCAGGACCAGTGATGCCCAGGACCCTTGCCAGACCCCCAACACCTCAAGAACTAATGATGACACATAACAATGTACACAGCACTAAAACAGACAGCACAGTACTAAGAAGGAGCTTTCTTCTGCTTCACACCAATTGATACGTTTCACTGAGGCCTCTCTCAGAAGTAAAGAGGAAAAAAGTGCAAAGAACACAGAGGATTGAACAAACTAATCCAAGATGAAAAAAGCAACATCCATCCATTATCTGTTCACCCTTATCCCTATGGGGTCAGGAGTTGCTGCTGCCTATCTCCAGCTGCGGTCCGGGCGAGAGACAGGTACACCCTTGACAAGGTCGCCAGTCTGTTGCAGGGCAACATAGAAACAAACAGGACAAACAACACACACTAATACCGAGGGAGAATTTCGGAAAGACCAATTAACCTAACAGTCATGTTTTTGGACTGTGGGAGGAAGCCACACTACCCGGAGAGAACCCACGCATGCACAGGGAGAAAATACAAACTCGGTGCAAAAAGACTCCGGGGCGGTAATCGAACCCAGCACTGTAGCACTGTTGCTGGAAGGCATCCCCAAAAAGGCAAAATAAAAAAAAAAATCATATTTCTCTAAAGCACAATAGTTTACCAGAAGTGGTGGCGGATTTGTCACGGCTGAATGTTGATGTTTTCATGAGGTGTAACACAGGTTGTAGTGTACAAAAAATCTAAACTACCTTTCATGGAAATTTGCACAAGAAAATACTGAACTGCATGAAAACACAGCAACTGTGGGAAAGGAAGCTGTTCTGTTAGAAATGACACTCAAAAGCAAGACTTGGATTTGATTTTGGAAATCACCTGTCAGATGCAGCTGTCAGAAAGCAGAATGGTTGTGTGCTGCAAAGACATTTCTGGTGAAGCTGTGTGCCACTCACAAGCTTTTTATTAAAACATTCTCTGACAGATGGCTTCAGAAAAAAAAACTATTAAGGCTTCCCCTGACTTACTGAACCCTAAACGTCCTTCTATTTACAGCATTCTGTATAAGGGCTGAACAGTGCTGCTGCTAAACTGTGCAATGCATTCCACTGGATGGATGTTAATTTGTTCTTCTATTTTTACAGCTTTCTTTTCTGTTAAGTGGCATTGAATAGTTTGCACATCATTTATGCCAAAGATAATTTGAGCCTGAGCAACAGAGACTGTGTGTTTCACTTGTCCCAGTGCTTGCTCAACATTTGTTCTCCTCGCTCTGGTACTCCAGGTGTTTTCAAAGCATTTTTATATGATGGTCAGATGAGAAGGACTGGAGTTGGAATTCACAGCCGCCTCTGTCTCCCCAGCTGTCCTAAACACCCAGACAGGAAAGTTTATGAAGCTTGATGTTCCCAGGAAATCAATTCTACCTAATTTATACAACTTTTTAATCCTAATTATTAACTTGTTTTTGTGTCAAACAACTTGGTAAATCTGCTAATTGGACTTTCTTGTGTTGTTTTTTTAAAACATTAAACATAAGTATTCTCATTAAAAGTAAAAAGGCAGAATAAACACAAACCATGTTTTAGACATTTGTGTATGTTTAGTGCCTAGATATTTTCTGGTCTGTCCTGAACAGCAAGCAACAGCATAAACTCTACAGGTTAGCTAAATTCCTGTAAAAATAGTACATTTAAAAGTAAACAGGTTTTACCTGAGGTACTTTGTTTTGTTGAGTAAATAAAACCAGAAAATGTAATACAATGTTGACATCCTATCAAAGCAATCAACAAAATGGCTCAGCATGTCTTTATTACAGAGACTATGTACACATAGCAGGCAAATGACAGCCAAATTCGCTTTTTTTTGCGAATTTTTTTTGCAACCTATATCTGCCTCTTTCATGAGTCTGCAGTCTGAACAGTCAGGTTGCATTTTACTCGGCTTTTAGGTCATTGATGTGAGAAAGGCATCACAATTCTGCATCAGAAGAACCCAAATGGGAAAGACTACATGGATAATGCAGACCTACTAATAATAAATATTTTTTATGTAATGAGACTGAATACTATTGTTATTCAAAGAAGAATGCCAGTTAAAAGCATCCCAAAGGTATTCAGTGCTGTTTTCTAATATATTAATATATTCTCTTTGTTTTCCAGATTAAAAGATACAACCAAAATACTCACCAAATCATGGCTGCTCATCCTCCCTCAGCAATTGTTCAGGCCCAAGACACACACCTTTGCAGATGATATTTAGATCCTACTTAAAACCTTCTGGATATTTAATCAGTTTCCCACACCTCTTCACCTCAGAGTCCTCTGCCTGGCTGCTCAATCACACAGAACCTCTCCTCCAAGGTAGACCAAAACACTCTGTCCCACTCTGAGCGATCTTTATTATGTAGACATTCTCAGATCATTCCCTCAAACAAATGTCTCCTACAGTCAAATCTCCCCATGACTATCACTGCTATCACTGTCCTTCCTCCAGAGAACAAGAAAAAAAAACATCACCTTTTTATTATAAATTCTTTAAGAATTGTCTGAATGGCTTTCCTGCATCTCAGTCAAAAAATGACCTCATTATAATTGTGCTCTATGAGATATTCAACATAGTTCCTCCATGTGTCTCCATGGCAAGCTATATCCAAGTATGGTTTGTAACAGTTTGTCCTTGAACAGGTTTCAGTTTGCTATTTTACAGGGCAATTAGATAATTTGATTGTAACACTCAGAGAGCCTTGTTAGGGTTGTGTTTCTCATTTTCAGTCATCAAGTACCCTGTATGCCAATGTTGAATGAAAAATTCCCAGTGCCACAAATGCAAACAGCGGAATTGTAGAGGTCTACTACATTTTTAAACTGAAAAGCAAACAGGTTGACCTTAACAGAAAAGTTCTACCATTTGAAAAAGAAAAGAAAATTAAATATTATGGTCACTGTTATTATCAAAGGTTTCATAAATAATTGAGAACAAAATGAGAACTCCATAAAATCTTCATTTCAAAAGTCAATGAGAAAAACAGAAGTCAAATCACAAGCTTTCTTTCCTTGTTTTCATGCTGATACCCAACATTCAATGCAAGCATAAAATACTAAAAAAATCAACATCATAGATATAACAAGGAAAACAGATGCAGTAAAGAAAATAAAATTGAAACACACTGAAATTCTACAGATAATACATGACAATGATTTTGAACCCATAAATAACCAAAACAAATAAAAATGTAATTATACATTCAGTCCACGATGTTGAGATCCTGTCTTTTTTTGTGAGAAAGCATAAAGAGCCTTGAGCTATCTCTAGATTGCTCAAATGCAGATGGGGGCGTCGGGCAAACTTCACACTTGGCACAATGCAGTCAGACAAGTAGCGTTATCCTGACAACTGTCATATCCAGAGTCCATCAGACAGTCTCATCAGACGGTGCTTAATTTTATACATCTGTCACCATGGAATTGATTGGAACACCTGATTCCAATAATTTGGATAAGTGAGCAAATAGTTTGGCAGTATAGTATATCTGTACAACTACACTGCCAGAGAGGGATCTACGCAAGCTGGCTGTTACAGTGTGAAAGGATTCAGGCCAGCCCAATGCAGTGAGCACCCTGTTAACAGAGGGTCCTGGGTATGATTCCCAGCCTGGAATCTTTCTGCAAGGAGTTTGAATATGCACATGTTCTCCTTCTGCATGTGTGCATTCTCCAGTGTCCTCCCACAGTCCAAAAACTTGACTGATAGAGTAAATGGTGTAGAGAAATTCTCCTTATGTGTGAGTATGCGTGTGCGTGTGTATGTATGCGTGTTTGTCCTTTCTGTGTCTGTGTTGTCCTGCAATTAACTGGTGATCTGTCCAGGGTGAACCCTGCCTCTCGCCAATTGATCACTGGAGATACCTACAAGGATAAGTGAGATGGATGGATGGATGGATGGATGGATGGATGGATGGATGGATGGATGGATGGATGGATGGATGGATGGATGGATGGATGGATGGATGGATGGATGGATGGATGGATGGATGGATGGATGGATGGATGGATGGATGGATGGATATTTAGGAATGTATGTGCTGCTGGGTGTACTGATCCATACTTGGAGGATGAAGAATAAGCAAACAGAGCAAAATTCACAGTTGACCTGGGGGATAGTGCACATATATCTGTTTGTGTGAGTTATGACATTGAAGCAGCCTGACAGACTTGTTCTCTGTCAGCAGATGGAGGCATACATAATTCATTCGGGAGGCAGATTCATGCTGTTTCTCTTCCTGTCTCATTGCTGCTTCCGAATACAGACAAGGCATGATTTGGCTACAAAAGAGAAGGAGGGCTTCATGTCTAGCCTCGCTGTTCCAGAGGTTGTCTGGGACATTCTAGAACAACTCCTCTTATCCCATATGCATGGGGTCAAAACCAAGCCAGTTGTGTATTAAAACTTTGCTTGTAAGTGAATATTCCTCTGCTGTCTTTTTTGCTGTGCCTTTACACTACAGTTATAGTTTGACTCCACATTTAGCAGATGGATGCTAAACTACACTGCTTGTTTAGTTTCCTGTTGGTGAAGAGAAGTTCTGTTTAGTTAATTCATGTTTCATAATTCATAAAGCAAGAAAAAGGAAGAATCATTTCTTGCTAGACATAAACTCTAAACTACACAGATGAAAACACTGAAAGAAGGCACAAACTATTCAGAGAGAACTTAACTAAATACAAAAAAAAAAATCCGTCTGATTTTTTCATTTAAGAGAAAAAAGCTCTCCAAACCAAACTGACACTTTGGGGAAAATAAAATAAAATTCTGAACCATCCTTGGCAGCAACAACAAATTAAAACAGTGGAGGATGTGAGGGGTCTTCAAAGACATTAGTGGTTCAAGTTTCAATCTTAGCCCTGTACTGTTCCTGAATGAAGGGGAGGCCAGCCCCCATGATCCTCTTTCTTGGCCTGACTGTTTGATGCAAATGTATTTTATTACACTGATATAGTCATGAAAGTATTTTAAATACATCTGTATTGTTTTTCAGTATTGGTGTTCTTCTGAGGTGAATGTGTCTACAGCCTAAAGAACCACTGCTCCTGTTTAACAGAACATACTGACTAAGTTCTGTTAAGAATCACTTCACTAGAGAAGTGAATCTTGAGTATATATTTCTAGTCTTGTGGAAACATTTGTAATAGGTTCTGAAACAGTTATGTCCTAATAACCTACATTATGTTGGTGTACAGACTTACGTTACATTGCAGTGTAAATGATAAAAACCTTATTTGTATTTCTTCTGAAGTGCAGGGTCAGACTCAAGGCTGAACCAAAATAAATTTACCTTAAAGATTTTCACCTTGTTTCTCCAACTAAATTTGTGTCTTGGGCTGTTTGTGGCTTATTTATATTGATTATACACCGGAAAATGAGTTCTCAGCTGAAAACAGAACAAATGAAGCAAAAACCAACATCCCTATTGTATTTATAGGGATGTCTGTCAGTTTCTCACTTGATAAGGATACACCAAAAGGTAAAATTTTTGGTGTTTAGCTCCTTTATTAATTTTCTTCAGCATAAAGCATTAATAATATATTGATTTTTGTACATTTAACTAATTGTAAAAAGACGTATAAAATCATTAATTATGTCAATTCTGTAGTTTCTAGTTTACAAACTACAAACAACTGTAAAAAGGAAAAAGAGATTCTATATCTACATGAAAGCCAACAGACGAAAGAAAAAGTACACGCATGTGAGGTTTTTTAGTACAGAACACATACTTGTGCCACATTTTTTTCAGGACACTCTTCCATTTGCAACCTCCTTCTTCATTGGGAATCACTTTCCTAATCTTTCCTTCTTTTAGATATTTTTCAGTTATGTTCTTGGCAGAGCAATAAATATCAGTTAAATATGTGCAGAAAGGCTGCATGCAAACAGCTTGCAGAGTTTTTAAAAAAAATTTAATGTAATTAACAACAGCGTGTGGATCTACCCATGCAGCAGTAACAGAGGATTCTTTATTTGGAGTGCTGCTTGAGATCATCTGATGATTGAAGAACTCTTTCTGCTTTTTCAGACTCTTGAGAAAAATTTGTGACCCTTAGGCTGATTAATGTTGCACTTTGATCTGAAGTTCTTCATATGACATCTCAGACCAAAATTTGATATGTTTTTATCACAGGAAAAGGACGGAATTGTCTCATTTCTTTAATTAATGCTTATTCTGGACTCCAAAAATATTCACAGTCCTGTGTTCCTCTTCCGTCATATTTGGGTTATATTTTGACACTGAACTCAGCTGAACTTTTGAGACTCAATTCAAAACAAAGGGCACAAAAAATAAATTCAGTATGTGTGGGAAAAACACAATGTCAACAATACAACATGGTAGTGGCTCCAATGTGCCTTGGGATTAAATTTTTGTCAAATCTAACTGAATTTTTCTTGAGATTGATATAAATGCTAACAGTTGCAAGTGCAGGCCAGCAATAACTCTGAATCTTTAGTTATCTGCTAAATTGTGATGATGAAAGACTTTCATATCAACAAATCAGGTAAGTGTTAGAATTACTTCATTTTTTTTTTTTTTTTTTTTGTTCAGGATCTCCATTCGCTGGGATTTCCACCAGCCACGCTTTCTTTGAATACATCATTAAAACACACATCATACACTCTTTTTTCTCTTCTGTAAATATTTCACCTCTCCTACTTTCATGTTTGCATTACAGTTTAATTTTGTTCATCCACAGAATTTCTGCTCATCACTCTTCTGAATGCATTAAGTTTTTCCACAGGTGATTGTGCAGCACTTTCTTTTAGTGAACTGTTCTCTGGAGGCCAGTGCTGAGGAACACCTCATCTCCTCAACAAGCTTATAAAACATAAATCAGCTTTCCCTGTATCAGCTTTTGCATTTCTTCATCACTTATTATTTTATATCTTTCCCAATCGACATGTCCGAATATCCATCTTTCTATGCTTTCATGATAATTTTTTAAAAATATTACACATCCTCCTCCACTTTCTTGTTCCCTATCTCCTCTATTACTAGCATATCCTGCTATCTCAAAATCTAACTCTGGTCTAAGCCATGTTTCTTGAACACAAATAATATCTGGTCTATTTTCCAAATAACTGAAATATCATTTAAACTCTTGACCATTTGCTAATAAAATTCTTGAGTTCCATTGTAAAATTAACATTAAAGCTTTCCTCCACCTTGTTCCCATCTATTTAAGGACTTTTATTTATTAACTCCCAAGATAAATCCTTCACAACTAAAATTTGTTCATCACCTTTCACTATAATCTTGATTTTTTTCAGTTTTTTGCTTCACTTGATCAGTACAATTAATAACATATTCCATGAATAGCATTAATGTATCCATTGTTATTTCAATTCCTGACATTCTTCTTTCACTAGGCCCAGGACTTGGATTAGAAGACACTTGTTGATTTTTCTGAACTGTTCTTTTTTCTTGAACACTTTTTGCTGCCTCTGCATAAGTAATAGTTTTAACTATTTTCAGCTGTTGTATTTCTGCTGTCTTTTTCCTTGCTTCACATCCTCCACATTATGCTGCCCACGAAAGTTACATTTCAACTGTACATCTGCTTCACGTTCATCATATCGATGAGCTCCACCACATTTAGTACATATTTGCTTCCCTTTACACACTGATGCAATGTCACCATACCTTTGCAATTTGTAACAGCGCAAAGGAGGAGGAATATAAGATCTAACAGGAAAACTCATGAAACCAATTTTCACCTTATCAGGAAGAACATCACCTTGAAACTCCAGAAGTATTGAAAGACTATTTTTTTTCTCCATACACAGATTTTAACAACCTTTTCAGCCTCCGCACTTCCCCACCATGTATATTTCTTTTGAGTTTTTCTAAATCTTCCTTGAGCGGAATACCAGTGATTACGCCACGTGATACTATGTTTTCTCCAACAATTTTCCTTCCATTCACAACCTTTTTGCAAATATGATCAATCTGTGTGCTTTTATTCTTTTGTTCTTCAGATTTACATTTGATCAACATGCTTCAATCTCGCAAGATTTTTACAAACTCCCCCTCCCCGAGTTTCTTTTTTATTTCTCTAGAAACTGCTATCGGACTTAGCTTTATGTTCACATCTTCCTTCCTGAATTTAAGTATTACCTCAAATTTTTCACTTATCACTTTCCTCCCAACCACTCTGTTTTCTTCATCTGAACTACCCTCTTCTAAACTTCTCTTACTATTTTGGCTACCACTCTCTCTATCACCTCTACCTCTTCCTCCACCTACAGGTGTCCATTCATCAAAATCCATGTCATCATCATTACCACCCCCATCTACCTTGGTTGTCATCCCAATCCAGTCACACTCCACGTTATGCCAACTGGAGTTTGTTTTGTGTTGTTTTTGTGTTGACAAAAACAATACAAAACAAACCCTTCTGCAGATAGCGTTTTCCGGGTTCCTCCCTTCCTACACGGTCTTCACACCAATTCTGGGGAACTCCAGCCCTGGATTCAGGAGAATGGTCAGGTCAGATGATAAAATTAAAGAAGACTGGGAAAAGGAAAACAAAATCCTAAAGAAAGTGTAACATAAAAATTAATAAATATAAATCGGCAGAAACAAAACAATAACCCTGTTTTGTTGGGGGGTGGGGGGAGGTTTCAGGAAAAAAAACTGAAATGAAAAAAGAAATAAATGATCAAAAGGAGAAAATATCTGAAACTAAAAGTCCAAACAACAAGAATCATGACCGAAAGTCTTGGGGAGGAAGCCTAAGCAATTATTCAGTTTGCTAATAATGCCTTGGGCCAGGTTTGAAACTCCCTACACCAACAACACTGACCCTGAAAACTTTCCCCAACTTCCTGCTAATCCTGCTGAACCCATCTACCTACGCCCACTTGGACATCATTTATATATTAATATTATACCATAAATCTTTTCTTAAATCTTACATGAAAACTTTTAATTGGTTTAATGCATCTGATTCAGAGGCAAGCATCAAAATATAACATCAGTAGTCACTGATATTGAAGACTGTACATAATAATTCTACAGTCCTTATGGTCTCTTAATAGAAATCTCTTAAATTCAACATCACACCCTCATAAAAAGAAGGATTTGAAGTGCTTTCTGCTGCCACATTAAGAAGGAATATCAGGCATTTGCTAGCTGGTAATCCCAGGCCGTCCTCAGCACGCAGGCTTTCAGCAATAATCAAGAAACAAGGTAGATGAATGTAAATTAATCCTACAGATTAGTGGGAGTGTATAAAAATGAAGAAAGAGGATAGAAAGTGAAAGAGAAAGAAAAAAACATTTCTGACATTGATAAAAGCTCTGGAAATGGTTTTGAACTTCAGGAGACAGTGGAGAATGTTGATGCTGTTAGAGCTGCTTCGCCTCAGTTCCAGATGTCCAGATCAATTCCAAACAAATCCATGCATCAATACACTTTTTATTAGATATCAGTAATTATTCAAAAGCATTTACTAAATGATGAATTAATATTTGACCTAAGGAGACTGCATGGCCTCCGCTGGTGTGCAAAATGGCTGAGACAGAGGCAACAATATTTCATGTAGTGATTCTTGAGAAGAGGAACAAAACAGGTCCTAAGGATAAAGCACAAAATTTGAATAAAATATACACAAAATCTATATTTTTCAAATATCTAACTAAACTAACTTGGACCATGTGAGCACAACAATACATGTCTTCCTGGTGTTTGTTTAAAGTTTTTTTTTAAATTATTATTATTATTATTTTAAACTTTATAGTAGATGGATGGTGTCTGTAAAATCCCTTGTCCTGGAGCAGAACTCAATACATTATAATAGTTTAAAACAAATAAAGGAATACTAAGATAATATATCATGACAATTAAGTATAAGTACTCAAATAAATAATTATAAAAATATCAATAAAATGAATTTAAAATAATTTGTGTATATTTTCCAACTCCACTGAAATTTGTCTCAAGTTTTTGTCAACACCGTCAGACATAAAAAGAATGCAAAAAAAATCAGGTATTATTGGGGGGCATCAGAACTTCTGAGGATCCCATGACCTCTTCCCTTCTCTTCCTTTGCTAAGAGGGCTGGACAGCTCTGGTTAATATATGTTATTTTTTCTTCTTATTTATTACAAAATTGTTCATCACAAGCATGATGTGTCAACACCATAACTGACAATTTGCAAAATTTTGATGACATTTTGTGAAATAAATGCATAATTTTAGTGTACTGTAAAGATTTCATGGACCTGATGAGCTACAATATGACTTCCTTCAGAATAACATTATGTAAACTGAGGTAGTTTGACATTTTGTCAACTCCGTCAGATCACTCCATCAGAGTTTATAAACTGACAGTGTGACTCTTTCAGTGTCAAATCTCACTTAAGTGTGCTGTTAATTCATCTTAATGTATTTTACATAAATGGCTTTACTTCACATGTTTCGAGTATTTCTTTTTACTCACTAGTTTGTCACCACCTTCAGTTCTCTGTCAACTCCGTCGGATGGACTTTATGTTGGTTTTTATTTAAATAGTATTTGTTTTTTGTTTCTTGAGAAACATTTATCTGTAAAAAATATCACTAATAGGGTAATTAAAAATAATTTCATATTTATGTTTGTCAGACAGTGTTGACAAAGTTCTGGGTACATTAAAAATGTAATTTTCAAAAAAATGTTGCAACTGGGAGCCTGCACCTTAGCATCTTTACATTTCCAAAACAGTATTTTAGGAATAATTACATTTTTTTAGGGGGATGGGGGGGAGATTTAAACACATTTTGTCCCTCTTCTCAAGAAGAAGGACAAATATTTTGCTGAACACTTTTTTTAAACCTTTAGAGCTGAAATACACTCTAAGAACTGTGGAGCAGTCACCGTGGAGACAAACACTGCAAATTCCCACTTCAGGTCTGAAGTATGTATATATTTTCCTTTTGAATTATCAGACAGGAATATGTATTGTTTAGCTTTTGTTCTATAAGCTTCTTTTTAATAGGACTCTGGAAACAGACTGGGGCTACCATCTTCTCATTATCGCACTAAGATTATCTGCTGCTTCATTTCAGCTTTTTAATGGACCAAAGAATCAGTAAAAAATTCCACTGAAGAATTCCACCTGAAAGAACGTCCACTAACAGACATTTAACATCAGTTAGATTTTATTTGATTGGCTGCAAGAACAAAACACTTTGGTCTCCATTTCTTTTATAGATTAGTCTATGTAAGTAACCTCTTAAGAATAAATAGGAAGGAATATTGTACATTTAGAATCTATAACAAATTGAAGATCAAATTGTCTGCTGTTTATATCTGTGTTTATAAGTTGACCTGAATGGTGGAATGTCTGACAAAAAAAGATTTATTTATCATTTTCCTAATTTGTTAACTAAATCTGTGATCATTGTTTACAAGCCAACATCCAGATGCCCATTGTGTAAACACTGTGCAGAATCTTGACCCACCACTTTATGTTTTTTATGCTGGGATCATTAAGCAGACAAGATGCATTAAATGCCTACTACATTGCCAAAAGATTTGATAACTAAGTTTTAATGCCTTTTCTGAGCATGTCTTCTACAGTGATTACAGAGAACGCTAGAACTCAGAGAAGACGACTGGCTGAAGGACCAGATGTGAGTTGTGTCAACGTTGTAAATAGAATATTGATTCATTTTTAAAAGAATTATATGAAATCTGTTGCAGACTGTCCATCTTCACCAAAACTAGTCAAAGGATAAGGTTTCAAAGAGTAAAACCTGACCAAAAATCTCTCTGATTCAACAAGAAAGAAACTTGTCACCATTTTAGTGGTAGATGTAATTGAATGTCATGACTATTCACCAATAAGCTTCCACTTGCTGATAGGAGGCAGAATTTTACATTTATTTTTTCAACTGGTACTACTGTATGTTTTCTTATCTGAGCATGGATATGTGTGAAATCCACAGAAATGTTAGAATCATTTGAAAAACAATTCTTAGGATGATGATTACTCAAATAGTTTTCTTCCCCTAAAAATCCTTAGTTCAGTTTATTAATAGTCTCAGTTTGCAATGTATGTGTTATACTTTAACTGTCCAGTTGTCTTTAAAAGGAAATAGATTCAATGGTGGTAACTTTCATAGAAGGATGAAGAAATTGCTGTCTTTACTTGTTTCTTGCAATTTCCATCTTTACTTGTTTCAGGGAATTATTGTTGTTGGTAGCAACATGGTTTATTCATACAAGGCCCAGGTTCTCATTAAATCTACTGTGAAGTTGGCACTGATATAATTCTATGAAAAGGCTGAAACTGCTTTCTAAAAGTGCAGACTTTTTTTTTTTCTTCACAATAAATGAAGATTATGTAATCTCACCCTACTGCGGGGTTGCCGCAGCAAGTTGTTTAGAATGGCTGGTGGAGCTGGATGAGATTAAATCTGTGAAGATGTGAACATTTATTTAGTGAAATATCAAAGTGTGCACTAAATGACATGACAGCTGCAGTGAAATGTTCTCGACATGCTGTAGCTGTAGGGAAGCTGTAGCTAACAGGGCGAAACAGCACATATGCTGTTTGAGTGTCTATATATGTGATGTCAGTGTGTGTGTGTGCCTAATATTTATTAGTGTGGTCCACTGAATGTGGGTCAGTTCTCTAGCATGTTAACCCAAAGTTAGCAGTTCCTCCAGGCATGTTGACTTGTTTGGCTTCCAGGGCTGCAGAAAACTCACAAGTAGTGGACAGCCTGTTCTCCAGATTTGGAGAGTAAACTATCAAGTAAGATGACCTATGACCTCATGACATGTTAGGAAAAAGTTAATGCAATCCTAGGCCACTTTGGTATGTATTTAGTTGACATCTGATATAGAAATGCGAGTGCTTCAGATTTTGATCTTACATTTTAGCTTTCAGTGATACTTTGCTGAAACCAAACACTGATACCGCAAAATGATTCAAAAATGAAAAATTCTATCTGTCTGTAGTTTTAGTTTGTTTTTCATGCTCAGAGCATATTAAAATATGCCCAACCTTTCTGATAGTTTGTGTCAGAACTAAAAATATTCTCCACATTAAAATGGGATTTATGTTGCACCAAGCATTTCATTAGCAGGCTGTTCAGGTCTGATAATTTGCATAAAAGATGCTAAATAATAATTTGGGTGTATGCACACCAGCCCTGTTTAGTCCGCTTTAACTGAACTCTAGTTTGTTTTCCCAGAAAGTCCTTCATTTAGGGAGATGTTGTTTTTTTCTCCATGTTAATTTAGGCTGTAGTGTCTCTTTCAGTTGATTGAGTCTCTGTGTTGTCTTACCCACCCCATGACTGTCCCCAACAGTCCCTTGTTTCTTCGGATTGTCTCCCTGTGTATTTAAACCCACATGTGTTCCTTGTTCTTTGTTGGGTCCTTATCTAATCTGTCTTGTTGTCTTGGCATGTCTTGTCTGGAGTCTATGTGATTATTTTCAACTGCTACCAGTTTTTTAGCTAATAACCTTCTGCTCATTCTGTGCTGCCTGGATTTTGGACTTTGAAGTTGGATTTTCACCATTAAATCACCATTAATTCTCTACAACTTGGGTCCGCTGCGTCTACCTCACCACCTTCATAATCGAATTCCATAACAGTGAATGCTTAATCAGACTCTTATGTGGACCAAAACAACAAACTGGTTTTGTTCAGTTCGTTGACCAAAACAAACTCTGACCAAGGGCATATTAGTACGGAAGAGGATTAGGGCCACTGAAAAAGAAAAACATTCTGAGATTAAAGTCTGAATTCTGACTTTAAAGTCAGAATTCTTTTTTTTTTTTTTCTGTGGCCTTAATTCTCTTCCGTACATATGTGATTATATATGATATGATCATATATTTATAATCTTCTTAGCAGAAATAAAACTGAAGAATAAAAATTTGACAAATAAAAAAGCAACCAAACAACTACCGTGGCTCCTATTAAAAGCACAAAAATGTCAGTTCATGTGTAACTGTATTTCCCTTTCTGCTGCAGAAGGACATTTAAAGGAAAAGGCTCCAACTAATGGCTAAGGACTAACCAGATTGCAGGAAATGTGGTTTATAGATGGAAAGCAGACACCTTGAAATGAGCGTGATTTCCATTTCATCCCAGGAGACCTTCAGAGCACCTTGGAACATGATCATCTATTCAACAGTGATGTGACAGTATCAAAACTGGAAGCAGATGCTGATAGAAAAAAAAAATGTGTGTTGAGGTTGTGGGGGTTATAAAAGGAGACAAAGCTCTGAAGGACATAAACAGCCTACTTACAATAATTTGACCCACCTAACCTTGGACTGAATGGAAAAGCAGACATGACAAGTTTGTGTTTAAACAAATCTCAACCATTTAGGAAATTTAACTTAAAAAAAAACAAAAATTTTTACCAGAGGATGGTTGGTCTCTGCATCAGAGCCTAGACCAGCAGACCAGCTGTTATGTCATGATAACAATTGGACTGTTATCCAGAAAGAAAGGAAAAAGAAAGAACGATGTTTAAATACTTATTTATCCACTCAGTAGTGATCCATATGAACATCCAACACAACTTAACTCACTTAAATTAACACATTCATAAATAAAAGTTCAAAATTATTTAAAGTAATTAAGACACCTTCGTAATCCCAAATATTCTGAAAAAGATTTAGTTCATCTAAATTTAAATAATGTCATTCTTGCTCTAACCATACTCATAAAATGCTTAATGCCAGGGGTGTCAAACTCCAGTCCTCAATGGCTGCTGTCCTGCAGTTTTTCGATGTGCCACAGGTACAAAACACAGGAATGAAATGGCTTAATTACCTCCTCCTTGTGTAGATCAGTTCTCCAGAGCCTTGCTAATGACCTAATTATTATATTCAGGTGTGGTGCAGCAGAGGCACATCTAAAAGTTGAAGGACACCGGCCCTCAAGGACTGGATGTTGACACCCCTGCTTTATGCACTCAGTATTCTGTTCTTTATTAATTTTATATTTTCTACTCAAATAAATTGTCAACTTTGGTTGACCAACATAAAATTTAACAACTGTACAATTTTCTTCTTCCCTTTGTCATATGTAAAACCACAAATAAAACTCTGTTCTGTGAAACTTTCTCTAAATTATTTCCAAATATCTCTTAGTAATGTAAATAAATCCATAATTCTGAAACATTATACAAAACAATGAAGAATAGTTTATCTTAATGAACAAAAGGCACCCCTGGCATACATTTATCTAAAACAACACGCTTAATAGCAGAAACAAAAGCATTAACTGCAAAAAATAAAACATACAAGATTCCCCACTATAAATCACCAATGTTTTTAATCAATGTTGGCTTATAAAATAGCCCCCATCGAGGTTTCACCTCAAAACCAACTTTAAAAAAAAATCTCTCCGAGGAATATGTTTTACATCTTTCAATTTTATTTTGTTCAAAGGCTTAGCACATCTCATATTATCTTTCTATTTACAGAATCCAAAAATGTCCATTAATTTTTATCCTTCTCTTAAAATAAAGTCCAGGACATTCAAAGTCTTTCTATTGTGACTAAGAACACAATTTCCTTGCTTTTTTTTTTTTTTTTTTTTTTCAACATGAAGAAAAACTTTGTAGGAGTGTCCTTTGAAGCAACTTTCTGAAATCTGCATTGGACCAGCACCCCCTAGATTCTTGAGTCTAGCAAGTCACCCAATGCAGCTTTTTTAGACTTGAGGTTTTCAAAACAATTTTGATCTCCTGTGGATTATGCAGAAACTCCACTACTTCAGATCTCCGATTTGGTTAAACCAGATGAAACATTGGCAAAATTTGTTCACTTCAATTTTACCACAATTCCACCACTATCCTAGAGATGTAAAATCTTCCTTTCTAGGTTTGTGCCCTCTCCAGAATGAACTAAATGCCTTATTAGAACTGGTATCTGATAACAAAGCAGTGTTAAAATGCCAATAAGGAGATTTATGTTTGATATTGGCAATAAAAGCACTACAAGCTCAAAGCTTCCCTGAGTTTACTGTCTCCTGTGGTTGAGATTTTACCTGCGCTGTAAAATAAACTATCCTTTTGCTACTGACATCAACTGTTTTAGATTATTGGTTTTTGTGTTATACCCGGTGCCAAAATTTACCCTTAAATACCTTCCTCAGTGAGGGGTTGTAACACTTTGAAAAAGTTGATTCTTCAACTTTTTCTGTTCTGTATTCACTGCTCAGTTCCTACATCCATCAGTGCCTGGATAGTGTCATTCACTACCATTAGTCTACCTTTTATGATTTCCTCAAATTAATGACTCTGCTTTAAAAACAGAATTGCAAGTCGCTTACTGGCCTGGGTTAAATGACTCAAAATTTCTCCCCCCATTCTCTCCTCCAATCTGTCTCATTTAAACAATCACTGTGTTTCTTGGACCATCAACACATTTATATGTTTTAAGGTCATTAAATCAAACACACTGACTCTCTTCTTCAAATCTCTGCCCTAGATCAAATTTAATGTAGAACCTCTGAAGTCTCTCGTTACAAAGTATGGAAGGATTAAAACCAAAAGAAAATACAGAAAATTAGCAAATGTCAGAGTCATCACTGTGAAATTCTTGTTTAATAGAAATGTTAGATTACTCGTTACTGGAAAAAAAGTGATACGACGTCAGTGATGCGTTACTGACATCACTGCACACAAGTTTCATTTGACCCCCATGAAAATAAATTCTGCCTCCCACCTGGCTTGAAACCCTCTGTTCTCAGCGTCCACTAACCGTTTAGCCATTTTTGAGGAGGGGCAACCTGAAAGTTAATCTCTACTCTGATTACTTCGCATTTCTGATTACACTACATTTCCCACAATGCTACCTTTGCATTGTGGGAAATGTAGTGATGGTGCGTGCAAAACAGGCCGCTGTGGCCTGCGGGGCGTTGTTGCCTGCGAGCTGGTTCTAATAGTAATTTAATATCATCCAGGGGGCCATAGATACTTAATTCATAATGTTTTTGTCTGCTTGAGTTAATAACTGGATGTCCAATTATTAAAACTGTAATTTAAGTTTGAGGGTATGTGTTTTACAAAGTCAAAATATCCAGCTGCTTTTGAATTAACTCATTATGCATCATAGGTTTTTTTGTGAATGTATTTTCTTTTTGCTACATTTTCTCAGGAACAATTACTCCATACTTTTTTTATCATTGGTTTTATTGATCTTAGCTAAATCTGGACTTCTTGCAAGCCTTTAACTGATTACAAAACAAAAACCCTGTAAATGATCATGTACAAAAACTTTAGTTTTATGGGTACACATTATTAATAAAATATTTTTAGAACCCAGGATAACTTTTAAAAAAAGCATGTTTTAGCTTGTGGACATCATTGAGCATAGATATATTCTTAAAGAATACCATATCCTCCTTTAGGCATTGATGTTAATGAACTTTTTAACCTTTGCTGTTCTCTCAACATTTCTCACACTGTAAGAATGGCAAAATCTGGAGACAGCTGTCACCTTTGTACTGTACACATGTGCAGGGTACAGGTCGTAAACACTGCATGAGAGCAGCTATGCAAACTCTCAGACTTTCCACTTCCACACAATCATCCATTGTTACAGTCACATTATGCACTGTACGCTCTCTAAGCTGACACATACTCGCATCTCAGCTGCGCCTTTCTTCCCGCTCACAGCACAGCTGTGGTTGGAGATGTGATCAGTGACGACTTTTCTGGCTTGGATGTTCCCATCATCCTCCCCCGCACAGTTAGCATCCCAGACCCAGCCGACCTGGACAGGGACCAGATCCCAGCTC
Source organism: Poeciliopsis prolifica (assembly GCF_027474105.1). Taxonomy (NCBI): domain Eukaryota; kingdom Metazoa; phylum Chordata; class Actinopteri; order Cyprinodontiformes; family Poeciliidae; genus Poeciliopsis; species Poeciliopsis prolifica. Next base: position 366,291 of record NW_026562392.1, on the reverse strand, counting down.
CGTACACTGGGCTTGACGAGGCCCGAATACATCCAGGATCAATGTATCACTTTAACTGAGCTCGGTGCAGGAGTGGGCCTTTTAAGAATAGTGATGTGTAATTAAAGACACTGTGAATGGAGCTGGATCTAAATATAAAGGTTATTAGATTTGTTAAGGGCTTGGACAATTTGCCTTGCATTAGACAAGGATGAAAGATCATTTGTGAATCGCTGCTAAGCAGGCAGAGGAAATAATCACAGTGAACACAGCTGCCTTCTTTCCCTGGCTGCTTAAGCTAAAAGTAGCTAAAAAGGTCACAGTGAAACTGGTTTAATTTTCCTGACAGTGTTATTTAGAATAAGCTTAACAAATCCAAATGGCATTGGGCCACATAGGAGATAAGACAATAGCAGGAGTTCAGACAAAAACAAACAATTAGTGTGAAATAGCATAAAAACATGAATGAGATTATTTGGTTTGTTTTATTTTCCTGTAAAGTACCATCCATTTATTAATGACCCCTGTCAAGTTTCACAAGAGGTTCATCTGCAAGATGACAAACCATTCTGTCTGCAGGTAAGGTCAGAGCCAGCCTTCAGCGCCGTCCTGCATAAAAGCTGCTTGTGCTTGGTGGGTAGATAGTCTGTGTGGTCTGATTAAATATTTAATTACACATTTAGACTCTTTGGCCACATGCTGAATTAGTCATGTCTGATAATGGTGTGCCATGCAGAAGACAGGGCACAGAAGCCTCTGGGGGAGTACAGCCTCCCCGAATCCCACACAATAACCTGCTCACTGATATAACTCAAGAAGAAGAACATTTTTAAGAGAATTGATAAACAGCTAAATGTCAGAGTATAGCAGGAAACATTCCCTTTTGTTTTAACAGCTAGTCACTAGTGAACATTGATATTAGCTACATTGTGTATGTCCAGATCCAAGAGAGCTTCCAGGTAAGTTTAATAGAACTCAAGAAAAAGAAAAAAACTGCCAAGAAACAAACCAGAGGCAAAGAAAAGCTCATTCTTTTCATTTCAATGCAACAAGACATGTTAAGTCATTTTTTAGTCCATGTCAAGTCTAAAGTTTTACACCTCACCTCAAGTTTTCAGGCAGGAAATAAAGGAAGTTACACACAAAATCAGAGGTCTGTAGAACATGCATCAGATTATTATTTTTTATTTTATTTTATTTTATTTTTTGTGATTGTATGTCTTCGACACTTCCTGTGGTGTTTGGAATGTTGCTCTATTGTGTTGTATATGTATACTCAATAACTTTATTATTCATTATTTTCATTATAATTTACCTATTTTTCAATGTTTGTATGCCTTCTGTGTTTTGAAGTCCGTTGATGTCCTTTTATGTTGTGCTGTATGTTTGACAAGCTACTGAAAAACTAATTTCACTGGGCTGAACTAAATTAAGCAAAGAGGCAAAACTGGTTAATATTAATGGGTCCAAGTTCCATCCATATAAGTTTGTTACTATAATAACATCAGCCTCTTTCAGCTTAGTGCAGACTAGATCATTTATGTGAAAAACATAGTCAGTCATGTTGCAGCAGTTGGACATGCAAATTCATCACATCCAACGTAAAGCCACAGCTTTGGATACATAACAATACTTTTACTTCTTGACAGTTCATCAGTTTTCATAATTCTATCATTTTTACTCAGTACAGTTTAGCTGTGTTACTATCTCAGTGAGTTTGCTGGTTAAAGTATTTAACTGGAGGGTTCAGTTATTTGTGTTATTAAACTCTTATATTGGAGAGGTGTTCTTTTATGTTTTACCACATATGTGTGAAGAACTATCTTGTTTGAGAATGTCATTGCTGAACTTAAATCTTTCATATATCATATTTATTATCTAAACCTTTGCAGATAATAAGTTGGTGATTGGTCATTTTGATCTAAATGACACATTTTACTAATAATTGCCTTTGACATTTGTGATGTTATTTATAGCCAAACCAAACCTTTAGTTGTACAACATGTGAAAAACTGCTGCCATAAAGCTCTTTGAACACAGATGCTGAGTTCCTCTACAAAGGCCAAATCACTGTGGAAAACCCAGCGAATGGACAAACCCCGAAACGTAATAGTCATTTGAATCCCTTTACTACATTATGCTAGTGCGTCTGTGGAGGGCGTTGCATCAGGAGGAATTCAACTTGTGGCAAATATGTGGGTAGTTCGAGAAAGTATAATAACCTTACTTACCACCTTTAATAGCTAAATAGCATGATGATCACAGGCTGCTTTGCTCTGTCACCATTGGGTGGTGTAGAAAACACAGCTCTGTGCTGAATACCAGAAGGAAGCCGAACACTGATTACACTTTTGTTGTCCGCATTCTTGATTTTAAAAAATCCACAAAAAAGTGTTCACCCATAGCAAACCTGCAAAAGACAAACATGAACTACAGTGAGAATTGCACAACATATGCATGGATGCAAAGCAAAACATTGCTTTTGTGAAGTCCTGAAATTATGTCACAACATGAAGGATATTTGCAATTAAGGCAATCTGGTCCAAATTACAGCTTCATTATGACTGAAAAATAGGATGATGGGAAACATTTACTCTGCTGCTTTTATTCTACTTTACATCATGTTGAGGAGCAACACTCATTCATACCGAGTGCAATTAATTCCAGGAAACATAACTGGCACTTATTCCATGTCACTGGAAGGCATTAGAGGAGGGTTTATTTTTCTTTCTTTCCAATATTGGCTCAGCTGCTCATTTCAGCTTCATCCTCATTCTCATCTCCACATACATTTTGTCCTCTAATGCTTTAGTTATACATAATTCCAACATAAAGGGACTCCAGAAATACACTCAGTCACATGTAAATGCACTATAATTTCCTGAGGGAGTCTTCCCAAGGGATCAATAAAGTCAAGTCTAAGTCTCTAAGTCTAAGTCTTCATGACTGCACAGGACTTTGACTGAATCAAGAACTGGAAGTCAATATGGCTGCGTCAGAGAAAGAGGACAAATAAGTGTATTGGCCTGCAGTGTGAAGACAGGATAAACCAAAATATATCTGATAACCACATGACACATCACAGTCAGAAAGAAAAAGTCTTATGAACCTCAGCGCTTCATTCATACAACTGATGCCCAATATTAATTATTCATTTGAAACATTTTGCTCATACGTAAATCTGACAACACTGCTAGCTAAGTGGTCCAGAGATGCCTTTCTGCATGCTTTTGTGCTCGTCTACACATGGCCATGTATCCTTGACTGAAGTCAGGACAATGACAGTGATGAAGGAAAGATGCATTTGTTTGTGCTCTTCCATCCAAAAGCCTGTCAGATCTTTCTTAGTTTCAAATCGATGTGGGTTCCCAGCTGTGCACCCTGTAGCTGTGCTGGCTGCCTCCATGAGTATGTGTGTGACTGGCTGAGCAAGGGAGAAGGCCTGAGGTTATTATGTTCATGTAAAGAAAAATGGTGAGACAGAGTGGCCAGATTGAGACAACACTATCATTACTGCTTATCCATGAGGATTCAGGGTCAGGGTGCATGCTGCTCCTCCAACCCTGGAAGTTTAAACTGAGGTCTCTCCATATTCACAGAGATCCAAAGCTAACAGCTTGTTTAATGCAGTTCTGGGGGACTTGTCATTGGGATTATTTTCCATACCTTCTATAGGGTTTCTTTTTTGCTGTGAATTCAATAATTTCAAAGGCTTTTAGTCTGACTGGGTAGTTTGGCTCCAGTTACACTGCAGTCAAAATGGGACACAGATTGATAGCATGAATATAAACCCAGAGTGTATTGTAACCTTTTGATGCACAACATTGGAAAGAAATTACCTGGTTGGGTTCTTATGATCTTTATAAACAATCTGCATCACTCGATATTCCAGATTCTATTTTCTATTCAGTCGTGTTCTTGTATATTTTTTTGACTGAAATTTATTTTTCCTTCTAGTCTAGTTAGTAGATAGATAGATAGATAGATAGATAGATAGATAGATAGATAGATAGATAGATAGATAGATAGATAGATAGATAGATAGATAGATAGATAGATAGATAGATAGATAGATAGATAGATAGATAGATAGATAGATAGATAGATAGATAGATAGATAGATAGATAGATAGATAGATAGATAGATAGATAGATAGATAGATAGATAGATAGATAGCATTTATTGTCATTGAACAGGATTCAACAAAATTTCTATTGCAACTCCCATGCAAAAAGTCAAATATATACAATAAAAAAAAATAAACAAACACACAATAATAATAAGAATATACACAATAATAATAATAACAATATATACAACTAAAATTAACTAAAGGCACTCAACCACACCAAGGAAGAAGTAGTCGGTCCAATTCTTCCTTGGTTAGTATTCAGTATTTTAACTGATATACATATAGTCAGTAATAATAATTTTATTATTTTATTATTATTATTATTAACAAAGACCATAATTTTTACTTTTAGTCTCCAACTTTGTGACAAAGTACTGCTATTTTATTTACACAAAGTATACACAGGAATGTAGACAATATAAAGGAAGTTACACTGTGTACATTCCTGTGACACAGGAGAGACACTCCAACTTGGAGTGTAAACTTGGCATTTACACTTTGGATTCTTGTTCTGATAAAACTAGATGTTATTTTCTAAGTTTGTTCTAAATTTATATACTATGCCTTCAGAAAGTCATCACAAAAAAAATTGTTTCCTCATTACTCCTTTGCCAATGTCCATAGGAACATTACACTGAGAAATACTCCCTGATACGGAGCTCAAAGAAATTGATTGAGCTCTGCCCCTATAAGTTATTAGCAACAGATTAATCTTAAATATTATGTTTTTATTAACAAAACAACAGACTGTGTGTAATTAATTTTTATAATGTTTTTCATTTAATGAACTGAGCTACTGTTATACATAAACTTCTCTATTATATTCTAATTTGTTAAATATCGAGCAACGAATCCACAGAAGCTTCTACAAACACAATTTTACAAAAACAAAATTTTTAGTAAGCAAAGTTAGAAATTATTAAAATATAGGTTCAGATAGTTATTGCATCAAAGAAAAGTTTTAAATTTGACATAAATGCCTCACTTCTACTCTTATAATTAAATAGGAAAGTTATTTGCACAGTCAGTCCTCTTAAGACTCTGACTCCAGTCAGTGAAGTCTCAACTGTTGTCCACCAGTTCTGAAGATATACCCCCTGTTGACCTTTGACTCTGAGTCAGGTCCTGCTGGGGGTTTCTCCTGTTAAAGTTTTCCTCTCCTCCATCACTAACCAATGTGGTCTTTGTTTTCTGACATCTTTCCACCAGAACTAGCATTAACTTCCTTAGAAGTCATTAGCACTGATAGATAAGAGTTGCGTTTAGGAGATACTCTGATTAAGGTATATGCACACTGTGAACTAGTCCTTGTCAAACTCACTCAAATCCTCACTCTTACCCTAACCCTAACCAGCTTCTAAGAGAATAAAATGTTCTCCTAGTGGCTAACTTACCCTACTGTATGTAGGAGCCTCGGTGAAGAGATAAATAAAATCAAAGTCACTGGTCATAGTCCTTAGAGCTCTCTGGAAAACTAGGTGCTATTTATTAGGAACACATTGTCAGTATGTGAGAAAGGTGGTGCCACAGCCCCAACACAATTTCATTTGACGCAGTTTGACTCCAGAAGAGGGGGCTGATGGGTGAATTTTACACTGAGAGCAAACCTTTTAGCTTTGAACACAGCAAAGACACAATGTGGCAGGAAAATGGGCGATTGGGCTTCAAAATAAGAGTATTCCCATGAGGAAGGTGGAACGTCTCAGCTGGACTTTGGTGTGTCTGCGTGCATGCATGTGTGTGTTTGTGGCTTACATTTAGAGAAAATGGATGCAATTATTATTAATGTGACAATGCAGGGCTTCCCCTTCCTTCTTTCTTTCCTTTGTTCTTTATTTATTTATATTTTTTTGTTTATTTCTTTATTACTTTCATTTATTAATTCTCTCTTTCTTTCTTGCCAGTGGAACTGGTAGTATTATATCAATATTAAGGAATTATTTACCCCTATACTTAGGTGAAAATGTAGTTTTGTCTTATTTCAAGTGTACTAATATATTTGTAGTAGAATAGACAAACATACTTGATAAGAATTTGTTTTTCTACAGAGTATACTTTTAATTGCTCAAGTATTGTAGAAAGAGTCTGAATAATTAATATATTTATTGCATACTGACTCTTCCCCAAGTCTTACTCAAAGGGTTTCCCCTTATGCTTTATTAAACCATGTATTTATTTTGAAAGATCTGCCTGGAAGTTATTGAGGTGTATTTTGGCTCTCTTGATACCAGAGCGAGCCCCTGGCTTCCAAATAAGGAATTTGGCTGTCGCCGCGCGGACGCACGGACTGACAAGGACGCTCCAGAGCCGCGAGCTGGAGACGGCAGTTCCCGAGACGTGCGCGAGCTTCCTTTAGATCTGCGGCTCTGTCGCAGCACTCACATTCACCTGGGGGAGCGTGCGGCGTGCGTGCGTGCGGAGAGGATTTCCAATTGCAAAGATCGCCTAACTTTTTACACAGAAATAGACTCTAAGGATTAAAAACAAACAACGAACAAATAAAAAAAGACATATAAGAAGACGAACTGAAGTGAAATAAGGATATTTCTGTCCGAAGTGAAGAGTTTGATTTACAGGGTGAATACAAGCTGAATGCGTTCTACGCACTGGGAGCGCATCAAACAGAGAGTCTGAACTCCTGGCAGTTTCTCTGTCCTCTTCGTCCCCGAAGCGTCGTACTTATTTATCTTAGGGTGAGGCGAGCTTTTTCAGAATAAAAACGCGTTTGGTGGACTTATCGCAGGACTTAACCCTTCTGGAATTGTTGAACACGCTGAACGCACCGACCATTGATCACTGCCATGCTTCGGACGGAGTGGTAATTTACTCAAGGTAAATTATTTTTTTTTTATTGTTCGTATTATTTCGTCCAGTTCTCTGTTACCGATGTGTGAGGAACTGGTCCGGTCAAATCAAAGTTTCCTGTGGCAACATTTTGGGACGCGTTGCCCTTGTTGTTTCAGGAAATTCATATCTGGTTAAAGGGCAGGAAATACCACAAAGAGGTCAAGTATTAAAATATGTGAGCTGTCATTTATTCAACAACTTGGTGTTCCTGGAGCCAGGCCAGGAGATATCCGAGTGATTCCCAAAGCTCACACGCCCAGTCGCTTTGAGGCTCAGGGCGGCTCAGGGCATCGTCTGTCCGCGGGGACGCGGCGCGGCTCTCCGGGGATGCGGTGTCGCCCGAATCCAACCCTGCTCAGAACCAAGACAGCTGAGCCATTCTCTGTTTTCCTGCAGAAGGTATATAAGAGCAACAGTGTCCTTCAGTAAAACAGAAAAGAAGTGAGCTTAACTATATGAACTCGCTCACTGTGCACCACATATATGGCTCTTTTACACGGTATTTTCCCATTCACTTAAATTGCTCATGTTTTTCTTGAGAATGTAAATACTTTAATATAAAATACTGGACTATAACCAGCTTTTCCCGTGCATGTTCAACCAACATATAATCAATCATTTTCCGAAGCAGTTTGGATTATTCTGAAATGAACAGTGGCGAGGAAGATCAGTGTATCGCTCCTGGATTCCTTATTTTTATGTATGTATTTATTTATTCATTTATTTGTTTACACTTTAAAATAAGTTCCTACCATGTTTTCATTAATTTGTATAAACAAAAAAAGACTAAAATCAGGCGAGCTGCTGGTCAACTCCTCAAATGTCTCCATCTGCAGCTTCCAGGTGGCTTTCGAACATCCTGGAAACATGATCTGGATCTGCAAGAACACCGCAAAAATGTGCTGATGTCATGTCTTGGTGATACTTGACGAGCAGACACAGAAATCATGCCTCCGGTGATGCTCTTGGGGGAATCCCAAGTCTTTGCAGTGGAAGAGCTGGATGAAGAGGCTGTGGCACACCGCCTGTCTCTAGCTGATGGCCCTGCCTCTCAGGAGACCTCATCACCTCTAAATGAGTTGTCATTCACATTCACAGTCTTTTGCTTCGGTGAGCATCCTTAAAGTCTCCTGGAGCTGGAGTAGGACTTCTTAGCCTGCCCAAGCTGTGGCACTCAGAGCCAGCAGAGAAGGCAAGTTTGGAAACATTGCAGATTTTGGAATTTATATCAGTCTAATAAAAGTTGATAATTCCTCTTCATTGGACATTGGAAAGCAAAGTCAAGATTTGATCTCCTAACCTTTTTTAAATATGGCTAGATCAGACTGTTGGGGGCGCTATAGAACATCCATTCTTTCATCTGTCCATTTAAAGCCCCAGCGCAGTCTGAGGTGCTGACTGTTGAATAACTAAAGGCTGTATGGCCTCAGAGCTGAGATTTCTGACCAATAGGCCTTCCCTCTTTCAGTTGGCTCTAAAGTGAGAATGCAATCTTAAAAACTCAGAATCAGAAACTGGGCTTAGTTTTTAAGATCCATGAAAATGCTTTTTGATATTCTGTTTTGACATTGCATAAACGTGCTGCAAAACCTTCTGTTGAAGACGGATTAATAGAGTTCTGGTTTGGAACTAATTCAAACCTCCAGTTGCAGTCAGTTATTCAAAGAAAATTAATGACTAAATGAGCCTCATATCAGAAGAAATTGTGCCAATGGCTTTCTGGGAGAATTTTATTATTGTTATTATTCACTGCTGATGCATCTATTCAATATCCATTAACAATCCTAGTTACCACATGATCCAAATGATCTTTCTTAAAGAAGGAAAGAAATGTGTTACTGCAGCTAAAACAACACAGCGTACTTACTAATGGAGTTATAATTATGTTTCATAGAATGACATCATCTGAAGAGTTTTTTTTGTCCTTAGATTTAACTATAGAAATCTAAGGACAATGGATAAATATAAATTTATCCATTAATGACTAAATGTCATTGTATATTATAAGTTGATAATATCTTTGCTCTTTATAAATACTCTGGTACATTAAATAAACAGATACTATTTGCCCTTTAGCAGGACAAAACCACATTCTTTGCTTACAGACATTCTGTTAAACATTGTTACTATAGTGAGAGTGCTGGATGCTCTTTCCCAGTTTGTGCTACATTAAAACAAGGAGGAGATGTAGTGACCTTCTGTAAGCCTGCTGACCAGCAGTGTGCAGCAAAGAGTCTGAATAATTAATATATTAATATATAGGGGAGGTGTAGGGGAGGAGGGCTAGTGCAGCATTACTACTGTCAGAAAAATCTCTGTTTAGTCTGGTTTTAATGTTTAAGCGTTTAATTTTTAAATCTTTGGTACTCTTAAATGTACAAACATTATGTAATTTTATAAAACACATAATGATGAATTTTATTCCAAATGAAAGTGTGAACATTTATGTGTTTAAGAAAGAAAAATTTTTTGAATATCTTGTTGGAGAATTAACCTCTTTTCTAGCAAATAATTTCAGTAAAGCAACATTGAATGTTTTATTATTATTATTATTATTATTATTATTATTATTAATATTAATATTAATATTTGTATTAATTTATAAGCCATCTAGCCGCTGATGCTTGATAGTAACACAGTTTGAAGGGAAGATGTATGAATCTTTTTCTCACCCAGAATACTTCTTTTCCTTGACAATTCTGAAGCACTCACTAAATGACATGTTGTCAAACAGGCAGCTATAGAAATACATAATTTGTTTATTTTGACTGCATGATGTTATCTTTTGAGAAAATAAATGTGGATTCTTAAAGACTAGATCATTTCTTTATTCCCTGTCTGCTCTATGCTCCACGCAGGTTGGAAAATCTCTTTTTTTCATTGAAAATGTCATTGAAAGGGATTTAAAAAGGAGGAATGGTTTGATTGAAGGAGTTCTGGTTTGAAACCTCAGCCTTGTGACGATCCAGATGACACCATGATCCAGTGAAGCAACAGTAAGCATATGTAGTAAGCATCGTAGTGTTTATGGAACTTTTTGTCACACCGCCATTATTTCTAGATCAAGCCAATGACAAAGCTCTGAGAGAGCCCGATATGCAGGACCTGTCAGATGTTTTAAAGTCACAAGCATTTCTGGGAGGGAGCCAGGTTTAGAGTTTGACAAGCATCACCCCGGCTTCCCTCGGTACAGGTACTGCATGTTGGCAGTCAACTGTTTTATCTCCAGAAAGAGAAGAGATAAGCGAAGGGAAGTCAACAGTGGAGCCCTGACAGGCACTGCTGGCTCTGAGGCGCAGGGATGAGACAAGCCAACAACGCAACACTGGCCTTTTCAGAGGCATTCAGGCATGTTTTTTTTTTAACCTCGATGTCCTCTTTTGTTTCTGCACCACATCCTCCCGCAGCTTCGGAAAATACCCGTACTGTCGGCTCGCTCGCCCTCCCTCTGTCTTCCCATCCTCTGATCACTCCCTTTTCAAACAAGGCCACAGTGTCCAAGGCTGTGAGCCGTCAAAGACATTCATATGTGAATTTGTAACATTAGAGGGATCAGTATGAGAAAGGGAAACTGGGGACGTCGTTGAAAAGGAGGGAGATTAAATAATGGACGGGCGACAAGGAGACAGTCAGTGAGACGATCAAAGATGGATTAAAGGAGGGACAGAGAGAGCATACAGGACTCAGAAGATGTGCATCTAGGAGGCCCTTGAACTCTAAAAAGTGTCTTACCATCATGCTTTGGAGTAAATGGCCAGCAATCAGTCTTACCGCACAGGTTATTCATACACTCCCAAACACAGGGACATTATAATGAAAACCTACTGTGATTCTGTGTCCCACTGGCCTGTCAGCAGTAATGTGGTAAATTATTGTTCTTTTTTTGCCTGAAGGGACCTGGAGGTCCACCAGATCCAGTAAAACTATTTGTTTCCCTAATTAGGGACAAAATGAGAGGCTTGGGAGGGTATTTAATGAGGCTTGGCCGTGTGGGGACAGAATCAGGAACTGTTATTCTACAGTTGCAAAAGTTTTACCACAACATTTAACAAGCACTGACTAAAGCGGTTTCATGTATCAAACGCACTGAATGTCATTAGATGGGATTGAACAGAAAGTTCAGCTTAATTCCCAACCTGGCTGGACTGGTGCTCCAGCAGGTGCAAACGTCACAAACCATCATGAGGTCTGATTGGGTAGTTGGTCGTCATGGAAAAAGCCCCTCTAAGTTGCAAGAGAAATATGAATTTTAAAAATTGAAGTTCCACAATTATTCTTTCCATGTATTGCAGCTCATTCATGAGTGGAAGCTGTGACCGTCGCCTTCTGAGAGCCAGCAGCGTCTGATCACTTCATTAGTCCTGTTGCTAAGGTAGAAAAGGAGAGCTTCAGGTCAGCTATTTAATCTGGAAACAACAGCAATCAGAGCATCAGAGCAGGAACAAAGAAGAATGCCTGCTGCTCAGAGGTGTTTATGAGCTTAAAAATACAAATGATGTGTAGTCCAAACAATGTAGAACATGACCTTTTGGAACAGATCGTGTTTTATTCTCTGCTCTAGCATCAAGGCTGGATTGATTTCCTTTAGGTTGAACTGTAATGCCTATTACTTTGCATTGTTCTTCTGAAACAAAAATTACCTTATTCCTTTTTTCAGAAACCAAACACTGTTCGAGCTTACATCACTAACTTCTTAATTTGCCAAGGCCACACTTCAGATATACGTGTAATGGTTTCCAATAATGTTAAGTAAGTGTGGAGAGAAAGTACCAGCTGTGTTACATCTGGTATTTATCAATCAATATTTAGTGTAAGGGCATAAGGTTATTTTATTTAACTGTTGACTTCAATGATTAATTTAATTCAAATAGACTTTACATGAAAGATACATCAAATGTCATAATTCATATCATTGAACTATTTTCAAAGAGTCATTGGAGATGGTGATGCTATGGGCAGGAAGGATCTTCTGCAGCAATTTGTCTTGGAATTAATCAGAAGAAGCCTCTGACTGAAGATGCTGTTGTTGTCTGACAGTACTATGACAGCTCAACATCCAGGCAGCAACAGTAACATTTCCTGATGACACCATCAAAAGCTCTGCTAATCCAGCTCACTTGCTTTCACTGCTCCTCTTTACATCTCTGTCTGGCCATACAGTTAGGAAGCAGGTAGATGTCAGAGATGGAATATGATCTTTTCCCTTTAAGATCAAGAGAAGAGATGTTTTAAACTTCCCTTTGATCCCACTCTACATCCATGATTCCTTATCATATCCTCAGGGACTCCAGATGACTCCACACTACTGACCAATCTGAGCTAAGAAGTTATGACTACTGGAATATCAGAAGAAATCTTTTTCTGAATGTTTGTGTTACTAAATCTGATTCCATGTGTGCATGTAAGGCTAGACACTACTTACTGTGTAATTTTGGTCAAGACCAGATTTGCATGTTAGCTAAGTATATAACAATGTTGAGAGATGATACAATGTACAACACTGGGTTCGCAAGCACCAGACACAACTTTAGCTATATTTTAAATAAATTCTATATTGTTAATTTTCTCACAGAGAAAAGATGTAGAATAATTTAGTCCATATGTTTCGATTTATATTATTGTGTAAATCTAAAGTGACCTTTAAGCCATGATAACACATTTAAGCATTTACTCAAATAACTTAATCTTCATACATCTCAAAATCTCTTCCTTTTTAAATTATTTTTAATTTAAAAAAGAATTAAGCAGTTCAACTTTGGTTATCTTCAGTATGAGATGATCACATGTGACCAAACTGTAAAATAACTGTTTAGAATTGTGCAGATAGGGAGCTTCAGAGCAGATACTAACATTAGCACTGTTTGTGGCTAGTGGTGAACCAGTCACAATGTTCTCACAGTAGCTACTTAACCACGCAGGTCAGGCAGAGACTCTGTTTCACTCTTTTGTTGCTTCATTTTTCTATTGAAATTCTACCAAAGAGTTGAAAATTGGTAAGGGTTTTTTTTAATGTTTTTATGAATGCATTGAAGCATTCAATATATTGAGCAGCATTCATTAGTGCACTGTCAACATAGATGTAAATCAAAAACTGCTTCCAAAAAACAGACACCTCAAACTTAACAGGATGCACCTTCATATCTGAGGGTTATGATATTAATGTAATCTTATCAAATGTTTTGACGAGTCTAAGCAATTTATGAGAGTTCACTTTTCAAGATGTATCTTGGCATTTTAACAACATTGGATCTCCACACATTCTTAATGGTAGTAAGTAAATATTGGTTTCAGGTGCCAGTGATTAATACATTAATGATAAATATTTTATATGAACCAAAGTTTAATATTGCAAGACCAACTAATTTATGTGGTTTCTTACCTGTGCATTTTGGTGAGACACCAGTCAGTATGCCTGGTTAGTCTATTTTGTTTGTTTGAAATGAAAAAATTATAATTTTCCCATATCTTGGGAATTTTCAGACAAAACCTCTCACTGGATTAGACAGCAGCTGAAAAATGATGACGCTTGGCTCTGATTTGTATGCCAGGGATGGTTTGTTATGTGTTTTTATGGCAGGATCAATTCACTACCTGACATTTCTTTATAAGGGCGTCCTGAAACTGTTTCCATATTTTTTTATGGCCTTAATCTTTGCATCTCCCTATGATTTCTCATTTTTATATTTTCCCTGGTTTAAATGAAACTGCAAGAGAAACCAAACCTCTAAATCTTATTTAGCCTTATTTAATTTCTTATGAGATGACCGACAACATCCTGTTGTGGCTCTGTCCCTTCTTGAGCAGATCTTTGATGTGAGATTCCATTTTTAAGCTTTACGCCATTTATACATTTAGTCTGTTCTGAAAATAAAGCTGCTCCGCCAGGAGCTGCAGCCTTCAGGTGACTTTTAGCACCTCCTGCCAGAAACACACGCTGCTCATACATCCAGAAGAATGAGCTTTTGTCAGTGTGGTAATAGAGTCTGCAGCGCTGCACTCTGTGTCTGTTGGTTTTAGCAGGAAAAGGATTTCATCTGACTTCTGGGTGCAGCCTCATATTTCTGGAGCCCCTGAGTGCTAGCATTAATAGTATGGTAGCATCTTAGGTGAGTGTCTGTGAATCAGAGTCTTTAATTAACAGGATTCTCTTTTCTGCTATTTTTGACTTCATGTTAGCACATTCTGAGAGTGAAGTAGAGGAAACACCTTCACACCTCAGATCTGGAGCCATCCTGTCTCCAGATCTGTTTTTAACATTGCACAATATGTAAAACATGAAAGAGCAAAATCCTTTTTCGAACACCCTTTTCTGTTGGAGTCATTGCATTTGCATGGTGTTTTTTTTTTATTATTATTATTATTTGTTATTATTATTACGGCAGGTGACGCTTTACGTAAAATTTGATGTAGCAGATGTTTTTATCCAATGTGACTTAAACAGGAAGTAGAGAAAAGCCTTAGGGTGAAAATATCAAACAGCACATAACAAGCTGATGTTTTTGGTTTGTTTCTTTATGACTGGAAATGAAAAATATATATCCTGCTCTACTCAGCCTCCGACAATAAAATCCACTGTAATAAAATGTGTCTGGTACAGAGATGTACAATTATAGAAAAGAAAAATCTTCACAAGTAAAATTGAATAAAATATTTAACCCAACTATTTACAATATTCACAGAAACATAGAAATGGTTTAAAAGCCATTCACATATTTTGAAGCTTTTCCTTTAATGATAATAATTATTTTGTTTTTGTTGGTCCAGGTGTTGGACAAGACATTGCTTAAAATGTTGTACAAACATTATAGTCCCATTATAAATCACTTACACTAAAAATGTAAACTAAAGTGAAAACCTGGCATAAAAATAAAATTATTTAATTTTATGTTAATGAGGAATGATCTCAGACAATTGGATTGGATTTTTAAAAAACAAAGTCTGGTAAAAACAATTCCAAATGGAGCCACAGAACAAACCGATAATCCGACCAGAGGACAAAGGGGTTTAAATGTGTGTTGGTGCCTGAGCAGCACGTCTTGGTGAGCGGCAGCTTAATAGATGGAAACCCCTTGTTAAGGTCAGAGGTCAGAGTAGAATAGGCAGCCTGAGACTGGGATTACCAAACTGTTTAACTTGTTCTGTGAAGGGTTCAGATGCTTCATGATAAAAGATAACTCAGAGAGCTGCTGCAGTAGATTACACAGGGGTTATGAGTCACTTGAAATAGTTTTATGGTATCACTGTTCATTTATGTTATCTGATAAAAACACCATACTAATTATGATTAATAAATGCTTTGTAAGCTTCACATTTAGGTCAACTGGTTTTCTTCCAAGCAGAATCTCTTTCTGCTCTTGATTTTATGTGTTTTTTTATTGAATATGCAAACACATTCTTGAAAAGCTCAAACAAGGCCATTGGTTTGCCATAACTTCTTTTTCAGCAGTTACCATGGTGAATCAATATCTGGAGGATCTATTAATGAATTATATAGATGTGAGAGACATCAAATTTTTTAGTTGATAAGGTACCCCACCAATTCTGTTTTGTTTATAAGTTAATTCATTGTTCACTGTAGTTTATTAATTTCTTCTGAACTTGGTTTTATTTTTGGTAGTCATATTTACTTGATGTCAGTGAATGTGTCGCTGTCGCTCAGCAGTACACTGTTTTTCCCCGTTCTGCTGGGTAGGGTTAGATGTTGACAGGCGACTTTTGTATGAAGGAAAATAAAACCTTTCTTATAATCAGCAAGGACAACTCCGGATGTCGTACATGCTGGAGCCCAGCAACAGAGGTAAACATAACTGAGGGTTAACTGAAGATATTACTTTTTGGCTGACCTGGAGTTAAATTTTCAGCCTGCTTTGTTCAGAATTATCTAGCCCAGATTTTGCAAAGAAACTCTTGAGTTTGTTAATCGCCAGATGCTACACCCGTTTGCAAAAACAGGAAACACAGGCTCACCAGAATGAGACAATAACAGATTGTAAAAATGTTTCTTGTTTTCATGAGTCTTCATTTCAGCTTCAACATTCAGATGGTAGGGTCAGAATTAAGAAACAAATATGCAGCAATCTGTCATGCCAGTATGATTTAAAATCAACAAGGAACATTTCTCAAAACTGGTGTTCTTAGAGATGCCACAAGGAATCAAAGCAGGTGTGAAGCCAAGAAAGTTCTACCTTAAAATGTGGCCAGTGAGTGTAAAGCACTGTGCTCTGTTTCGGAAAAGAAAACCTGAACAGGGATCAATTATAGCTTAATTTTGTCTCTTCTATTCTGGGAATGCACTGCAGCATCGTTACATGGTGTCATATTCCTCTAACGGAAGTAACTACATCAACTTAGAACACAAAAATTGACTATAATATGAGCAATTAGTGTGAGCTAAAAGAAACTGAACTTCTCTCCAGGACCACGCCAGTGCCTCTCCTGTAACTTGCTGTTAGTTGTTGAAATGCCACAGAAATGAGCCAAACGCATGTGGGCATGTTCACAGCGTCTCCTCCGCATGCACATACTGTACACATATATCTAGCTTGTGAATTCACAGATGGTTCTCTCTGCTTCCTCCACAGCTTTCTCAGTGGTGGCATGACCCTCTTTTTGGCTGAAAGCATCACTTTTTATCAACACATTATGGTGTCATTGCTGTAGTTTTATTTTCCTGGCACTTTGCTGATTTCTTCAGCAGCCATAGGGACATGGATGACCTACGAAGCATTTCTAGGAACATTCTGTGAGTTATTGTGGCTGCATAAATTGATGACCATATGCGCAGCAGTTGCTGCACACACAGATGCATGCTGTTCTATTTGATACTTGTTTATTTAAATTGGAACAGTTCTTCTGCTTCCTTCAGAAGTATCCCAATAAAGCAGGCACAGGTAGTTTCATAGTGCAGGGTGAAATGATCTATTCTTGCTCTGCTATGATGAGTCCAGGGGAAATCTTTGATCTGGAGTGTCTGGATAATCATCCATGGCTGAGCCCTGATTTCCATCTCTATTCAGCTCTCTCCTGAAAGCTCTATAAGAAGCCATCACCACTGGAACTAATCAGGGTTATTACCACTCTCCCTATTGAACTGCATACTTCACCAGATGTGGGCTCTGCCTCCAGCAGAGCTTGTTCTATGTGTTGATGTTTCACACTCACTTAATTCTATCTGCTAATGCATTTTTGCTGATCCTGAAATTGTGTGGACAAAAATGTAGATAAATAATTATTTATTCTCCACTTGAAAATTCATTGCTGCAATTCCTGTCAGAGATTCTGGCATTGTGTAATTTCAGGGTCAGAAAGTCAAAAACATTCAATTTACTGAAGTTTTGGGACTTTACGGGAGAGTGGAAATCAATATGTTACTTTTCCTGCATGTTTGAGGTCAATTGAAATGCACCTGATCTCTGGCTTCTATCTTTGACCTGTTGATAAGTTCTCTCTGTAAACTGTCATTTCAGTAGACTTAACCCTTCGGTGGTTTTAGCGCGACACTCAGGAAAAGCGCAGAAAATGTCACAGCAGGGAAGCGAAGGAGGTTGTCCCATCAGACAGTCATTTTCAGGAATAACAGAAAGTGACTTTACTAGGTACTATATGTACCTGGTAAAAGCACACATAGGGTCAGTGTGACCCTACTTCACCTCACACAGAATAAAAAACTTGTGTGGTCTAATCAACCTCATTTCTTAAGACCACGAGAGGGTTAAAATATAATTTGATAAACATTTTCAAACAAAGACAACTTGATTTGGAGTTGACTAATCTGTCTGTCCACAGAAATGAGCCAAACGCACGTGGGCATGTTCACAGCGTCTCCTCTGCATGCAGATACTGTACACATACATCTAGCTTGTGAATTCACAGATGGTTCTCTCTGCTTCCTCCACAGCTATTCTATTAACACAAATAGCTTCATTGACAAAATACTATTATTTGTGTGCATTTCTTAAAGAATGTCCTAACATTCTCTCTGACATTTCCAAAAGATTGCCAATATTTAAAAAAATCAACATTTTAAATGGTTGACAAAGATTCACAGCTGAAAATCATTCAACATATAAATTTTGCTGCTTCATGTCTTCATTTTTACTTTTTCCTATCAAAGCAGCTTGAACAAACAACTGACATGCCTCTGAAGAAAATAAACTTCTAAATGGCTTTTGACATTTCTGTCCCTCAGAAATGGCAAATTTTGGCCAATTTTGTGTCTAGCTTCTCTACACTCAAGAGTTTTGCTATTATCACAACCTGATAACACTGACACCAACTGCTTAGTACGTGGAGAGCCAGTGGCTGTAATAAAACTGGAACTTACTCAACAAAATCAATTGTCCAGAATTATCCATATACCTGTAGTTAGAATAGACAGAGTAGGAGAGGCATAAAAAAAAATAAAAAAAAAACACTGTCCCGTATTCTCCTATCCCCCAGCTATAAGGCTAAAAATCTAAAAGACCAAAATTACATATTTCAGTTGGGTTTGGCTTAATTTTTTATGTTTCTAATTTAGTTTGGTTTA
Organism: Poeciliopsis prolifica; assembly: GCF_027474105.1. Classification (NCBI taxonomy): domain Eukaryota; kingdom Metazoa; phylum Chordata; class Actinopteri; order Cyprinodontiformes; family Poeciliidae; genus Poeciliopsis; species Poeciliopsis prolifica. The sequence continues at coordinate 347,805 of NW_026562392.1, read as the reverse complement.
GAAATCTACATGTCCAATTATAAAATTTTCACCATAACACTGAGATTAACCTCTCCCTCTCTGAGTTGTGTGAACCATTTGCCCTGACGGTTTCTTTTCTGGTTGACAGAATGTCATTGTTAGCTCTGGTTATCCATAAACAGCTGATTAACAAGAAACATGCCTTCTATTGGGAAGGATGGCTGCTCAAAAACTTTTGGAGATTCATGTCATAATTTTTAAATGGCTCACTTAACATCCAAAAAAGTGCTAGTCATTAGTAAATGTTTTATTTTTTTTATTTTTTTAAATAAAGGTGCCATGACAGATCAAGCTAAATATTGGTAAATTTTCATCACCAGACAATTTTTCTATCTATGTCCAGTTCTACCAAGTCCAAGTCAAATATCTGCTTTCAGGCTTCCAAGAAAACTCTGGTTACTTTGCAAAGGGTATTTCCTGAATTTCCTATTGAGAAAGTAACAAGGAGTGACTTGAGACTCAGACAGAGAGGGAAAAACAATTAGAAGAGTTTATTGACATACAAAATTAAAGTGTTTGGCGCTCCGGCCCCGGCTGAGGACATCAATGATTGCAAAACTTTTGTGATAAGCTCAGATGAGCACTCCCGATGCTGGTGGGAACGTCATCCCACAGGGATCCAGCACTGATGGTGGAGGTTTGGCGAAGAATGTGGCCGAATGGCCGGGCGAGTGGAGGTGAAGGGGTGGTGGAGGTGGGTTGAGCTCTGCTGGAAAGCGGAAGACGCCATGGATGGAGAGAGAGGCCAGCGGGGGACGCAGCGGGGCAAGGGATGGTAAGCTGCTAAGAACACAGGATATGGGGTGCACAGAACTCAGGGCTTGGGATGCACAGATCGCAGGGCTTGGGATGCAGATAGAAGAAAGCCGCCTGGGGATGCTGGGAGAGGTATAAGGAGATGCAGGTAAGCTAGCAGGGTATTAAATAGTGGAATGGACAGAGCGTGGGACATAGGGATGCTTATAAATAGAGGCTAAAAGGGGATGTTGCGGGACAAGGGATAAGGGGTAGCTGGTTAAAAGGCCAGCTGTGAGCTGGGGATGCTCCAAGGCATGGGATGATGTGCTATCGGAGAAGAGGGCCAGCTGAGGGTGAAACGATTAGTAAAGAGTGAAAGAGAAAGAAAGAAGGTGGCTAAACGTTATGAGGATTACGGATGAAATTACAAAAGGAATACTTAAAGAGAGGTATAGACTGCTTGTGACAGAAACGAGATGCTGGAGTAAGAATTAGACTTACAGTGAAATAATCGAAAGATGTGTGTGATAGGTGAGAATTCTCCTGAAAGAAACCTGAAATTAAGGAAGTAAAAGCAAAAGGGGGGAAAGTAACGTCATGGCATTGGGAAGGAGCATGCGTTTAGATGGACTAAACCAACCACCAGTGAATTGTGCAGTACTCGTCTGGTATTGAGGGGAGCTGCAAACACGAAGAGATGTGTATAATTATAAGAGGATGCTGAAGATGAACAACAAAGCTGTTGGTGAAAGGCCGAGAGAATACATGCAGACTGGTTGAACGTGATCTAAAAGGCTGAAGACGTCTTATATGGATTTTAGTCTCATTGTCACAAGAATGGGAGGCTTGGAATGATAAATAATCATAAATAAACAAAAGCTAATACTCAAAATAGATAAGGATGAGAAACTGAGAAAAGAATAGGCAATAAAATACAGTGTGTGAAGTGAGATTGAAATTTGAAGTGGGTGATGTAGTCCAATACTTGGAGTGGACTGAACAAAGGCTGAGAGAGACAACTCATCAGCAAAGGTGATAAAATGACCGGGGCTATAACAAGTAGAGATGATAAAATTGATCGATGCCAATTGATGACATGAGGTGGATAGGGGGGTTCGGCTTAATGGTTCGCCATGACAGCTTATTGCGGAAAGCGACGATGAGGGATTGCTTGCAGAAATGGCCCCTCGGGAAACGGGCCATTAGAACAGTAGGGCAGTAGAACAGATTTTGTAAAATACTGGGCAAGCTAGAGAATAGCCTGCGTAGACTAGGAAGTGACAGGATTGCCTGTGGAGTAAAACCATGGAAATTTTGGACGATCTTGGATGAGAGATGAAACTTAAGAAGGGTCAGATGGGACACGAGCTTGAAATATCAGAATACGTGACATTTGCTTGTTAGCAGAGAACGACCATCTCCGGACAGCTTAGCAGGAGGGCAAATGAATATAGGTGGCTAGGCGGTGAGAGAAGCTGATGACGAGGCTGAACCAGAGGGGGGAACCGGTGGAAAGATGATGAACGGCAGTGGTGAAATGGAGAGATGATGAATGATGAGCTTTGAGGGAACAGCAACGTAGATTGGTGCGGCGAGACCTTAGCGGTCCTAGCCAGGGCCTGAAGTGAAGAAAGGCTGCCCGGGGATGACGACAGTGGGATTATGCCAGAGATGGACCGTTAAGTAGGTGACGAAGGAGCAGGAGACTGTGGATCGCAGTCAGGCGAGAGAGTGCCGGGAAAAGCTGCTTGGAATGATCGAGGCCAGGAGCAATTCTCTTGCAACTCGGGAGCGTCTGAGGGGAAAGGCAGGGGCTGAGGATGCAGCTAAGCAGCTTTTATGGTGGAAGTTAGAGGTGGAAGGACGAGGAATCACAAAGAAAAGAATCTGGTGAGACAGCTGTCTGAGAAGCTGAGGCGTGCAAATGAACAGATTGAGCTCTGCAGGAAAGCATAAGACACCGTGGATAGAAGTCCTTATCAGCTGGGACTTTGATGGTGATTGGACATGACGTGTCTTGGACCTTGGACCAGTGTTGATTGGTCAACGGTGATGACCAATCACCGTCAACCGGTGATGCACCTGTTGGATGATGCAGGTGGGGCGAGACAGAGTCTTTCAGTCTGAATTTGCGCCTAGGCTTCATTTCCTGTACACTTTCATACCTGCCTCATTTAGTTTGACTTTCGACAAGCCAACTCATCTCTGTCAGATCTGAGATGTCACCATTATAAAACTGCTTGTCTTTACTCCAAATATTGATCTACAGTCAAGTGGCGATTTGTCTCATATGTCATGAAAGTCTTAGTAAAGTTTTTGTCTCCCTGAAAAAGAAGCCATGTGGTTGTGAAGTGCTGACTTCACAACCACAGCTGTTTTGTCTGCTGTGTTGTACAACAGTTCTGCTTAATTGAAGCATTTACTTGTGACCTCTGCGCTCCACTTCATTTCATCCATAATGTTGTTTTTCCTCCACTTAGAGGACATTGCAGCTTGTACTGAACATAGCATATTTTGCCAACGTAAGCACTTGTTAATTTGCTGTTTTGCTCTTGCATGATGAGCTAATGATGGTTGAAAACAAATTGTTAACAAAGGAGGTAATTTATGCGTCACCTTATATTCTCTCTGAAGTGATAAGTGTTCTTATTTATTGTCCTCGCTGGGCTGTTTTATTTTCCCTCTGTGAGATTGCGTCCTAAAAAATGGTTCTCCACTCTGGTCCTCCTCTCCTGTCCTTTTGAATATCTCTTCCTATTTGTCCTCGACTTCCTTGATACTCTTTGTTCCCATTTTACTCTCAGATATTCTCAGCTTGAAGATCTGCTTAACTTTCACACTCTCTACTTTTTCCCAAATAAATCTTTATTTCTGTTCACCTTTTACCCAAAGGTGTCAACACAAACTCCAAAATATTGAAAGAGTCCACATCGCTGCTTTGGAAATATGGATGCATATAATTAAAAAACAGTAAGGGAATTTCTCTGCTGGCATCTTAAGACAAAGACAAACAACATTTAATTTAAGACTGAATTATAAAAAATGCAAATTTAAGATGACCATCACTGTTAACGCACAATCAGATGGACACAAACAAAAAACAGCAGAATATATTTCCTTGAAACTAAAATGTTTCCATGCTTTGAACCAGGTGAACAAAACATTTCAAATATGAAAGTGAAGTTCTTGCTCCATTTGCTTTTTATGCAAATATCAGTATTAGAGTTGGTGTGAATTGTGTATTCAGCCTAACTGATGGCGTTGATAACAAGAATTTGTCGACTTCAAGACTTTTTTAGCTGACACAATTTTTAGGAGATTAGTTTTTGGTTTCTTAAGCTTTTTGAAAAATAATTGTTTTTCTGCACACTGCTATGTGTGTGCCTGCTTGTGGGGCCCTGTGCATGTGTGTGCGCACGTGTGTGTACTGCAGTCTCTAGGCGTCCTGGGTATGGCTCTGCTGCATATCTCAGCATAATTTGGCTCCAGTCTTTGGATGGGACCAGCTCTGTATCATCAAAACAATCATGCTAGATGAAGCATCTGTTTCAGGGACAAATTTGCCAGGTAAAAAGAAGTGTTTTTAAAGTTATGAAGCTCATTCAAGTCAGGAGATCAATGAGTACCTGAACACCACAGATTTTCTTACTGCAACACAGAGACACAGCACCCATGTATGTGGTCCAAAAAACTAAATAATCATAATCAACTTTTTAAGCTTCTAAATGCTCTCTATGAAACATCTTATGTTTGAGGAAAGTTCTGGACTCTCATTGGATTGGTCTGCCTGTGCTTGTTTGTGTTGATGTGCAGGGTTTGGAATTAATAAATGACAAAAAAAAAAAAAGCATTTTGATCAAAAATTATATTTCTAGAAATTAAGCAACATTTTCACTTCAGAAACCATTTTTTACTGCTAAAGTATTGAATAAACAGACATATCAGCATATCAAAAACAAATACATTTGTTGCTTTAATCTGTCATTTGGTGCAGAGGGGTGCAAGGTACTATCCTATCCATTCATCTTTCCAGTGTTTCAGGAACTCCTGATTGTTCATCGACCTTCTTTAGAGATGTGAACTGTGGACACTGAAGTTAACATTCTGGACGTCTGTGCCGCTGCTGCTACAAGTTTAGGACTGAGATGCTATTTTAGACTTGAATGGCTTTGCTAATAGGCTGACTCCTTTTAGCACAACAATAGGCATATTTGAAAAACAAACTCTGTTGTTATTCAATATAAATGGATTTTGACCAAGATAACAGGCAATTTTTTTTTTCCTTTTCAGAAAAAAAGGTACGACTCAAAGAGTGAGCAAGTAGTCTAGAAGTTGCAGCTGCAAATGTTTTGTATTTGCAACATGAATAACATGTACATATATTTACAACAACAACATTGGGAGTATCCAAATGGCCATTGAGGAAGGAAAGAAAAACAATAAAATAAAAAATAAAATAAAGGGAAAAAAAAAACGACAAAGAACTATATCAATCACTCGTTCCCAAAGTTCATCTCACACCCCTTAGTCCATCCGCCCTGAATGGGGATTAATTAGGCTTGCGAACAATATGATTATCCAGAGCTTGGTTCACATCTTGGGTAAAGAAAAGTCCGATCGAAGAGGGAGCAGAGTCCTTTATTGATAACAAGAATTCTCCTGCCAGCTGGGTAGGAGAAGCAAGCAGCATCTTCAATCACCAACAGGTGAAATCTTTTCTTGGCTCTTAACCTGGTCTTTTAGCTCACCATCACCTGGCCTGAATAACAAAACAGGACCACTTCCTCAATATATATCGATATATGATCTAAACATTCCTAGTGTATACACAATTCAATAAATAACACTTTGTATTATAAATTATTCTAACAATCATATTTAATCAATTGCAATTTCAATCAATCTAAAATTTAATATAAATTACATTCATGAAACAAATATACACCATATAATCAATTAACATGAAATGTAAAATTCTAATATAAACCAGTGCTCAATAAATACTTAAATTACCCTTTTGTTTATCAAAAGGAGTGTAAATATTTCTTTAGTGGCTACACAACAGCAGTAATTATAAGCCAACGCTACGTCATGCACAAAAACACTCACCAGTTCCGCAGTTTTATCTCACACTACCGGGTCTTTTTCATCTCCCGTCTGGCTCACAATAATGGGCTCCTGTACTTCAGCACATTAACTGAGCATCGTGCATATCTACAGAAAATAAATGACACAACGCTTTAACTGACCTGCAAGCTCTGCTCCTTCCAACGCGTTCTAACCTTCATGCCTTTCTGCTCCAGCTAATATACCTAGCTGGTAAACTGCGAAGGTACATGTGACCACACTACTCAGCCGCAATTGGCTAAATAATAATCTCGCGAGAATCACTAATCATTCTATTAAAACATCGCAAGATCGAAGGCTAAAGGGGGATTAATCTGCACATCAACTCTAAAGCCAGAACCATTGCTGTACCCAAACAAAACAAATACAGGAAAAATGACCCATTTTCAACTACTTAATTATAAAACTCTAGAAGAAATTATAAGTTAATTAAGTTCCAGCTCCTGATGTCTGGATGTCCTACCCACACATTTCTTTAAGAAAGTCCTGCCTGTTATTTCTACTGATCTGATCCAAATAGTAAACTCATCGTTCACATTAGACGTTTTCCCCCAGGCTTTGAAAACAGCAGTCATCAAACCACTGCTAAAAAAGAACAATCTGGACAAATTCCTACTGCAGAATTACAGGCCAATCTCAAACCTGACATTCATCAGCAAAGTTATTGAAAAAACTGTGTGTAAACAATTAAATAGTTTCCTCATGATGACCAACTGCTTTGACACTCCAGTCTGGTTTTCGTGCTCACCACAGCACGGAGACTGCCCTCGTAAAAGTGTTCAATGATATCCATATAAATACGGACTGTGGGAGAACCACAGTGCTGGTTCTGTTGGACCTCAGTGCAGCTTTTGACATTGTCAACCATGACATATGACTGAATCGACTGGAGAGTTGGGTTGGACTCTCCGGTTTGGTGCTCGACTGGTTTGAATCTTACATAAAGAACAGTAATTTCTTTGTTTCAATTGGAAACTTCTCATGAAAGAGGTCAAAGGTCACATGTGGGGTACCCCAAGGTTCAATCCTAGGACCCCACTTATTCAATATTTATATTCTCCCACTAGCTCAGGTTATAACAGGAAATAATATTAGCGGATGACACACAGCTCTACATTACGATGTCACCAGGTGACTCTGAACCCATCCAATCACTAAATAAATGTTTAGAACAGACAAATATGTGGATGTCCCAAAACTTTCTCCAGCTGAACAGAAATGAAACTGAAGTCATTATTTTTGGACCTAAAGAGGAACAATCTAAAGTCAATGCACAGCTTCAGTTATTACAACTAAAAACTAGCGATCAGGCCCGAAACCTGGGAGTAGTGATGGACTCGGACTAAAACCCTGCGAGCCACATAAAAACGATTCCAAAGTCGGCCTTCTATCACCTGAAGAACATCTCCAGGATTAGAGGAGTAATGTCTCAGCTAGATCTAGAGAAATTCATCCATGTGTTTATCTTTAGTCGCATTGATTATTGTAACAGCGTCTTCACAGGCCTGTTCAACAAATCAATCAAACAGCTGCAGCTGATCCAGAACGCTGCTGCTCGTGTTCTCACTAAAACCAGGAAGATAGAGACATAACACCAGTTTCAAAGTCCCTCCACTGGCTCCCTGTACCTCAAAGAATAGATTTTAAAATACTGTTGTTAGTTTACAAATCACTGAACGGTTTAGTACCACAATACATCAAAGATCTGCTGTTGTTGTATCAACCTTCCAGAATCCTCAGGACTTCTGGTTCTGGTCTTCTTTGCATCCTCAGAACCAGAACCAAAAGAGGAGAAGTAGCTTTCAGCATCTATGCACCAAACATTTGGAACAAACTTCCAAAAAACTGTAAAACAGCAGAAACCCTGACTTCCTTTAAATCTCAACTAAGAACACACCTGTTTAGAATTGTATTTGAAATGTAATATGTAAAAATGTATTGTTTATTCCATGATGCATGACTTATGTTTATGATGTAAAGCACTTTGAAATATCTTGCTGCTGAAATGTGCTATACAAATAACATTTTATTGATTGATTGATAAAAGACTAAAGAGTAGAAAATCAGAGGAGGAAATGAAGGTTAAAATTACACTCGGGTTACACCAACATCTCATCAGATTTGTTTTGAAGCAGAAATGAATCTCCATTGAGCCAATGGAAGCATCCATGCCCACCATTTCTGTCTGCATATTTCATTTGTGTGTCAGGTTCACTGTTGTACCAGAAAAACAATAAAATGTTCCAGCTGGGGACTATTTCATGTACAAAACAAAATCAGATGTTAACATTTTTGATGCAAGACTCCTTTTTGACATGATGACATGTTAGCTGTGCTTGTTGGTGTGTGTGCTTAGAGTCACCAGCATCAATGTCTGTTGGGTTGCAGCTGCTGGACGCTGGTTCAGCTGAGCTGCGCTCTTTAAGTGCTGCAAGGGACAGTGCTAAAGGAGTACCTTTTGAATAATATCTCTCACATTAACATAGCTATAGTGGAATTGGGTAACATCACTAAATTATAAGTAATAACAGTCATAGGCTGTTGCTATGGAGAAAAATAAAAACATTGCACCCCATTAAATTCTGCTTCGGTCTACTTTTGTTTGTCCACTATAGCTGTATCAGAAACCTTAATGTTCTCACATAAGAGAGTTTACCAGGGGATCCATTCTATGCTATAGTTGTGCCACTTTTTAAAGCAGAACATTGCACTTCGCATTCAGTTCCACACATAAATATTCTGCATGTGTTCAGATATGAAATGATGCTGTATTCATTGGGTACGGAGCAACGGGACAGTACTTGATGTTCTGCATGTGTGCACCCCTACTTCACAGCTTACTGAAATCCCTTAGCACATGTTGAAAACAAGTGTTAGCTGTTGACATACTCATTAAATGACCAATCATTTGGCTTCTTTTACTGACAACATGGCTGCAGCGTCACATTAAGTCTTCAATTAGCATTTGAAGGTAAACAAGGACTAATTGTTAAATGATGTGTTGCTTCTTTTTCAGCAGCTTTGTCCGTATTTGTCGTTCTGAAATTTAGCCCCAGCCTGCTTTTAACTTCTGATATTGTCATGTCTGTTTGCTCCAGAGGCTGTAGAGAAGCACTGAGACACTCTGAATTTGCATAGAGCAGAATATCAAGCTGCCGAAGAGCAGCCTGTTTGATACATAGCCATTGTTTCGCTTTGGCTCCAGGTCAAAGTGAGAGCAGTAGGCAAAAACTGACAGACAGATACCAAATCAACAGTCTGTATTCCCCCCCCCCCCCCCCCTCCTGTCTCTCTCTGGTGTCTAATGAAGAAGCTAAATGTGTTGGAAGGGATTTTGTTGTTGGCCTTCATTTCATCCTCTCCACCATCTGCCCTTTCTGGAATCTCTGAACGCTTCATCTCTGCATGTGCCGGAGGAGCAAATTAGATGTTTTTTAATGTTGATGAAATCTGAGTTTCTGCAGCAGGCATTGTTTTCATTGTCTGTTCAGCTACTGCTTATCTCAACTATCCAAGTCTTTCACTTGTGCCAAAGAAATAGGAAACAACATGCCTCACTTGCTTTGCACCCAATGATTTTTTCTGATAGAAGAATCCCAAATGTTAAAAGTTTTATGAACTACCTAAACTTTCCATCAACATGAGAGGAGCAAACAGACTGTAATTCAAATGAAAATGCCACAGTCCATTACTTTAATGTCTGGATATGGAGTGGAAATAAAATGCTGCCAGAAATAACAGTTTTAGTCTGCAACAAAAAGCTTGAAAACACAGCTTTCTTTAGAAAGGAAATGTTTTGTGACAGGAAGAGAGGATCAGGTAGGCACCACAAGCTCAGTGTACAGTGATGAAGCGAACCTGTCAGTGTGTGTAATCAACTGTGTACACAATGGCCAGCCACCAGGGATGCAGACTGAGGGCAACACAACAAACACACACACATTTTTGGTGCAGATATGTGTAGTGGTGGGAATCAATTAGAATATCTTCAAACGGAACTTGTGTTTGCTGAATGCCAGAAAACTTAATGAGAGCTAATTCAGGCTGTCTTATTTTGTTGGAACAAGTAAAACAATTTCACAGCATGAACATCTCTAAAATCCTTCTACTCAGGTGTCATAGCAAAGATCCTAATGACTATGTCACTTGACTGAAGTGACTGGAACTGACAGCAGTTTGACTTTTTTTTGGTAGAATCAACTAATCGTCATCTGACATCCTTGGTCACTTTGTGAAGAATCGCTATGGAAAATATAAAATTAGCCAGTGTCAGAGGAAAAGTAACACAGCCTGCCTCACAGCCTAGGATGCTATAAATTATACACACTTTATCCCAGTACACACACTTATTGTACGGACCAGAGACACCCCATAAGTGACAGACGCACTGCATAGAGATGATGTTTTCAAAAATGCATTTCTTATTCACGTTTAGAGCCACATTGATGCACAAAAACCACAGCAGCTTCGCATGTAGTGACATTACTGATGAAGAGCATCAGGCTGGGTGATAACAAAATACTCTTACAATGAAAAATACATTTTATGAAAACCCACTTGGATTTGTTTATTTTATTTGGTCTGTCTTACAAGAAATTCCATGTTCATGTTCGTTCATAAGGTTTTATGAAAAAGGTGTAGTATTTTGTTATACATAAGGGATTTTATTTAGACATTGTAATAACTACAATTATGCTTTTGTGTTACTTGATTGGATTTATGACAGATGCAGCACACATAGATCTTTGAATTCTCTCACAGGTGACACATCACAAAGAAGTTACTTTACATCAATATATTGAAGCAGTATAATCAAAAACGTCTTTACTTTTTGTGCATTTATCAGCACAGCAAAAGTCCATAAGAATCCAATAACTTTTATTCAAACAAGAGTCAGGCAAGGTTAAGTAACAAAGTGCTTAAAGGGCAGTTAAAGACCGGTAGAATGCAAGTTAATGGTACATTGCAAATTACAACTCATTACCTTAAAGTGGATCCTGGAAACATTTTGCCACTCACAGCCATCTTCAGCAAAAGTCTCTGAGTTCATCTGAAATAAGAATGAGTAAAAATCCCAGATTTGTTCTGAAACAGAATGCAATCATGCTGTTGAATGTCTTCACAGCTGCAGTCAGACATTGTGTTATGCTCATGCTGTTAATGAACACTTGAACTCCACTATGTGACACAAAAACCAAATACTCCTGGGTAATACAGCAGGACCATATCTCAACGGGCAAACAAGTAGCTCAAGAAAACAAAGACAAAGGTAATTTAAGAGTAGCCTAGTCAAACATCTCAAATTATGTAAAGCCAGCTGAGATGTTTTGGTTTGGCCAAAAACAGGTGATTCCTGCTGGAAAATCCTGCTCTGTTCCTGGATTTCTACAATTATGTAAAAAAAAAAAAAAAAAAAAAAAGAGTGGTCTGAAATTCCCCCACAGTGATATATGAAACTTGTTCTCACTCAGTCATAGTCTTTGCCACTGGGGGTACAAGCAGTTTAGGTGAAAGGTTCTTTCCAACGATCATTTGATCTTAAAATTCATTTAATCTGAAAATGTTCTTTGGCAGAAAAAGAATGAATCTGTAAATACTTTGGGGAACACAGAGGTCCGGTGCCGACTCTCCAATCCAATCCTTTGAGCAGTAGTTGGAGATGAACAGCAGAAGTATTTGCAGGCTTTTTTCTCTTCTTTGCAGAGGGAGAACAACAACATGCCACAAGGCAACAAGTGTTGCTCAGATAGCAAAGGCAAGGAGACAGACAAGATACAGAGAGAAACAGATAGTGAGGAGAGGAAAGAAATGCTGAGAATTTTTTGTCATGACAAATTAAAACAAAAAAAAAAACTGAGCAGAGGCATTCAGTTTTCCCCCCTGGTGGTGAGTACTTGGAGGACGCTGAGGTTTACCTGATCCCACTGCAGGCAGGTAACACAAACAGTAGACTAGACTGACTTATTCAACATTAGCATTTGTACATCATTTGTCTTTGTCAGTCAGGATGTAAGATCCAGGCTTTGGATGTTTTATCATACAGCACAAATAGGACTAAAACTGGGAAAACATAAATAAATATGAGCAAGGTGCAGAATTAACCTAAGTACAAAGAACACTCCTCATGACATGTTTCTGCAACACAAGCATCACTGCACATTCCTCTCTCTGCATGCAGCTTCCAGAATGTCCAGAAAACTGCCATTAATGTAAAACAAACAACGTTCATCAATAAAATCAAAAACTGTTGCAATATTTCTTAATTAACAATACTTACACACAATGCTTCCAAAGGCTATAATTCCAGGTCACCAGGTGAGAGCTATACATTTTCCTCCATTGATTTGTAGTATATATGGATTGTTCTGCCTTCTAAAACCACAAAATAAAATAAGTTTTGTTTTCATAGCTTATGCACTTGTAAATCTGACTGTGACATTTTGATATTGTGTGACACACTGTCAAGAGTGCAAATATCATTAGAAGGGAATAGAATTAAAATCTGTCACTCAATGAGTCTATTATCTGCAGAACCAGGGTATGGTGATCAGAACCAGCACCATAGGAAATCCGGACAAACAAGTAATGAAAAAAAAACAATAGATGAAGCAGAAACAAAAGTGGAAGGGTCAGTCAGGATGTCCCCAGAGAACAGAGTACTAAATATTTTAGCCGTCATGGCTGAGGGTAGGCAGCTGGTCCCTTTGCATGGCAATGAGGGGAAAGGAGCAAGGCCTGGTTCAATAGAGCCCTTTAAGCGTGGGAAATCTCTTCACATTATCAGACACACACGCACACACCCACAATCCAGCTGAGTAAGAGCCACAGGACAGTGAGGGTCTGTGCTGCCTTGATGTACCATCTTCGCTCCCAGAATCTGACTCGATTTGCTGCACAGATTCAGACCTTCTGAATGACGCGCACATTTTAAACTGCTGTTGGTTTTGAACTAATTTTCTTCATTTTTAAGTTTTTAACAACTACAGCAGTTCACTTCGCACTAACTATATTGTTATTTGTGCCTGCTGATTTTTATTTTTTTTTTGTGGGTGTAGCAATGTAAACAGATAATCGAGTTATGGTTAATTGTCAAAAACAACTAATCTTGTTAGCGGTGAGCCTAAGTCTTGCGAAAAACAGAAACAATATTATCAATGTAATATAGCTTTGACTGATATATTGTGTAACCACTCTGTAGAATATTGATACTAATTTTATACCCTCAGAATAAACTTTTGAAAAAAAATGTGTTTGTCAGACTACATTATCACAAGTAGGATATAAAGCACCTTATTTTTTTTCCAGTGGGTTACTTCCTCTTCCTATCAAATATTTTATTTACTCTAAAAATAATGTAAGATTTGCAGCAGATCCTAATCTGATTCTTTTAGATCTTTTTTCGTTATTGTTTTCTCTTATTCCACTACTGACACACACATGGTATAGCTCTTTTCTACAGCTCCACCACACAGGCTCATTGTTTATTGTTGTATGTTAGGTCTTACAGTAATAGCCTGGATTTAAAGCCCTTATTGCCCTGCATGAGCATGATAGGTTAGAGCTGTGTCTCTAACACAGCGGTGTTTTTCCATTCACACCAAATCTGTGTTCCCCTTACAGTTAAATCTGTTGCATACTGGCAGGTGACAAGGTGCAGTTAAAGTCTGTGTGAATGATTAGGGTAAAAATTATGCACATAACATTTCAATAAATTTGGTTTAGTTTTTAGTTTATTTCATTTTCTAAATCTAGTAAACCTAATATAACAGTGAATTTATTTGTTCATAAATATCTTGCAATTTGAGAAGTTTGGTGAATATGAAGGATCTGCAGTAAGTAGAAAATTATATTTAAGAGTCTACCTTATTCCTGGCACTTAAAAATAGTCAGATGTAAATAAAATTCACTCTAATTAAATAGTATAGAAAATATCAGATCGAGACTGAACTCAGTTATGTGTTTACCTCCCATTCTCCACTGGTCTATATAATCAGTGTATATTTCTGCGGTTCATCTCCCCAGTCCTTAAGAAAAAAAAAGAATTCCTATAAAGATCTTAAGATGTACCGTATTTTCCGGACTATAAGTCACAGTTTTTTTCATAGTTTGGCAGAGTGCGACTTATACTCCAGGGTGACTGATGTGTGGAAATTAACACATCACTATATCATATCACATAATTGTTTTCACACTAAACCGCAAGAGGGTGCTCTAGGTCTGTGTTATTCTACGTTCGGAGTTAGCAGAGATGTTTACAAGCAACACCAAAGATGAAGATTTCATTGTGTTTAGTGATTTGGAGAAACATGGATGGTTTGGTAAATTTGTTAGCATGTTATTTATGTGATAGTTATCTGAATAACTCTTAATATGTTATCCTAACTTACAAGGCACATTCTCAGTTTGTTGTTCATGTAGCTAGCCTGCAAGGTCAACAGCAGGTTTTTTTTTCATGTTAATAAAATACAGGAAAACGCTACAACAGGAAGTTATGAAGTCGCTAAACTAATGCCCTGCATGGTGAACCGTTGTCAGACGGTGATTTTATCAAAGTCTCAGAAATAATGTGCCCAGAAAAAGTGCCTAATTTCAACAATGCAAGCTTGTCCAGAAATACAGAATTGAGGACTTGTCAGCTAACTTGAAACTTCAGCTGAGAGACAAGGCTTGTGCTTTTGATTTTTACTCAACATCGATGCCACAGACACCGTGCAACTGTTCATTTTTTTGCGGGGAGTCGATAATTTTTGCTGTATGGAGGAGCTGCTTGATACTATGAGCCTAAAAGGCACAACGATGGGAAAATATATGTTTGAAGCTGTGTCAGTTGAAAAGATTGGGCTTAAATGGGTCAAGCTCTGTGGAGTAACAATAGATGGAGCTTCGCCATGACGGGCTAGCTCAAAGGAATGGCATCGTTGGTGTGCACAAAGGTAAAAGAGAGTGGAGGTGAGGCTGTTAGGATGAACTGTATAATCCACCAAGAAGTGCTGTGTTCCAAGACTGTCCAGCTGAGCGATGTGATGAACTGTTATTAAAACTGTCCATGTAATTCCAGCTAGAGGACTGTACCACAAAGATTTTCAGGCTTTCCTATTTGTTGTGGATGTTGAATACGGGATGTACTCTACCACTCTGATGTGCGCTGGCTCAGCTGCAGCGGTTTTATTGGCTGAGATCAGAAATCAACCAGTTTTTTTTTAAAAAAAGGACAACCTCTTCATGAAATAAGTGACCCTCTGTGGCAGGCAGACCTGATATTTTTAGTTGATCTTACGCACAAGAACCTACAAGGAAAAGAACAGCTGGTGCCGCACCTGTATGCGCACATTAAAGCCTTCTGCGTAAAGCGCCGCCTTTTTGTGTGACCTGACCCTTTGTTTATTTTTCTGTATTTGGCCCTCACTAAAAGAAGTTTGGACACCGCTGGTCTAAGGAATAATTCAGCATGAATTGCTTCTCACTCAACACACAGCTTTGTTCTCACAGACTTCTTCATGCTGCCACGAGTGCTTTGATGTGTAATAGTGTCAAGACACGCTGAAAATCTATTCCACAAATACACACACTTACACAAGCTCTGTGATTCCACTGTTAGTTTTCACTCGCATTCATAGTTTAGCTCTTTGGTAGTCATACTCATGGGAAATTGGTATCTGTGAGGCATCATGGGGCTCAGTGGCAGAGCAGCGCACCTATGCTGAGACTAAATTGAAATTGAGATAGTCCAGAAGCAGAGGAAACATGGCAGATATGGGCATACTCAACCCATGTTAGATGAGAGAACCATGAGGAGGGGTTCGAGGAGCACAGGCAACAAAGCGTAGATTCCATCTCCCGATTTATGCGCTTGGTTTCCCATTGGTCAAAGACACTTTGACCAAGTGACACTTTGGTCAAAGACAAAGACACTTTGGCCCCGAGTGCACCACAAAAATCCTTCCACAACCTGGAGATGAACTGGGGCCCCCTGTCAGACAGGATTTCCGTAGGAATCCCATGGAGTCTGAAAACATGTTTAATAAGCAAAAGAGTGGTTTGTAGCAGTTGGTAATTTTCTAAGGGGCACAAGGTGACAGGCCTTGAAGAAACGATCAGCTATGGTGAGTATGACAGTGAACCCCTTAGAAGGAGGCAGGCCGGTAACAAAATGGAGCACAAATATGGGACCAAGGACGTCCGGGAACGAATAAGGACTGCGAGAGACCACTGGGAGGTTGATGGTGAGACTAGTTTTTAACACAGGTGGAACAGGCTTAAACATATTTATCCTCACATCCTTATGAAGGGATGGCCACCAGAAGGAACGCCTGAATAATGGTGTGGTCCGACTGGTGCCAGGGAGGCCAGAAAAACGAGAAGTGTGGGCCCAATGTATTAAATGCAAATGAACCGAAAGAGGAACATAGGTTCGGTTCGGGGGACCGTTACCAGGATCAGGATCGGACTGCTTAGCTCTGATGACCTGGTCAGAGATGTCCGAGGAGACCGCCCCCATGATACATGAACACGGAACTATGGTGTCAATGACTGGACTCTCATTGTCAGAGGAAAATTGCTGAGAAAGAGCATCTGGATTCAGTCTTCGAGCCGGGTCTGTAAGAAATGAGAAAACTGAACCGAGAAAAGAAAAGAATCCATCTCGACTGACGAGGATTCAACCGTTTGGCCGTCTGCCGATAGGACAGGGTGTCCATAATACTATTGGAAGCTCAGCCCCCTCCAACTCGTGGTGCCACTCTTCAAAAGCCAGTTTAATAGCCAACAACTCACAATCCCCTATGTCATAGTTCCTCTCCGAAGGGAATATGCAGCGAGAAAAAAAGGCTCATGGGTGCAGTTTGTGATCAGAAGGAGAGATCTGAGATAAAACCGCCCACACCCCAAAATTGGAGGTATCCATCTCCAATTTGAATTGCTGAGTGGGGTCAGGCTGAATCAGAACTGGAGCGTTAGCAAACTTCTCTTTCAGAACCGAGAAAGCTGCCTCCGCTTCTGGAGTCAAGGAAAACTAAGACTTGGTGGATGTGAGACTGACTGTAATTACGGATAAACGTCTGATAAAAATTCTGCTGTGAAATGACAGGCAGGGCTCCTCCATCCAGGGCAGAAACTTGGACTTGAGCAGGGAAGAAAAAATTGGTATGTTTAATTTCTTCACCAGTTCTTCATCGATCAGATTCTGCTCACATCCTGAATCAATTAGAGCTGAGATAGTAACTGACCTTTGATTGACAAAAAGAGATGCAGGAAGAGAAAGTAAGGAGATCGAACTGGAACAGCCACCCACCAGGACTCCCATTATCACTGGTGGGCTCTCCCTTTTAGCCAAGCGGAGCAGGCGGTGATGAAATGGCTAGTAAGCCCACAATAGAAGCAGGCACAAGCTTCTAGTCATTGGTGTCTTTATATGGGGGAAATTCTTGTGCGACCAATCTGCATGGGTTCCTCGGAAGGGAGCGTGTTCGAGGTGGTTTCCATGATAACATGGAAACCAGTTTTTTCAGAAACTGTCTGAAAAAAACATAAGTATAAACCCCTTCTTCTCTTGGGACCTTTCCCACAGTCTATTATCAATCTTAATAGCCAAAAATATTAAATCCTCCAGACTGGCTGGTTTGTCCCTGGAAACTAGTTCATCTTTAAGGGACTCATTAAGAGCCTGATCAAAAACCCCTTTTAGAGCTTCGTCATTCCACCCAGATGTGGCTGCAAGGGTGCAAAAGTCTATTGCGAATTGCAAACAGAACGGGACCCGTGCTTCTGGTTCGAAAGGTGATGTGATATCTTTGAGCTGCATTCTGCATAACCAAATGTTTGCTTTAAATCTTTCTTAAAAGATGGTGAATGGCGTAAGGGAGAGAGATGTGAGGCTAAACTTAGCTTCTGCCCATCTGAGGGCTTTTCCTTTCAATAGCCCGATCATGTACGCTATTTTAGCAGTCTTCTGGAAATTAGTCTGGAGCTCAGCAAAATACAATGGGACATTGCAAAATGAATCTTCCACTCTTTCCAATTTCTCCTGAATCATGTTCTGGTGTTGGTGGCGAAATTTCCCATCCATGGAGTGACCTGACCGAAACTGATGCCGTTGAATGCTCCGCCTCGGGTGGTGAGGCGGCGGTTGCCACTCTGGCTATGTTTTGAGGCTGAGGGTTATGTTGAGGGTTATGTTGACAGTTCTGAGCCTGTGGATCTCAATTGATCCATCAGCTGACCCTGGATAATTTGATGATCCAATAGAGTGTGAAGCATAGCATCGTGATGGGCTAGGAGTTCTGCAGAACTTAAACTGGATCGTGAGTGAGGACCTGCTGGGTCAATATGGCTCGATGGTTCTGTCATATTGGATTTAAGTTTCTTAACCCACATGCAGGTTCACACATCAGAACGGAGAATCCTTGATGCAGAAAGTTTATTTACAATCAGTCTTTAATCGGATTTATTCCTGATTGCTCTCTGGAATCGGGAGTGGCTTGCTGACTCAGTTGGTTTCCCAGGCGGTGGGGGCGCAGAGGGAGAGGAAAGGATCCAGGTAGGTGCGGAGGCTCGAAGCTGGTAGCGGAGATTGACGGATGGCAACAGGTGCGGTTGGTGAGGTTCAGTCAGTGGTGCAAACCTCGGCTTGACATGATTCCAGGTTAGATCCCAATCACCAATCGGGGTCTGTGAGATAGCAGAAAACAGAGTAACTTGACAATTCGTTAAACAACAGTGACAAGAACTTCAGGTAGCCTCTGACCAACAAGTGGGGACCATCGAGCGATGACTGACAACTCCACCGCTTCTTGACAGGCCAGCCACCAATTGCTGGAATCTGCTGCAGGTGCGCCAGCCTGTCAGAACTCTTCCACGAAGATTGTCTATGGGAAAAGTTCTCACACAAACTGGATCGTAACACATACGATCCAGTTTGTGTTACAAATGTAAAATGCTGTTTACATTAGGATATAATGTAAACAGCACTGTCAGTGATTCAGTAAGTGTATAGTAGGTGTGTAAACAATCTAGCAATCTGACTGTTGATTACAGCCAATCCACATTATTAGCAGAACAAAATTTGGCTTAGGGCCCCATGAAGGGTTGGGCCACTCCTGCAAAGGAGGACTAAATAATGCAACCCAACATCATCCCAAAAATAACAATAATTTATTTTTCAGTAAATTATAATAAAATAGTAAACAAATAGTATTATGCTTGCTATTTTAAGCATACTAGTATGCTTAAAATCTTATGTTTTAAGTATACGATTAAAACATAAGATTTGTTGTCGTAGTTCTAATGGAATACATCATCAGCAATGACTATTATTAAGAACCATCACAGAGGCGTCCGTGTGTCTGGTGTATGACCACTTCATCCTCTGAGACCATTTTCACACTGACTTTTTCTCTGAGTCTGTGTGTGGGTGTGTCTGCATGTGTGGATAATTGGTTATATGTTTCCACTTGAAAGTAATTAGTAAAATGCATCTGGCATAAACACGCTCAGCATGTCAATTTACTCACGTAAACTCTTAAT
The DNA here is from genome assembly GCF_027474105.1 of Poeciliopsis prolifica. Taxonomy (NCBI): domain Eukaryota; kingdom Metazoa; phylum Chordata; class Actinopteri; order Cyprinodontiformes; family Poeciliidae; genus Poeciliopsis; species Poeciliopsis prolifica. The sequence goes on along the minus strand of NW_026562392.1, from coordinate 328,398 downwards.
GACGGATGGGTAGCATACGTTTTCATCTCTTTTCTTGCTGAGTGAAAACTCACTTTTCATGGTGACAGGAGATTCAGCAAGGGATTACTGAAGGTCAGTGAGAGGCATGTTTCCATCTAGTCAGTTCATCTGGATGCTGTCAACAGCACAGAACATTTTCAACACTCATCCAAGACTAATGTTTCATTCTTGCAGTGACTTTGCTTTATTTGGGTATTAATGTCTATTAACCTGAAATTCTTGAAAAAGAAACATCTGCGTTTGCCTGTTTCTTTTTATTTATTTAATGTCCACCACCCACATTGAATAATCCATTTGTTGAAATGATGTTTTTGTCACTTCCTTAAATCTGTTTTCAAGTCGAGTAGTAATAGTTTTTCCAAAAGGGGAAGGTATAACAAAAATCCCCTGCATTTTCTTTTAAATATTTTAGATATGTTTTGTGGAAAAGTCCGAATTTTCCAAAAATATTTTGGAATTTGTATTAACTCACAAATTCAGTAACATGGTTCAATATCTGCAAACACTGAAACATGAATAGTTGGGGATCAGCTGAGATGGTACACAACAAACACAAAACTGTGAAAGGAGTTATGAAACTCTTTATTAAACAAAACTATGCAATTTGTTACAACTAAAATATAAATTGTGCAAATATGCACACAGATGCTATTTATGTTTTAGGTCTAACAAATATTTTGTGTGTAATTCTATTTACTGGTGCCAGTAACTATAATATTGGCTGCTTTAAGGTTGTGTCACTGTTAAATACCAATGCTACCACACAGGAATGTTACTGTTGTTGTGTTTATTTTATATTAATGTTAGTTAAATATTCTTAAATATATAGTTTATAATTTTGTAAATTTGATCCACAGTTTAAGTCTAAGCTGCATGATCTCTTTGTTGAATTGGATCTATTTCAACGCTTTTTCACTCAGGAGGCTTTGCTACATAAAATCATAAAACCTAGCTTAATATTGTTCTACCACCAGGTTGAAGTAAAATGAGAACTTCATTCTCATATTACTTGGGTTAGGACCTTATTTTTGTCACGCACTCCCAATTTCCCTCACTGTTTTGCTAATGTCAGTTGGGAGTTTACCACATTATCCCTCTTCACTCTGTCTCTCTTCCTCCTTGACTTCAAGGCTCTGTTTATCATTTATTGCTGAAGAATATTTACAGAAGTTGAACTTATAGCAAATATTTGTGATTTTTGCACGTTTGCTAACATCAGGTGCAGATTTATCTTTTTCTTTTTTTTACTCAGCTGTTCCACTTTTTCTCTTTTGGGTTTCCATTCCGGATCCTCCTTTTGCAGGCACATTTATGACTTCATAAAGCATTTGACCATGACAAGCATTTCCAAACATTTGCTTCAGAGGAGTTGAATTGTTGTAATTAGTAGTTTAAACAGCAGAGGATGCTGCAGATAACATAAATCTGTGTTCAGCTACTGGAAATACCTCAATTCAGTAAATAAACAGAATTGAATTGGTGGCAGAAGTGTTTATACTTTAAAAACAAACAAACTTTGAGAGTTTGGTGTCGCTCTTCTGCTGACTTCTGTAAAAAAAAAATAATAATAATAATATAAAAAAACTACTGGGAAAAAATAAAGTGAAATTTTGGAGGTAGTCAGAATTGATGATAACAAAAATTATGAGTATGAGACAGGTGTTAACATTTACTGATGTGATGAAATAGTGAGGAACCAGGAAAATGGGAAGGGAGTCAAGGAAGGACAGCGTGCAAATGTGTGATCAGCCCTTGTTGTGGAAGACCTGGAAATCACTTCAGTCCTGATATTTTTGTAAAGCAATTTCATATGCAGAAGTTGTTCTTCTTGACTGGTTTTAAATGTTACTCTTCTTGATAAACTGCTGGCATTAACATTCCAAGTACTTGCAAACCCTGACAGCTTATGTTTTCATCTTAAGTCATCATAGAGCAAGCTATTCCAATTTTGCTGAATAGGAAATTATGAAAAAGTATGACATTTTATTTAAGTGTTTTCAAGATTTTAATAAAAACTTCATCATTCAGTTTAATTCACTAAAAAACAACTTTGAACTGTGGGAAGTTTGAGAAAGTGTGGGATTCTGTCGTAGAAAATGCGTTGGAATAGTTTTTAAGTGTCATTTTGCTCTCTTTATTGCCACCTTGTGTTTTCATCAGTGCATAACAAAGAATTGCCATCAACGTGAGGTCATTAGTTCCACAAAATGTTTGAACTTTGTAGTATTGATCTTTTACTTGCAGGCTGGCATCAGCGTCATGTATCCATCCATCCATCTTCTACCGCTTATCCGAGGTCGGGTCACGGGGGTAGCAGCTTAAGAAGGGAGGCCCAGACTTCCCTCTCCCCAGCCACTTCCTCCAGCTCCTCCGGGGGAATCCCGAGGCGTTCCCAGGCCAGCCGCGAGACATAGTCCCTCCAGCATGTCCTGGGTCTTCCCCGGGGCCTCCTCCCGATGGGACATGCCCGAAACACCTCACCAGGGAGTCGTCCAGGAGGCATCCTAACCAGATGTCCGAGCCACCTCAACTGGCTCCTCTCGATGTGGATGAGCAGCGGCTCTACTTTGAGTCCCTCCCGGATGACCGAGCTTCTCACCCTATCTCTAACGGAAAGCCCAGGCACCCTACAGAGAAAACCCATTTCGGCCGCTTGTATCCGCAATCTCGTTCTTTTGGTCATTACCCAAAGCTCCTGACCATAGATGAGGGCAGGAACATAGATGACCGGTAAATTGAGAGCTTTGCTTTTTGACTCAGCTCTCTCTTCACCACGACGGACCGGTACAGCGCCCGCTTCATGGCGGACGCTGCACCAATCCGCCTGTCGATCTCCTGCTCCCTTCTTCTCTCATTCGTGAACAAGATACTTGAACTCCTCCACTTGGGGCAGGACATTCCCCTCGACATGGAGGAGGCACTCTACCCTTTTCCGACTCAAGACCATGGTCTCGGACTTGGAGGCACTGATCCTCATCCCGGCCGCTTCACTCTCAGCTGCGAACCGCTCCAGCGAGAGCTGCAGATCACGTCCCAATGAAGCCAATAGGACCACATCATCCGCAAAAAGCAGAGATGCAATCCTAAGGCCACCAAAACGGATCCCCTCAACACCCTGGCAGCGCCTCTCCTTGAGCTGCCACCTTATCATGGTGGAGGGGTTTGAGTGCCCTAATGATCCTAAGAGCTATGCTGTCTGGGGCTTCATGCCCCTGGTAGGGTCACCACAATTCGGCGGACTGAATAGACAGGACCCCCTTCAAAATCACGGGCGGGAGGAGGGGGTTCTCGTGGCGGGCACAAAGAACTGGTCAACACAGGCTTAATGCAAGACACATAAAATGTGGGATGAATAGCGAGTCATGGCGGCAGACGGACCGCAGAGGGGCTGATAACGGACTCGATGTCAAAAGGACCAATGAAACGAGGGAACAGTTTCTGGGAAATGGACTTCAAAGGTATGTCTTTGGTAGACAACCAAACCCGCTGTCCAGGAGCGTAGACAGGCGCCAGCCCTCCTCTTACGATCCGCAAATCGGCAGTTCTGCTCCATGGTGCTGTTGAGGGTGGCAACTGTGTTCCTCCAGATGGTCCTACAGAGACGGTTGTGACGCCGTACTGAGGTGACAGCTATGGCCTTCTCCGACAACGTAAACAATGGTGGCTGATAACTTGAAGAGATTTCAAAGGGAGACAACGTGGCAGACGAGACGTGGGAGTTATGTGCATACTCAGCCCAGGGAATGAACTGACTCCAGTCAGAGGGATTGGTAGAGGTGAGACATCTGAGGATGGACTCCCACTCCTGGTTCATGCGCTCCGTCTGACCATTAGACTGTGAATTGTAACCAGAGGATAAACACACATCGGCCCTGAGAGCCGCACGAAAATGTCTCCAAACCTGTGCCGTAATCTGCGGTCCTTGGTCAAACACGATCTCCGCAGGGATGCCGTGAAGCTGAAAAACATGCTTGACCAGAAGCTGTGCAGTCTGGAGAGCAGAAAGCAGTTTCTTTCAGGGGACCAAATGACGGGTCTTAATGACCACCGTGAGAATAGTAGTCATGCCCCCAGAAATAGGAAGTCCAGTCACGAAATCCAGTGCAATGTGAGACCACAGCTAACTTGGGATAAAAAGGGGTTGTAGCTGGCCAGAAGGGAGTTGGTGGGAGACATGATTTATTTCGAGCACATCCTGGACAGGCGAGCACAAACTCCTTGATGTCTTTGTAGCTAGATGGCCACCAGAAGTGTCGAAAAATGAGTGCGATGGTTCTACTCACCCCGGGATGGGCTGAGAACTTAGCGGTGTGTAACCACTTGATCAATCTGGACCGGACAGACGTGGGCACATATATACACCTTGTTCGGAGGGCGAGTTCCCGGATCAGGTTCGGTTACTTGAGCTTGTTTGATCAAATATTCAATTTCCCAAGTGACAGATGCTACTGAACAGCTGGGAGGAAGAATAGAGACCAGATGTCTGTCTGAATCATCGGAGGAATGCAATCTGGACAGTGCATTGGGTTTAATGTTCTTGGAACCGGGGCAAAAAGAAATGGCTAGGTTAAATCGGGAGAAAAATAGGGACCATCGTTTCTGCCGGGGGTTGAGTCTTTTAGCTGATTTGAAGTACGAGAGGTTCCTGTGGTCAGACCGGATGCAAAGCTCCCTCCAACCAATGTCTCCACTCCTCGAGGGCCAGCTAAACAGCGAGAAGCTCCTGATCCCCCACGTCATAGTTTCTTTCGGCATTACTCATTCCACGAGAGAAGAAAGCACATGTGTGGGTCTTATGGTCTGTCTCAGAGAATTGTGACAGGACGGCTCCTACCCCGGATTCAGAGGTGTTCACCTCTACAACAAACTGTTTAGTGGGGTCCAGCTGAATGAGTACGGGTGTGTTAGCAAACAGAGATTTCAGGTTGCTGAAGGAAGTATCAGCCTCTGGTGTCCAGGAAAAAAACATTTTGACTGAAGTCAGGGCATTTAAGGGTAGTGCGATCTGACTGTAATTTCTTATGAAACAACGGTAAAAATTTGCAAAGCCGAGAAATCTCTGAAGTTGTTTTTGGGTTTCCGGAACCAGCCAGTCCAAAACAACCTTTACCTTGTCCTCCAATGGTCTCACCTGTCCCCCTTCGAGCACAAATCCCAGGAATGACACTGAAGACTGATGAAACTCGCACTTTTCAGCCTTGACAAACAGTCTGTTCTCCAGGAGCCGCTGAAGGACGAGTCAGACATGTTGACGATGTTCAGGGAGAGTCTTAGAATAGATCAGGATATCATCAAAATAAACGAAAACAAAAACATTCAAAAAATCTTTAAGAACATCATTTATTAGAGCTTGAAAACAGGCGGGTGCATTGGTCAACCCAAAAGGCATGACCAAATACTCAAAGTGGCCCAGAGGTGTCTTAAACGTCATTTTCCATTCATCTCCGTCCCGAATGCGGAGGAGATGGTATGCATTCCGTAGGTCGAGTTTAGAAAAAATGGCCGCTCCCTGAACCGGTTCTAAAGCAGAGAGAAGGGGTAGGGGATACTTATTTTTGACCGTTATCTGATTTAAGCCACGATAATCAATACATGGTCTGAGGGAGCCATCCTTCTTACCCACGAAGAAAAATCCTGCTCCTAACGGAGAGGAGGATGTGCGGATAATGCCAGCAGTGAGGGAATCCTTTATATATTTCTCCATAGTCTCGCTCTCCACTTTGGAAATGTTGTAAAGTCGACTATTGGGCAGACGGGCTTCGGGAAGTAAATCAATAACACAATCATAAGGGCGATGTGGAGGGAGAGAAAGTGCTTTAGATTTACTGAAGATGGCAGCTAAATCATGATACTCCACCGGAACAGTTGCGATGTCTGGCGGATTCGCCTCATGTTGGACTGCTGATGACGGGCCTGGTGCAGCTGCTGAGCGGAGACAAGACGAATGACAATTTATTGACCATGACACAATGTGTCGTTCAGCCCAGTCGACATGAGGATCGTGTTGCTCTAACCACTCAGACCCCAGGATGACAGGAGCGCTAGCTACCATCTCATGGTGATTTTCAGAAATAAGCAGATTTACTGTTTGGTGGGTAATCCGATGCAGAGCTTGGCCGTCCAAAGCAGAGACTCTTAAGGGTGTTTGTAGCGGTAAAGTCTCTATGGCCATCTGCGGTACTAGACTAGAATCCAGTAAATTTCTTTCACAACCTGAATCGATCAGGGCTGACAGGGCAACTGACTGGTCTTTGAACGAAAGGGTGACCGAAAGGAGGAGTCGAGGAGATTTTTCTTTAATTAGGTGGTCCACCAGCCTCCTCTCATCTACTGGTGGACCTTGGTTTTTACTTTAGATGGGCAGGCAGAAGTGGCCGGCTGTGCCACAATAAAGACAAAGCTTAGCTCTAATGCGCCTCTCAGGTGAAAGACGAGCCTGTCCAATCTGCATGGGTTCGGGCTCAATTAGCGCTACATGACCTGGGCAGTTTTGTTACAAAACACGCCCTCCATAGGCGAAACTAGTGAACCTCTCCTCTTATCCTTAGTGAGGGCTCTGTTATCTAGGCGGATGGCCAAACTTATCAATTCCTCCAGAGTTCTCGGTTCTTCCGGTGTTGCGAGCAGGTCCTTCATGTTTTCGTTTAGAGCATTATGAAATGCACTTTTAAGTGATGCTGGATTCCATCCAGAGTCGGAAGCATGGTCGGAAGCATGATTAAACACTTGTTTAAACTCTTTAAGAAAATCCTCGAACAAACACCCATAATCAGAGGATGAGGAAAACTTGGATTCTGCCCAGTCTAAAACCTTGCCAGATAGATGTGAGAGAATGAATGAAATATTGGCGCCATCATGAGGAAAACTGTGTGGTGAGTGATTAAACAGTATATTGCATTGAAAAAGGAAACCCCTGCACTTACTCACATCACCAGGGCTGGAGGAAAACATGGAGCGGACTGTGCTGACGGTGCTGCAATTGGGTGTGGTTGCGGGATCCGGAGCTAGATTCTGCTGTTGGGAAGGCTGAAGAAAATGAGCAATCTCCTCGAGGCAGGCGTTAGCCTCTAGCTGGCGTTTGTTCATTTCTCGTAACGCTACATCATGACTCTGAATTAAAGAGTGCAGAGTTCCACGGAGTGTGTCTGCTGGGGTTAGCTGTTGGCCGGAGTGTTCTGTCATGTTTTGGTTTACGCAATTAACCCACATGCGCAGAACGCACTCAGGAGACCAGTGAAAGTTCAGTTATTTATTACAAAAAAGTGATTTCTGTGGTACTCCTGGCCACAAGGAATCCAGATGGAAACAGACACCGGAAGCTTCACTGAGACAACACCATTAACTGGCTAACACTCTGACACTCCGACAGGTTTCATCCTCTTGAAGTACTCCTCCAGACAAGGTAAGTGGCAGCAGGTGTGCAGGTGGAATCCGCCAGCCACGCCCACCACGACGCCCCTGGACGCCCCCTGGTGGGGAAGGCTGAACGAACACTATCCAGCCCTCCAAAGATCCACAACACCTATAACTCTTGTGAAGCTTTTAAACTGGAAGGTCATTGCCATTGTGGGCTTTTGAATCCAGCAGTCATGAGCAAAGATGGTTTGTAGTGGCTATGGTGGTTAAAGGACAACATTTTATACGCTGGTACAGTTTAATAGATTTTATTATTATAACAATTTATGGTGACACATAACAGATGTCTGCTCCCCTGTAAACATGTTTAGGTCTGCTCCTGGCTTGCCTTTGGAGTAAAGTCGGTTTTTGGCACATGTAAACTAGCTTCATATTTCCCTTCTGAGGATGCTGTTTTTACATCTGTCTCTAACCAGGAAAGGATATGTAAATGAGCACTATAGCAGACACTATAAGGTTTAATTATACATGATTGTCCCCTGATGTGCCTGCACAGTAGGTCATCAGTATGGGGGGAGATGTACCAATTACTGGAACATCTTTCAGAGAGATTTATAATCAAAACTAAAGCATCCTCTGGTGAAATGCTGAACACTGTCACTAGATGAGGGCTGCAGCAGGCATGGAGGGTCCTGCTGAGTAAAAAAAAAAAATAATCAGTGCAGGTTTAAACAAATTCAAGCTTTATTTGCTTTCCATGACTGTATATTGTAATGACAGAAAAAGACAATAGAGAATGTGTTTTTAATCTGTCTGACAAAAACACAATGAGTTTGTGTTCTGGAGGCTTTCAAAGGTTTGAGCAAAGTGTATTTTACAGCTGGATGGAGCAGCATTTAAATGCAGTCAGTTGTATATGATGTTCTCCTTCAATTTTAATCCCGTTTCCTTTGTGCAAACACATAGCTTTTCTGATGAACTCATTTTCATTTGAATGCAATCTGACTTGATTCGATTTGCCATCCAAAGCAATTGGCTTTCATATTAATGCGATTAGGTTGTAGAACAAAGCGGCCATTATGCAGAGACTTATGGCGCGAGTGGAAAAAAAGGACCATCACATTGCCATCAGTAACATCCCCATTGAGAGATATGGGCATTAGAAGGGGAAGATAACACACACACGCAACGCCATATGCATCTTGACTCTAATCTTGCTTTGCCTTTTGTCATGGCTGTGGGCAGAGCTCGACTGCACAAGTGTTAGATGTGAGAATCCTACAAAGTGGCGGATCTTAATGTGTTTGTCAAACCACTTGTGATCTGCTCTCTGTATGTAGCAACACTATAATCCAAGGTTACATATTGCAAATTCTCATCTCAGTGAAATCCAGTGACAGTCATTTTTAGCCCTGCATCCACTGGAACAAATCCATGGTCTGTTGGAGTGACTTTTCTCTGTCACCATACTTCTGCTTTGATTCTCTGACTGGTGGACAGAGCAGCATTTAGCTTACAGAATAAACAGTCTGTACAGTTAACCTAATAATAGCCATGTTCAATTACACTCATGAGGTTTTATGAGTTCAAGTATTGGAAACAGTGCTTGCTGTTTGCTGTTTGCTGTTTGCTGTCTGCAGCCTGCGCTGTGGGCTTTGACTGATGGACACTGACAGCATCACAATTTTTCTGCTCCACTAGCAGCTCAGGGAGGATAACACTGTTGGTTGAATGCTCTCTCCGCCCCACACATTTATCTAGACCAAGACACCTTAACAAATTTGATAGACTATACTGACACACAATTGCCTTTTAAGTCAAAACCATAGTGAGCTGTCTCTTCTCTGAATGCCCCACTCTGCTGCAGTCTGAAAGAGATTTTGGAAGTTCATGCTGGAAATAAAATATTAAGTCCAATGCACATGCTCGACGTAATGAACTCAAATTAACACATTTAAAAATTTTATTTAGATCTTTAATAAAACCATGTCAAAATAATAGCTTTCATTGCAAAAGTTGCTACAAAAAACCATCAGTCTGAAGTCTGAAACTGCTTCAGTGAACCTATGGGAAGGATTAGATGGATTCTAGCTCTGGTTTCTGACAGATCAGTGCCTTAATGTAAAGAACAAGCGACTGCGGGGCAGCTGGTAAAATATCCTCACAATGCTACTGGGATTTCTTCCAGAAAATGAAATCACAAACCAAGCTGAGTTCATAACAGAACAGACACCTGCAGTATCTGAATCTGCATCGCATGATATCATTTACTCATATCAGTGAAGTGAGACATATTTTGGTTTTTAAAAGTGAATTACAAGCATAAAACAGAGAGATGTTTTGAAAGGGAATAAAAGTACAACGGTGGTTATTATAATGCAACCTAAAAAATACAATAAAGGTTCAGACTTTACTCAAACCTAGAAATAGAACAGCTATTACTAATGTTAGTAAAATATCGGAAATTGCTAAAATGTACTTACAGATTAAAGAATTCCTTTTACTAAAAGTAAAACCAGACTGGACAGAACCAAGACTGCCATATGGCATCAGGCCCTCTGCCCTCCACCAAGGACACAGTGGAGATGGATGGAGGGCTGGTTCAGGAAAAGAGGACAGGAAAGAGAGTAGTAACTGTTAAAACTTTAGAGACTTGAAGGACTCTTAAGTTGATTTTTGCTATTTTGAAAGTGCTTTCAAAGGGTTGTACCTGTTTTGTCATAGACTCTGCATACAGCGGTCTTTGGACCTTTGATGTTCTGTTTTCCCCCCAGTTTCCTGTCTCATTCCTGCGAACAGCGGCCACCTGTGTGTGTTTAGGGGGTTATGGGATGTGAAATGTCTTCCTTATGCTTATTAGAAAGGTTTTGACATTTACCACAGTAAACACATTCATCAGCAGAGACAGCTAATTATCTATTTAATTTCAGAGCATTGCAGGTTTTGTTGTACTCATATGGGTGGAGATGTGTAGAAATGGCAGCATTTTGCTGAGAAAAGAGCCCTCTGTTATCCCTAATGCTTGCTGAGATATTAATATCCCCTCCAACTTTGCAGAATTTACATATGAAAACACTTATTTTGGACTAAAGACACCATCAAGAAAAGAAAAGTTTGCTTTGTTGGTTTTCATTCAGGCTCAGACAGGCCATTTCCTGTCAGCATATCTTCGCTATGAATACTATATACAATGGTGCACGCAACATTTTATTTTAATTTCTCCTGGTGTTTATGATTTATCCTCTCCTTACAATAAATGATGTCTTTGTTATAGTCCTTCAGGTTTCTTCATTGTATATGATGAAAATACTAATGCTGCTCCCATCTGTCCCATCTTTAGCCCCTGCATCTACAATTCAACAGCTGGCCTTGGGTTCAGCTTGACAAATAAATTTTCATCAGGACTGTGACTGACATGTGACTGCCAAGATCTGTCCATTTCTTTACCATGCTGCTGCACTGGTCTAAGGAAGGATACGAGACATCAACAACCTTGATGGTGTAAGAGCAGGCTTAATGTTAATTATCTGAACCCAGTCATGAACAGAGAAGGCTGTCTTCCTGGTGGTTTTAAGCTTTTCAAGGTAGATTTATATTTTTGAACTGAAGTGTTGTCAAAACAGTGGAAGTCTTGAATTTTCTTTTGCCTAGTTGAATGAACAATTTTAAAAAATTCACAAGACTTGTGGTAGTCAGCTTTCTGATTTCTAGTTTGTGTTGTTTCTGTCAGCATACGCAGTAGAAAAGGTGTGACTCTTGTACTGTCATTATTCATCTAGTGGAAGAGTGAAATACCGATCGATCAACTTGAATAAAGACGTTTAATCTTACGTTTATCACAGAGAAGTTCCATAATTTATCTGTTTATGATTCATCATGCCTATTACTGTCACTTTGAAATTTTTTATTTTTATCTTTTTTTATTCCTAGGACATCTGAAAGTAACCTGTAATCTAATTAAGTTTTGAAATTAAGTGGACAGTCCTAAATAAGTTGATTTTTCAGAGCAACTATGCCATGACTCGTTAAAAGTCAGAAAATTGGAATAGGAACCATCAAGCAAAGAACGCTCGATGGTTGACGACAAACAATTTTTCACCAAGTGCAGAGCAGAAGTTTATGTAGGCAGAACACAAGTGGAAGCAATCAACAGCCAACAGAGTCAGGAGGAGCAGAGAAGAGATGCAACATGAAACATGGCACAGACAGGGAAATCATATCATGTGGTTGAGAACATTCTTTCAAGCTATTTTGGGAATTTATTGAACTAGCATTGGTATGGTGTTTAATTTATGGGCTAACATGTTTACTTGTATTAATTCTGTCCACTGATTGGTTCAAACCAAACTGCATGTGAAGACTGGTGGAATTTTGGAATTAGCTGCCAAACCACTTTTTATCCATTTGTCTGTACATGAACAAATAGTGATCATAACTATTTCACTCATGGATGTTTGAAAATGATAATGATGATTAGGAGAGCCATTTAAGAAAAACTGGAAAGGGGTACAGCGAATAAAGTTGATCATGTGGCTGGAGTGAAATGGAATGCTGAAATAAAGCCTCTGATTGGACAGAAAAATGTCAGTTTATGTCAGACTGATCTTCACAGATCTCATTTTGTTGTCATTTCTCATCACTCCTCTTATCTTATTGGTCTGCATGATCAATATCTATCTTTGAATGTGAATATTATCCTTGGCACATTGTAATATGAGTGAAATAACAATGAGATAGGATAACTGTGACATGTTTCATGTAAGAGAAGTATGTGTTTGTAAGGCATGTCTGGTTTTGTTTGTGCCGCAGTGCAGCAGCTCTGTATCAGATCCCTGAGCTACACTGCTAATCAGCCAGTAATCCCTGCGCTGCTGATGTGACAAGTGATATGCCATCTGACTCTATCATTTTTTCATCAAAGTTCTTTTTGTCTCTGTGTCTCTGTGTACGTCTCAATTTGGGGCCTGTTGTCTCACTGTGATTGAGCCATTGTTGTGACTGACTCACTGGGAGCCTGTTGGGGGTGTTTACATGAGTTTTTTTACTCCTGGGCTGCAGGATGTGGCAGCTGCTCCATTTTAATCTCTTGATGATCATCTGAGCTAAAAAATAAAATAAAATAAAATAAAAGGGAAGATTTTCAAACCACAATATTTTATTTGTTTTTTTTTTCTATTTAATATGTTTTTCTAAGTATATTGAGAAGAGGCATATTTCACAAAACATTTTCATCAGCTCATATTTGTTCAGACAGAGAAAGCTGGTTAGTATTAAAACTCAGTTAACCTGAAATGTGGTGCAAGAAAATTTAAAGCATGGTGGTTTTTTGATCAAACTTGCTCTTGAGAAGGTAAAGTAAACAAGAATGGCTTTGTAGAAAAATGTCTAAATTATGTCTAATGTGATTTGACTTATTAGATACAAGATCAAAACTTTCCCTATAAACAGACATCTGGTAGTCAAACTGATGATAGTAACCAAGCCGTCTATCTCTTCCGGTTCCACTGGAATCTTTACTGTAGGTTCTCTTTACCAAGTTCTATTGCAGAGAAATATAATCCAGCACTTAGTAATAGGAGCATATCAATACACCCTGCTTTAGACTTGAAACAATAAACTATGTCTCTTTGAAGAGATGGCAAAAGAATTTTAATAAATTTAAAAATTGTGTCAAAATTCTGGGGAAAAAAGGGTCAGTGTCGATCAATGTGGTAATTGTGACTTTGTTCTTAGAACAGGAGAGGGAGGCAACAAAATCCAACCCCTCAGTTTCCTACTAAAGCACCACTCACTGCCTGTGTGCTGATGATGAAGCCATCAAAATGCTTCCTGGTCCTTTTTTCTGCACAGGCAGAAATTATCAAGCAGTCAGAATGAGGGCAGATGAAGTGAGGTGAGAGAAGATGGAACATGAGTCTGGCCAAGTTGAAATGATGACTCAATGAAGTGGAAGGAAAAATATTTCCTCATTAGTGATATTGGATATTGCGACTTTGCCAGAGTATTTGAAAAGCTTTTCAAAATTCTGCAGCCATTTCTATCTCACAAAGAGCATAAATAGAAAATGTAGCTTTTCATCTTCATAAAGAGACCAAGCTCCAAATTGTTCAAGAACAGCAGTTGATTTAACAGCAGTCATTTTTTGTGATTTTTGGGGGCGAGGGTTAAGGGGTTAAACATTCTGTTTAACAGAGACTTGTCCCAGAATCCAACTTTTCCAGCAAATTTTGTGTGGACTATTGTGAAGCAATTCAGAAGAAATACACTTTTAATATTTTATTTGTTTTACCAAATTGCTTTGCTCTAATGAAGACAATAGTTATAAGTTCATAATGTTTGTATTTGAAGAACCCTATTACGAAAAAAACTGTTATACTAAAAAGAAGTTATATTTTTTATGTAATTAATCATCAACAGTATGAACTGTATGAACAAAATAAATGTCTATTTATTTTGTTTAAAATTTATTCTGAAAATATGAATTAGGAATTTCCTCCATTACAAATATGAAAAATAAAATAATTCATTCCTCCCTCATCTTCAGCCATGCCTAAACTTTCACAGCTTTCATTTTTTCATTAGTCACATTAATCCTATGATACTGAAAGAAGCATTGTGTGATGTGATAATGATGAAACAAGAAATAATAAAAACAATGGAAAAACTACCTGTTTGTCTAATATTATAACATTACGTTCCAGACTACATACTACACAAATCAGCTTTGTTTGGGTGATCAGAAAGAGTAAAGCATTGAATTCTGAACATTGTGGACATCCAATTGTCTGCATACATCTGCATAGGAGGAGCTGGGAAAACACAGTAGACCTGACTTGTGCGCTAATAAGAGCACCATGCCCCACAGCATGACACATATTCCACTATGCTTAACAGCAGGCATGAGGTCCGTTGTTTTACATTTTTGCCCTTTCTGTAATTAGCAGTAATTGTTTTTCGAAAATCTTACATTTTAATTTTGATCTTGCTGAACTGCACAAACTCAAGGTAAAGGTTGGATTTTTCTCCGGTGTCTGTAAGAAACTCCAGAGAAAACGCACGTCACTGTTTAGAGATTATGATCTAATTAGGTGAACTTGACAAAGGATCTTGAAGATTTTCTATGTCATATTAATGAGATTGTTTTCTTCTTTCAGTTTAATAGTAAAAGTAGAATGCAATCTATGAATTAAGGATTACTTGTAAATACATTTGCTACATGCAGTACATGAAGTTAACAAACTCTGCATGTCACTTCCGAGAGACTTGTCACCTGATGTTATTATCTAAGCATGAAAATTACATTGCTTTTTACTTCTTGAGAAATACAATAATTTAAGATTATTGTTTTCTTCTTCTCTACATTGAACCAGTTGGAATCATTCAGCTGAAATATAGATATGTTTTTCTCACAAAATATAAACAGACTTTTTAGGAAAGCAGAAAAATTAAGTTTGAATTATTTTCCTTTTCTAAGCTAATTTATATTTCAGCCAAGCATCTTTGAAATAACAATGCAAAATTCTACTAAATATATTTTGTAATGTTTATTGAAAACATCAGACCACCATAAGAATATAAATAATTTGTTATTGAAATTCTCTTCTCTTAAGGCATCAGCTGATTTGGGGGGATTAATAAAGCAAAAACAGAGTCCTGATCACAGCAGAATAAGAGCAGTAATGAATGGTTGCAGCTGTTGCATTTTTGTAATTAATAGTCTTCTAATTGGACAAATGATTTTGCTGCCAGATGAAGTGTGGAAGCAGGCGTGTGAAGAAAGTAGTAGTCTCTCAGGAAAAGACCAATCTGAACTTGCATAATGAAGAAAAACTCCATTACACTGCCAGCTCCTTGCTTCCATCTACCTGGGTTCTACCTGGTTCTGTTCTGCCACAACTACAGAGCTTCATTTGTGGCAGTTGTTCTGAGAAAACCGCACAAACAATGATAGCAGATAGGTATTTTCTATTGTGAGGATAAATGGAATCAGTGTAATCTTGTTCTGTTGTATAATCAGATCCTAAATCTAATCTGTATCTTGTCTTTCCCATCTCACAGATTCCTGCAAACCTCAGGGTTGTCTAACTCAGCCATGGGCATATCGCTGGATCTTTGAGAAGAACCAGACTTCTTCACATTTGTCACTATCTTTCCATCCCCTTCTCCATTTTCTATGCATTTGTTATATGGAAAACTGGGGAAGTGACTCACCAGGAACCAGACCCCATCAACCGTGCCTGTGGAACTGCCTTCTTTCCTTCAACTGGAAACCATGAAAAACTTTTTTCTCATTGCTGGCCATTCAGGATGGCCTTTTCCAGCACTGTTATTGTTTTGTGCCACTTTTCTACTGATGGACGATTGCTGCCATGCTGCCCCCTCGGGCCCTGAGTCCGACTCCTGCTCCACCTTAGTTCAAAACCGCTTCTTTGGTTTCTTTTTGTCATCATCAGTGTTCCCCACTGTGCCTTGTTCCTGGACCCTACAGAACCCAGATCCACGACGGTACACAACATTCATCAAGGTGACCAAACCCACAGGGGGCTGCCAGCCATTTCAGCTGCGGACCTTCCAGTATGACTCTTTCTTGGAGACTACGCGTACCTACCTTGGCATGGAGAGTTTTGATGAGATTGTGAGGCTGTGTGACTCCTCTGTTCCTGTGGCCTTCCTAGAGGCTGGAAAACAGTTCCTGCAGATGAGGAAAGGACCTCCTCGGGCAGGGATGGCCATCCAAAATGGTGATGAGGATTTTAAAACCGAGTACCTGGTGGTGGGGAAGCGCAATCCAAGCATGGCGGCCTGCCAGATGCTCTGCCAATGGTTGGAAGACTGCTTAGCCTCCAGCACATCCAACAGACCCTGTGGCATAATGCAGACCCCCTGCCTGTGCTGGGATAAGCCTCCACAGCTCAGTGTGGGTAATAGTTGTTATCACAATGGAGTTTACTTGGAAAACTGTTTGCCCAGTGTGAAAGGGAGCGGAAAAGATCCAGAAATAAATGGTGAGTAGTGTTCATTTTATGGCAGTTTAAAATAAAAAAGTGTCAGTAGAGATTACATCATTGTTTGTGAATCGACTGCTCGGCCTTTCAAAATCACTGAAATGCTGAGATTAACAATTATCTCTGCTTCTCCTCTAAACAATAGGGTAGAAAATAGTTTTCTGCCAAGAAACTGCAGAGTAAAGAGAATTTTGTTTTTGTCTGTCCTTGGAAGGTCAGCATCACTGTTTAACATGCTCTCAGCAAGGCATCTGAAAAATGGTATCTTCAGTGGCCATCAATGCAGGGGAAATGTGTATGATTTGTGAAAAGTGAGAACAGTAGTGTGACATTGCCTCAGAAGCACATAGGGGTGTTCTGGCAGCAATTGGGAGAAAGAGGGACTGAAAGAGGCAAATGGGAGGTTTAAGGTTTCCTGTGACGGAAGTGAGTTCGGTGACCTTGCAGTGTCTGCAGCGCATTTGGTTCCTTTGCAGTCCTACAAGTGACACTTGATCGGCCTCAGGGAAGCTTTGGAAAACTGAGGAGAATCAAGTGCTGATGTTGGATAGCTGTGAGGATGCTCAGCACAGAGTGGGGGGAGAGGGTTGGGGCTCGAGTGATGTAATTAGAGACAAAAGAAGAAGTTAGATAGGAAGAAAGGCACAAACACATTGGGCTAAGGGTTCGTGGTTTGTAGTCTAATTGTCTGTTGCTTGATCCTGACTCCCTTCTCCCTCTGTGGACAGGATGTGGCCTGACATCTTTATCCTTGCTTTGTCATAATTGGCCAGAGGGATAAAACCTTTCTTGGCTCCCTTCTCTCCCCTTAACCTTTTCCAGCATCTATCTCACATTTTTTCTCCCTTGGTCCTTTTCCGTCTCTTCCTCCTCTTCTTCTTCCTTCTTATCTGTCCTACCATCACTTCTTCTCCATCTCTCCCTCCCCAGGCTGATGGTGGGCTGATACTGAGACAGTCATGGGAAGCCAACCAAGCAAGATGTTGTACTGGGTGTTTCTTGCTTTATCCACCTCCAGTTTCCAAAGAACCCGATATCCCCCTGCTACCTCTGCCTCCTCTGCAGTAGTTATCACACTTATGTAATCCTGTTTATGGTGCTCAACTGCAGGGTGTGGGTTATTTGTGCCTTAAGGTGTGAAAATTAAAACAGAAGTATACCATTCACCATTTGCTTATAAAGGGATAAAAAGCAAAGGACACATTATAGCTTTTTTGTCTCCTTGTGCTTCAGTCTCCACAGACCAAACATCCATATCACAATCCAAGGTGAAAGCCTATTGTTTTTGGAATATTGGCCTGGATGGGCGATGGCATGGTTGAAAAAAATAAACAAAAGGCTGCAGAGAGGAAATGGGTTGTGAATGAAAAAAAGGCAAGGGAACCAACAATTTAAGACATCCTGTGCAGCAACAAATGGGACTAGAAAGGTGTCTGTTGTGAGGAATGAATAAAGACAGCAGATCTAGAGTGCACAGACAGAAAGGAGCTGAAAGAATTTAAGGTGAAGAGGCTTGCAGAGCTAAAAGGGAGAGTGGTGTGAGGTGAAACGGGTTTGACTTAGATCAATGGATTGTAAATAAGGGTTTTCTCTTGGATGTATGTCTTCCATATGGATGGAAGAACATCTGGTCCAGCATAGACCTGAATAGAAAAAGAAACCTGATAGTTTCTATTGTGTCATGTGTAATGGTTGAAAGTCACAGTGCCTTAAATGGACACAGTAATTCAGAAAAGTGCCGCTATTCAGCCTGACATCCATTGTCAGCTGGATGTGTCAAGTCAGATTTCCATATTTGATGCACATCACCTATTATTTAGTGAGGCAGAAGGTTGAAGGTGCACAGCTCTGGGTGGTTAATGGACTGGTTATACATCAAAACGTCCATTTTGACAAGGTTAGCATTAATCATTTCTTTTCAAGAAAATTGATATCATAGATGTGAAAATCTGAAAAATTGAACTACCAGTTGCTTTAAATGATGTTCAAAACTCCAAAATCAAATGAGTCTCATAACTTATTCATAAAATTTAATAAATAAAAATGTAAGAAATTCAATAGCAATTACCCAGAAATAGCACAGCTTAATTTCACACACATATAAAATTCAGCTCTGCTATGCAGATGCTCCACTCACATTGCATTATGGGATGGTTGAAAAAATAAAAAGCTGAGTTGTTTTATTGCTAAAATCTAACTCATTCGCCTCTCCAAGGACGTTAACAATTTTCCATAAAGACAAAATTAGAGTTGGCGTAGCAGTACTTTGCTAAGCTAACCGGGCTGACTGTAGTGAATATTTTCTACATTTATCACTCTTAAGGTATTTTTTTTCAAATATTTTAGGCTATTGTCTACAATTTCTAGATCCAAGTTTGTGTAAATAGAAGGCTGCTGTGTAGTCTCAGTAACCATCACCTGTGGAACTCGAGACCTCACGGGATGAAAAATAAGTGGGACGCTGTAGGAAATAAATGAAAAACAAGTAAAGACAAAAATGAGTCTTTTTTATGTAAAGTAAATATGATTTGTTGAATAAAAACAGTCCTCCATCCTGGCCCTGTAGAATAGACTAAAAGTAATTGAACACTAAAACTAATATATCTTATAAGTGCTAACTTCACAAGTGGCATCAAACAAGTGGAAAAAATGTGATATCCAGTGAAGTTGGTGGCTTTTGCAATGACACATTTGTTTATTTGCTGCAGGTGATAAGTAAGTAATTGTCATTTCTTAATGACTTTATCAAAATATCTTAATTTTAAATATATTCCTGGCAAAGCTATTGCTCTCCAACCAGTTCTTTGTTGTGTACAGTGATGAAGTGATATCAAAAAGAATTAATGATAGAACCTGAAGATTGGGGGAGAGGCAACAAATTATAGCAATGAAGATGGTCTCAGTTATGTACTATATGGTGCCAGCTCAGCAAAGAAAGACAGAGGTCATGTGAGCAATTTAATAATTTAATTATTTTAGAACATCAAAGTCATTACTATGGAGGGAGATGCAGCTGAAAAGGATGAGAACAGGAACAGAGAAGAGTGGAGCCAAAAGAGATACAGCTTTGATTAAAACAAATGGTAATTATTGTCTTCAGCTAATCTTACAAGTAGTATAATTTATTCCTGAGTAGTTGTCCCTGCTTTTAAATGTAAGCCTGGAGTTATGAAGGGAGAGATGAAGCACAGAAAACCAAAAGGTAGACGAGAGAAAGAAAGTAAAATGACATGGGAGGGTAAAAAGAGGTAACAAAAATATAAAACCCTCAGTCAAGCTCAGCTGTAACATCTCCATTCCCCCTATATGAAGCATGTAAGAGGGAAATTTAAAAAGTAGTGTATTGATAAAATGACCAACTTTTAGGATGCATTCACACCAACCCTGTTTAGTCCACTTTGATCCATCTCCAGTCAGTTTGCCTCGAAAGTCTGGTTGGTTTGGGGAAATGGGGAATGTGTAATGAGCTCTGGTCATTACACAAACCTAGCTCTCGGTTCAGCTCAAGTGAACTCTGATACAGTTCTAATGCGGAGATGGCTCCAAAAGCAGTAAGTGAACTTCTGGGTAAATATAGCCAAAACAAATGCACCAAACGGCTTGTGGTAATTTGTCAAAGACTAGGAGAAAAGTCCTACAACTGCTAAAACCTGATGCCACTCTATTTCTGTTTATATTTTGTGAAAAATGTCTTCTCCAGAAGTCTTCATGTCATTTCCTACAGTGGTTGTTGGGGAGGTTAAGAGGGAATAGGTTGCTCAAAGGGTATGGATTGTTTGGCACAGCAGAGAATTGCAACAGCTGAAAATGGAACAATTGTTGTAATTTTTGTCTCCAATTGAACCAAGTTGACCGCATTATCAGGGGTAAAAACAACCTTTATATTTACCATCTTATTTCCTTAATCATTCAATTTTGATTGGGCAAAAACAGGCTTTTACCTTTTATTGACATATCTTTTTTTTTATTTCTAGCTCCTTGTCTAAACTAAAATGCATTACTTTGTTCAAGTAAATTTGGGGCCTCTCACAGCACTTCCTTTGCAGAGAAAGGTTTATTAAAAGCCAGAAAGTTCAAAAATTCTGAAAATGAGTGAATAAAATTGATTTTTTTCTTTTATTGCTATTGTTATTTCTGACAAACATTTCACCAAGAGAAAACAACAGATAAAAAAGCAGAACTTGCATATTTTCTAAGTGAAACACATACTCAAATACATGAAGCACACCACTTGTTTGGTGACTATGAATCTGAAAAGGAGTCTGAAGAAGTTTACCTTATTTAATCAAACCCCATTTCTATCCTGTAGCCCATTACATGAATCTTCACATTTCCCTTCTGAATCAAAATTAGTCTTTAAGCCAGATGTTAATAATACATACATACATACATACATACATACATACATACATACATACATACATACATACATACATACATACATACATACATACATACATACATACATACATACATACATACATACATACATACATACATACATACATATATGCAATGATTGAAATTATAAAAACTGTGAAGGAATAGTCTTACTTTCAGACATTTCTGTTATCTTTTGATCGACTACAAAGGAAGAAAAGATAAGTTGTCAGTCATTTGACAGCAGTGGAGGTCTAACTTTCACCTTTCTGCTTTTAACTCAAGTGTTCTGCCTACAGTGTCAGAATAAGTGTGAGGTCACATCACTTCCATAATTTGACCGCTGCTTTCTGACTTTCTGATTTTGACTGACAGATAAATAAATAGCGTACTGTCCACAAAAAGTGACATCATGTGGAAAGAAGAAATGGTCATTAGGCAGGGAACTGCTGGGAGACAGCAGCAGCTGAGGAAAATGAATGTGAAGGCTGCATCCCTCCCTTCAAGCCTCCGCTGTTAATCTAAGGGCTCACTATCGTGCCTGGATGCTAACACGACTTCGCGCTGATTAAGCTGTGTAATTGTACACACGCATACACAATCTATGATGTCACAGTAGAAAATGGCACATGCAACAATGCTACCACGCACCAGCTCCCCATGCCTGAGTGGGTGGCTGACTGAGGGAAGTGGATAAAGCTGATTTGGTGTGTGCATGTGCAGAGAGCTAGGTGTGGTGTTCCCAGCAGGAACCCAGCGAGGAGAGATGGCAGCAAGACGCTCTGCGTTGATGTAGAGGTCACACCCCCGGCAGGCAGCCTTACTGTCTGTTTCCTTTATTTCAAACAGTTGGAGGGGATGAGATGAGACAGAATAAGCTTCCCTTATTGTTGCTACATGTTCACCCCGTTTAATGACCAGCATCATTTCCTATAAACAACAACTGTGGTGATTATCACCATTTTTTATTTACCCTTGTCGAATCTGTCTGCCGGACAGCTTTAATTTAACATACTGAAGCAGAGGCTGGATGTTTGCTTTTGTGTCTCACACCGTTTCCTCTTACTGCTGAGCTTTTTGGGAAAGAAACTGCCTTGTTTTCATGTGGCACTGCTGCAGCTGTTTCAGCTGAGATGGTGACAAAAGCATGAAATAATCCTGCATTAGCTTGAAACAACAACGAAAGCAAATGCTGATATAAGCAAATATGTAGATTCAGCAGTGTTCAGTGAGGGGATTGCTGTTTGGAATAGTATGTCCCACAAGAAGATAATATTCAGACTGGAAATTCTGACTGAGGCTGCCATTAGAATACTGTTGGAATGTCTTAATAATTATAACTAACAACTACCTTGAATGAAATGACAGTAAAAGTACTTATTGATGTATTTTATTTTGTACGTAACTTCATTGTGCTTTGGAGTGAGAATAATGGTTAAAATCACCAGCTACTAAATATGTTACAGATGTCAAGCTAGAAATTACCTGATGCACAGGGACAAACAATTTAAGCTTGTCAAGATAGGTTTACGTAAAATAACATGTTTCTCTACCCACTTTATGTCCTCTGATTGAAACACTGTCAGAACTTGAGTAGACTGCAGGTATGTTCAGCAGCTACACTGTGGGGATCTGACGCTATTGCCTAATGTTTGCAAATTCAAACCAGCAAATCCAAGAGCACCATTGATACATATACCATGACATAATGGTGTATTTGGTTTCTGAAATCTTAAAACAGGCAGTTATAAGTTGGTTGTTTTAAATAGTCTCAACTATTTATGGGCAGTTGTGTCCTTAACCTTTCTGAATTCTGGGTATCAACTGTATTTCAAATAAAGCTTAAAAATCTGCATGGCTGTGAAGGTACTCATCCTGTCAGTGATATACAGAGGCCTGGTAATGACCCATTGAGTCATAATTTGATTCAGCTGTGTTGAACCAGATAGAGAACTAAAATTCCAATCGATCACTTTATTTTGTCCACATCAAACATAAGAGACATGCAGGATACAGCTATTGAGGACTGATTTTGGACACACTGGGCTCAAGGATATACCAGATATTATTCAAACTCTGATCCCGAGACATGGACAAATTATTTCTCTGTGATTCTTGATACATCATCCAACTGCAGTGAATCTGAGCTCTACTGTAGCTGCATTTTGTAACTTTTATAAAAAATGTTTTACATATTTATTCTCACTGATACTATGTGGTGACAGTACATAGTATCAGTATCTGACCCAACAGTTACATTCGTAACTGTTGGGTCAGTTACCAATGCAATGGTTGATTTCTATCCATTAAATAGAAATCAAGCTCTTCTGCCCTCTCTCAGTTCTCACTAAGCAACCAATCAGGGTCAGGAGGAAGGTCTTAGCACTGTCTACTCGCTACCAATACATCTGAACAAAATCAGAAATGGACCTAGAACTAAGTTTTAATTTTTGATAAAAATATTGAACGCATCATAGATGTCACTGTTCTGCATCAGAAGTTTGCTAGAGAACATTAGACAACAACCAGCATCATTCATGCTTCAATTAAGCAGTTTTACTGTTAATAGTTACTGCTTGATGATAAAAGCCACGCTCCAGGATGAAAATGGTAAGCAGACAAATCTGAGAGTGTGTTTGCATCTCCTAAGTAAGACACCATCAATTTACAGACATTAGAAAAAAAATATGAGATTTAGGAAGCGAAAAGACGGCCTGAGTTTTTTTCAGTAGTTCTCTTCAGTCATGTGTTGGAGAACTGTCAGCTGATACAAGGATGAGATAGGGAAGCCTTGACTTTCTGACAGCCAGCTTGTGATCCACACTATTCTTTATGCGTTTTCTCTCTTTTTTAGAGAAATCTAGCCCTTTCTCCTACTATTACTGATAGAATATAAAAACTTACCTTGGAAATTTGAAATTTTGTGTTCGTCTGGAAGAAAATGGAGAATTAAAGTGAGTGTTGGCAGTCTCCTTGGCTTTGAGGACATTTAATGTTAGTGTGACTGTCAGTGTCATTCTTCAGATTTGTACAACGAAGATGGATCACAGCGGACCTCGGTGAGGCCCATGTTTACTGCCTCCCTGTACTGGAGCCAGAGCCATTCATCTGTGTTGGTGTGCCTTTGTGTCCTTGTTAAGCGCAGGCGGTGGCTCTGCAGGATGGCTGTAAAGGCTGCTCTCCTTGGCAGTATCACCTGAAATGACACCCAGAGGTGACACACTGTCACACCCATAGCAGGCACAGGACACACACTCTGATATACAGAGCCACAATGAGCTGAACGGATCTTCGCCAAAACCTGACACGGCCAGAAAAAGGACTCATTAGTGTAGACATCTTCCATGAAATGCTTTAGCAACACTCATACACACACACACAAGCAAATAAGAAGAGCAACACACACATGTAGACATGCACACATCTGGGTGAGCTCCATAGAGGACCTGCCTTCCGAAGTTAAGCTGTGCTGTAAATAGTATCAGCAGTGTAATTCTGAGTCCTGCTTGCTGTTTCCTGGACATGTTTTCATCTGGTTGGGATGTATGATACATCTGTGAAGCAGAAATAAAGGTTTTTAATTAGATTATCCATCTCAACCCTCTCCAGGTAGGTGTTGCAGATTTGCAACAACTTAATCAGTCTTTGCAAGAAATTTGAGCCTGAGAGGGTTAAGCTTTGTAGAGAGCTGTGTCACCCTATAAACTGAAGCTGCTGTCATGTCTTGGGATTTCTCAGCTTTAGATGGTGGCCTTGTGTATACAAGTACTTTGTCATATAGGTCAAACTCAATCTGCTCTTTGGTTTTTCATTCAACTGGACACAATGAAGAGTAGTCTCCTAGAAATGTCTGACATAGACAAGATTAGCATGAGCATGGGCATGAAAGAGATTTTCACAGGATGCTAATCTTGAGGAAAAACACATTTCTCAGTCTGGCTGTTGAACTCTGTTAGATTCACATCTTCATAGCCAGTACAGGCTTTCTCCTATTGACTTGGATTCTACTTGGCCAATCAGCAAACAGAAAGAGAAGTAGTGATTCATAATGTTGATTTCCTACTCTGATTTTGTATCATACTCTGCCTGTAGTTTTATTAATGGCAGTGGAGAAAATGAAGGAAGCTATTCATTCCATGGTGGTCACACTTCCACATTATGTATTAACATTAACAGCCTCTTCGCTCGGTTCTTCTCAAATGCAGTGGAGGATGGTTGTTTATGGAGCTTTCCAGCTTTCTGGTAAGCTCCATACCAACGAACTGGTGCATTACATATGTCATGGACAAATGTTAGTGATTGGGTAACATTTCAAACTCCACACTTCCAGGAAGCAATCGTTTCTCAACAGCAGAGAGCCTAGATGCTCTGAATGAAGGAAAATGTAGAACAAGGACTTGGTTTCCTTGTCCTCTGTGCAGCCTCACAGCTGTGATGCTACAGTATCACAACATTTATTCAAATAATTAAACTCAAAACTGAATTGGATTAGTTATATAATGAACAATGGATAATTAAATTTCTATCCAGACTATTACAGATATAATTGTATTTGTAATATTTAGGTTTTGTTATTTACATTCTAAATTACAGATACTGTTCTGATTGAATTGATGGTCAATTTGTGTAACTGAAAATGTAGTGTAGCATGTAGAGTGCTTAAGTTCCAAGTGAAGTCTAATTTTTTTTTAAATTTTACTTCAACTGAATTATGGGCTTTATTATAGAAAAACAAATAAACAAAAACAGTGGTTTGGATGAATGGAAACATGCTTTTGCATGCTAAGACCTCAAAACCCTGAAATTTGGTAGTAGTAGTATCACAATTACAACCGAAGAAAGTTAGGATGTTGTTCTATATACATTCACAATTACGGTAGTCAAACGGTGAGAGGCAGGGTACAGGCTGATTCATTTAGGGTGGACAATTAACCCATATTTTCATGTTCTTTAATGCTGAGTAGAAAAATAAATTCCCATTAGGGATGTGCAAACTCCACCCAGATGGGTTCCAACTTAAAGTGAACTAACAAACATTTTTCTGCGTAAAGTGTTCTGGCAGTGCAGACCTATCAAGTGCTGTAGTGTTACATTTTATTATCAATAGTCATAGAGGGTTATTTCTCTGCCATGATGTGGTTTGTGCCAGACGGCAAACATTATTCATGCTATAAAACTGGAACCGGAAGGTTCTTAGGAGAAAACAAATGTTTTGGGGCCTTTTACAGTGGATCTGTTGGGTCAGTTACCAATGCAGATGGTATCCATACCATTACCGGATCAGATTGATGACTGAAAGCTGAGAGAAAGGGAGAAAAAGAAAGAGCTATATAGAGAAAAAAAAAAGCTGCATTTTTATTAACTCAGTCAGCTCGGTCTGTCAGCCAATACACCCACATCTGCTTCCGTGAATCATGCCTAGTTTCAAATAAGCTGAAGAGATAACATCTGTGGCTTATCACACCTATAGGAAACCTCTATGAACAGGAGCCTCGAGATTGGTCTAGAACTTGCTTCTCTTCCTCTCTCAGGTAAGATTCATGTGCTTTGCATGACGGCATAAGAACATAACACACTTTGGCTCAGTATATTGTCCACAATTCATCGCTGAATATGACATTTTGAATTAAAATTCAGAATTTGTCTTTTTTTTAATTTAAAGAAAACAGTATTTGGTGGAAAATCATAAAAAATGGTCAAAAGTTGTCAGTGGGGAACAAGCACAAGATATGTTTACCCAGAGCATTTAGAGGGCGAAATAAAGTTTATTCCATTTCAAAACTGCAGTGTGGAAAAATGTAAAAGATGGATAAATGCCTGCAGACGACCTCATGAACAGCTGGCTACAGAGAGCCACGGTATTAAAACAACATGTTGTATGAAGGTTTTGTGATAATTAGATCATCTGCTCCTAGGGTTGAGGGGGGGTACTGACGAGCAGGAGGGAAGTGAAGAGCGATAATCAGTGATAAGAGAGGGCTCTAAATAAAGGAACCAGGGACACAGGAGCGATCCTCCGGACCGCAACCCTCCCAATCGACGAGGTACTGCCAGCTGCAACCATTCTGATCATGACTGCCGATGGCAGTCATGGACGGAGTAGGTCGGACGGAGTAGGTCGGATGGCCATCAAATGTCTCGGGGGGGGGGGGGGTGAGGGAGCTCAGAAGGAGTGCTGGTCTGGACGGCCTTTATTTGGGACACGTGAAAAGTGGAGTGAATGCGGAGGGAGGCTGGGAGACCGAAAGTGGACGGGTTAATAATAGATTCTATTTCAAATAGACCAATAAAACAGGGAGAAAGTTTCTTTGACATGGATTTAAGTGGGATGTCACGGGATGATAACCAGACTTTTTGACCGGGGGTGTATGTGGGAGCCGGGATTCTTTAACGGTATGCCTGACGCTTGTTTTGTTCTGCTGTATTGTTGAGGTTGTGGATGGTGGATTTCCAAATATTCTGGCAGAGGCAGATGTGGTGACGGACGTGTTGTCCTCTTCGGATAGGAGTAGCGGAGGTTAGTAACCAAGGGAAGCTTCAAACGGGGACAGACCAGTGGCAGTCGATACATGGGTACTTAACACAAGGGAGGAATTGGCACCAGTCCGATGGATTGGAGGAGGTGAAGCAGCGGAGCGTAGTCTCGAGTTCTTGGTTGAGCGTCTCAGTTTGGCCATTGGTCTGTGGGTGGAAAGAAGAAAGTGAATCTTTGGCATGAAGAGCAGTACAGAAATTTCTCCAAATCTGGGATATAAATTAGGGACCACGATTGGACAGAATCTCTTGTGGTAAACGGAAAACATGTTTGACAAGGAGTTGGGCTGTCTGGAAGGCTGTGGGCAATTTACAGAGGGCAACGAAGTGGCAGGCTTTACAGAAACGGTCAATTATGCATAGGATGGTGGTCATACCTTTAGCCCTCCCAATCAATGAGGGAGGGCTAAAGGTGGTAATCCAGTGACAAAACCTATTGAAATATGGGACCAAGGGCGTTTTGGAATGGGGAGTGGCTGAAGGAGACCAGATGGAGGTTGATGGGAAGACTTATTTCGGGAACAGATCGTACAGACTTGAACATACTCTTTGACGTCTTTATGGACTGAAGGCCACCAAAATTTGCGATTGACCAGGGCCATAGTTTGACTAATGCCAGGATGACCAGAAAACTTAGAGGTGAGGTTGTGGATGGTGGATCCACAACCACCACCACTGGAGCAAATTGGCTCGAACGGAGGTGGGTACATATAGTTTGTTAGGTGGATAGGAGTCTGGTACAGGTTCGAACAACTGGGCCTGTAACTACTGCAGTGTGACAATAGTTACATCTCCCATGTAACTTTTGCCACGCTGCAGCTGGGGGGGGAGAATGGTGGCTGGAACCTTGTCCGAGTTGTCAGGTGACTGGAGTCGGGAGAGAGCATCTGGTTTAATGTTACAGGACCCCGGATGATAGGAAATGGAGAGATTATATCGTGAGAAAAACAAAGACCAAAGTGACTGACGGGGTTTGAGCCTCTTAACTGATTGCAGGTATGAGATTTTTATGATCGGTCCAGACCAGCACCAGATGCTCAGCTCCTTCCAGCCAGTGCCACCTTAATGGCCAATAGTTCTCAATCCCCCACATCATAATTAAGCTCTGGAGGAGAAAGCACACGGGTGAATCTTACTGTCATGAGGAGCTGAGAGAAAGGGAGAAATACCTTTCTCCCTTGGATAGCACGGCTCCTACTCCTGTATCTGAGGCATCGACTTCCACTATGAACAGTCGAGAGGGATCTGGCTGGATAAGCATGGGAGCATTTGCAAAAATATTTTTGAGGCAAGTGAAGGCTGCTTCGGCCTCCAGAGTCCTGCAAAAGGGGGTCTTAGTTGAGGTGAGAGCGGTTAGAGGAAGAGCGGTTGTAGTTCTGAATGACTCGGCAATAGAAGTTGGCAAACCCAAGGAATCGTTGAAGCTGCTCGCATGTTTCAGGGGTCAGCCACTCCAGTACTGCTCGGATCTTCTCCTCTGCCGGTCTTACCTGTCCGCCCCCCAAAATGAGTCCAAGAAAAGAAACTGATTGTGGAATTCACATTTTTCTGGTTTGACGTATAATTTGTTTTCTAGGAGATGTTGCAGGACCAGACGAACATGATGTTTATGTTATTCAGGGGGCTTGGAATAAATCAGAATATCGAGATAAACAAATACAAAAATGTTTAGAAAATGCCTCAGGACATAGTTGATGAGGGGTTGAATAAAGACAGGAGCATTCGACAACCCAAACGGCATTTACCAGATATTCAAAATGGCAGATGGGCGTCTTAAAAGCAGTTTTCCACTAATCTCCCTTGGGGATGCGGAGTAGATGATAAGCATTTCTTAAATCTAATTTGGAAAAAATAGTTACACCATGA
Organism: Poeciliopsis prolifica; assembly: GCF_027474105.1. NCBI lineage: Eukaryota > Metazoa > Chordata > Actinopteri > Cyprinodontiformes > Poeciliidae > Poeciliopsis > Poeciliopsis prolifica. The sequence continues at coordinate 299,236 of NW_026562392.1, read as the reverse complement.
ACCGGTTCAAAAGCAGATTATAACAAAGGTAAAGGATACTTGTTTTTAACTGTGATATTGTTCCTACCTCTGTAATCAGTGCAGGGTCGGAGAGAACCGTCCTTTTTGCCCACGAAGAAGAATCCAGCAACTAATTGAATTATTCAAGCAGTTGTTGTTCATCACCTGTTCATCACCTCTAGGTGTACTATCTGTGTGCAGGTTTGTTGATTCTGTTGTTGCCACATACATTGCATGTACTCCTCCATGCTGAGTGACATTTGGGAGAGACCACCTGCATCTCCATTTACTTTGCCTGAGTGATATTTTATTGAGAACTGAAAATCTGCCAGTTCAGCAACCCATCGATGAGTGGTTGCATTCAGTTTAGCTGTGGAAAGCACACATGTAAGAGGGTTATTGTCAGTGTAAACTGTAAATGGTGGTGCATAATAATCACATATGGCTCACTTCAGAGCCAGGAACTCCAGCTTCCCTGAATGAAAAGTGATAGTTTTTTTTCTAGGGGTGTTAGCGTTCTGGATCCATATGCAATGACTGCTAGAGTTCCCTTCTGTCTTTGGTAAAGTACAGCGCCAAGCCCTTCTTGTGAAGCATCAGAATGTAGAAGAAATGGCTGTTCAAAGTCTGGATAACCCAATACTGGTGGTTTCACTGGAAAATCTAATTACTGGCCAAGCACCTCTTGATGTTTTGGTTACCATATAATTGGCTGTGATGATGGCAATTGTCCACTGTTCTGATTTAGTTTTCCTACACCTCGCTTTTTGTGTTTTCCTTTTCCCAGGGCTTGAAGAGAGAAGATCATAAAGTCTTAGCTATGCAGGAGAAGTTTGGGATGTAACTGCGATAGTAGGAGACAAATCCCAATAATCTGCTCAGCTCTCCCACTGTGGAGCGTTTTCTCTCTTTCAAAGCCTGTGCAGGAGCAATATCTGCAGGAACCACTGCATATCCATCTTTTGTGAACCGCTTTCCAAGAACTCTCACTTGGTTCTGAAAGATGTCACATTTCCTTGGTGTCAACTTGACTCCTGTTTCCTGATGACGCTGCAATACACTTCTAAGATGATTGAAGTGGTCTTCAAATGTTTTAGAGTGCACCAAATTATCATCCAGGTGAGGCAAACACATCTCATCATGTAGCCCAGTCAGGCACTCTTCCGTGGACCTCTGAAACTCTGCTGGTGCTGATGATAATCCAAATGGTATTTTCACCCATTCATACAGACCCCATTTATATTTGTTGATTCTGTTGTTGCCACATACATTGCTTTTACTGCTTGGATTTGACCTACTTTACTTTTGGAGTGTAAAACAATGTCATGAGCAATATCATTGTTCACTGGGATTCTGAAGCAGGACCAGGAAGTCTGCTGTAGGCACACTAATCCTTCTTTAATACTTAGTTCTTCTGGTAGCTGTGACTGTGACAAATAGGACTCCTTGCTGACCTGCAAGTAGACCAGCTCGTGTACTGCACTTCACCATCTTCATCTGGCCAGCTGGGATAATGAGGAAGAAATACCTCTGCCTTCTTAATTTCAATAGAAAATTCTGAACTAACAGCTTCTGTAATGATAGAGGGAGGATCCAGACCCTTTTTTAATAGGTACTCAATCACATCGTAACCAATGATTGGTTCTTCTCCCACCGCATCCTCCTCAGCAACTAGAACTGGCACCCAGAGCTCTAGCTGTGTTTGACTAAAGGTACACTATTAACTATATAACTATTGTATTGCCTTCACATTGTATCTCATGTTAAAGCATAAATAACATTTTGGGAAATTTGACCTCAACCCAAGGGATTGGTATCTTATTCACTGCTCTTCCATCCAATATTCCAGGTCCAATAATTTCAGTGAGACTTCTGATAGTAACATGGGGGAGAGTCTGCTTTCTCCATTTTTAACTCATGAGGCAGACCTGTCCAGTATCCAGTATCCCACAGAGCTCTGGTTTCCACTCCATCCAGCAGGCAGATAATGGTACACTTCTTTCCAATCAAGTTGAGCAGTTTATCTCTTTGTGACGGAGAGAGGAGGTTGATACTAACACTCTCATTCAACTCAGGCACCATGTGTCTCACTCCTTCCATACACTTAGGTTCTGAATGGTGTGTGATGTCAGTGGTAAGCTTGCGTGCATTTCCCGTTTGGTCATTTTCCTTTTTATCATCTCCTTTTGCTTGTACAGATGTCACACTGCTCACAGACATATCTGTTTCTGTCGGCTTATCTGACGTGTTTTGAACAAATCTACACCCACGAGATAGATACCCACCTTGTATCTATCTCTCCTCTATTGTTTTCCTGGCAATGTTTACAGCCACGTCTCCTACTTAGTTTTGATTTGGAAACAGGTAAACGAGAGTCATTAACCAGTCTCCTGATGGTTAAAGACCATGACTGATGCATTTCACTTTTAAGTTGTCTGATGGCATCTAGGAGCTCGGTTTCTGTGTGCGAGGTAGATGATTGCATTTTCCAGCTTTATTCTTTATCCCGGTGAAAGATAACTGTTCTTGCTCCCAAATTGTGCCAACTGTTGTTTTGGGAACTGCCTGTGCTTCTGCTCCGACCTCCCTCACTTTCAGATCTTTATTATTTCTTCTGAACTTCTGTTGCCTTTCCCATTCAATGTTGGCTGCCTCATTAATCTTTGCTATCAGTACGTCATCTGTAACTGTCAGATCATCCAGGAAGTTATTGAGCTGATATTTGATGTTGTCATTAATAAGTCCTGTTCCTACTGCTCTCAGAAACTTCTTTTGAATCATAACCCTCTTCTGAACCAAGTTATCTAGATGCAGCGAGCAATCTTTCTTTTAACTCTGTTGCTCTAAATAAGAAATTTTGTGGCGACTCATTACTATCCTGAGTAATGTTAATTAAGTGATGATATTGGTAAGTGGAGCTATCTTCCTTGTAATGGCCCTTTAATATTGTACGCAGTTGTGCAATTGTAAGGTCTGTTTTGGTCTCTTGCATATCACGGAGGTGTAAACTTGGGCTAATAGCACTGACCACAGACTATATGATCTCCACTGTAATTTCTTTTTAGGCCCATTTCAATCTGATGGATCATTTTTGAATAGGACAGTTTGTCTCTCTGACCTCTTTCTCCAATTTGGCCATTAATTTTAAACTCTCTTATTGTAACATCTGGTGGATGTGCTGCAAAGGGGTCAGCAAGTTGTGTTGGAAGTGGTGATGTTTCCTGTTTTTTCACTTTGTTTTCCAATTTTGCCATTTCTCTCTAATTTCTTTGTTGCAGCCTGGGAACTTAGCTGTAATACTGCATATTGTTTTTGCAAACCAATAAGCGCAGCATTGTCCTGTGTCACAGCATTAACAACCATCTGTGACATAAAATGTCACAGATGGTTTTTATTTGGCTTTTGATATTAATCTGCTGAGGAATTCATAAGCCACGTTCTCTTCTTCACTCTAAATAGCTGTATCTACAGTTGCATCTATTAGTCTGATCAACTTGTGCTTTCTGGTCTGATTTTGTATTGAGACTTTTCCATATAAACACACCTGTAGTAGTTGGTCCTCTTTCAACTGCACCAGGACCTCACTTAGCTGGTCCTGCACTTGCTCCAACTCCATTGCTGGTGTACCTCAGCCTCTCTCTCTTTACTGAAGCATCCCCATATGGGCCACCAGTTTTTGTGGTTTTTCGCAAGTTCTTTATTTGATGTACACTGTTGACAACAAGAGCGACAGTGAGTGCCTCCGCTGACCAGCCGTTACTGCACTAAATTGCTGTTGGTTCGCTGAGTCAGGAGTGCTCACCGTGCTATATGTGCCAACTAGTGGCAAACTGCTGTAACTGCAGTTTAATGCATCTCAGTTTGAGTAGAAGTGCAGCTAGAGGAAAAGTACAGTCAACTGTTCTTAAATAAAGTTAGACAAGGTTGAGGGGGTCCAGTTGCTCCTCATGTCCATTCTGTCACAATTTAACTGTGCTGAGAAGAATGAAATGCCATTCTTATTTTTTGCTGGTGTTATAGGTTAAACACTTCCATTGGTCTGTAGTTACTGACATCAGGCAACATTTATCACCTTTCTTCAGCTCACCTTTGTGGAGAGACTGAAGTGGCTGTTTTGACCCACGGGCAACAGGCAGCACTAAAATTAAAATCTGCTAACATTTGAAGATAGTATAAATTCACATGTTTCCAACAATATTTTATGTTTTCCCGGTTTCAGTATAGCTGTGCCCACACACAGAAAGCCTGAAGAACAGTTTATTCCTGTCAACTTTGGAGAAACTTCTGTTCAGCCAAGACTTTTTTGGAACCTCTATCCTGCAGATGATAGGCTGGGCCTCATCACCCTGTCTCACATAATGTTGTTACAGTCTCTTCACCAACTTTATGATGGATGCTGGAAGTGTTTGCTTTAAGTTACATGTTCCAAACCTGTATGGAGGTAATGAAACATAATAAATAAAGAGATCTGTATTTCCTACATTAAATTGTATAAACAAAGTCCAACTGTATTTAGTGTTCAGTTTATGAGGACTCTGAAACATATCAATCATTCAAGAAATAAACATGTCCTCCATCCACCAAACTTAGTCAGGAATTGATGCAACATGATAAGAGTCTCTCTAGTGCTGCTGGAGAAATGTGCCTATTTTAAAATGCATGCATTCAACGCATCTTTAACCTGGACTTTGCATTCATTATGGCAGCTCTGATCGCCACTGAGTACAGAAGACTTAAAATGGCATCCATCTGATACACTCTTCATGTCTTTTAACAAAATGTTGCTTACAGCAAGAAGATAGCTTAAAAGGGGAAAAGATGCATCAACAGTTGCTGATTAGAGAATTAATAAGAGCCATACAAACATACTAGACTTAAAAGTCTATTCATGATCTACCTGGCAGGTAGACAATTGGCACCTCATGTTTTACTCACATTTCCACATCAGTTTGTTCACTCTTTTCCAATGTATTTTAAAACACATACACATTTTCCCAAAACAGAGAAAGGCAAAGATCTTCTATTAAGGTGTTTCTTAGATGTGTTAGAAGTCTATAAACATGGAATCAAGTTATAAGTGCCAAACCAAAGTCAACAAGAACAGAAGCCAGATTACATTATGACAGAGATCTAATCTGAAACAACAAAAAAACCTAAGAAACCTAAGAACCAATTTGTGTTCTTGAAACATATCACAGTATTGTTTTTAGTGAACAGTTGTATTGATCAAAATCAAGACTTACGGTATACACATCTAAGACTATAAGTAATCAAAGATACTGATTAAACAATGCAACCCCATATGCTTGATTGCTGTGTAAGGGCTGCATACAGTACATAGTACAAACTATGTAATGTACTCTCTGGCAGTCAGTGCTGAGTTCCTCACAGAGAACCTCTCTAGAGGATTCACTGTTTGCTTTCAATGTTCGGTTTTGTTGAATTCTATATCAGCATCAGAAAAGTATAATATTTGTTTAAAATATGAAAGCTGAAATTGAATTCAACTTCTCAAGAGACCTGACTCCTTGTGCGCCCCCCGCCCCCCCTCGTTTAACTGTAAGACATTGTATTGTGGTACAACCTTGTTTTCTTTCATTGAATATTTTCATTTTGAAGCACATTTGTTTGATGAAAATTGTGGTTTTTGCCAGCACCACACACAGAATGTACTTAAGTGGGGTGCAGTGCAGAATCCAGGACCAGCAGTCTCAGTTTTAAATGCTTTGTAACAGCGAACAGCTGGGCCATTCTGCTGATGTAAAACTCTATATATTGTTTCATGTAGCAAGCAGTTACTTTCTTTGTTGTGCTATAACAACTCCAGGCATCTCTGATTTTAAACAATCAGCATGAAAAACTTAGATTCCTCTAATCTTGTTTTAGACATTACATGGAGTTCAGCTGTGGTAGAGGCTGGCTCACATTTAGTGTCTTACAAACAAAAAGCAAAAGTGCTACAAGGTAACAAACCTTCTCTCGTTTCAGAGTCCTAAATCTCTTTTGGTTTAAGAAATGGTTTAATGTGAGTCTTAATCACAATTCTTGATATTAATTGTTTATATTGTATTATTTGTTATTTTAGTACTAAAGCTCCAGTAATAATTGATTTGTGGCCCATTTCTGATCTACTGATTCTACAAAACCTCAAAAATGCATAAGATTTTAGCCAGTTGTGATTTTTCTTAGGAAATGTAAAAAGCATCATTCATTTTTACTGTACGAATAGACAATGTCACACAGTGTGGCACAATGTTTAGTAATTTACATTTTGTTGTAGAATTTGTTATGAGAGTAGCCAGGTGAGCATTGTTAGCATTATTAACTATAATCACAAGTCTGTTAGTGTATTCTCTGGCAAACACCTACTTTTAGAAAAAATCCTAAGCTTCCCAAAAGGCTACCTGCACTTCCAGATCCAGCATGTTCCATAACAATCATTGTATAATGCCTCATAACCAGAAATCAGCACAATTTTGTGGGAATATTTTGAAGATAACTTCCTGTTTAAAAGTAGCCACCACACCGAAATGGAAACCAACACTCCTCTGTTTTATATAAAATTCTTTTTCACTAGGTTTTTTTTCCTCCCCTTTTTGTGCTTTTTCTGACTTCAGTAGTCTCACTGAATAATAATTTGCTTTCTTACTTCTGGAGCAGCTTCCACAATGCGAGGTGTTGTGGTCACATCGGCCCAGTTTAGGTACGTGCTTAGGTACGTTGGATTCACTGACAAGAAAAACATTGGATTCCATAACATCTGTCTTGAAGGCAAGACATAACTTCTTGCTTAAGCATGAAGTTAAGGATGTTTGTAAATTGTGCAAAATAATCAACCAGTATTTTATTTTGGCGGGTCAAACTGACAGCACACTTTAAGTTCAGGGTCAGAGGTGAACTCAGATCTCCTCCATTACTGTCACTGCTGTCGCTGAGGCAAGCTGCTTGTGTTTGGCATTTCCCAAAATCACTGAAGAATACTGCTGGATTGAGCCTGTTGACTTGAGTGTATTCTCATGAATGAACCTTGTCCCCAAACTCAGCAAAAAAAAAATTCACTTCAAAAGGAATAGCAAGTTTACGTTGTTAAAGCCAGTAAAGTATAAATGATTAGTAAAAGTCGTGTGACAAACCTTCTCTCGTTTCAGAGTCCTAAATCTCTTTTGGTTTAAGAAATGGTTTAATGTGAGTCTTAATCACAATTCTTGATATTAATTGTTTATATTGTATTATTTGTTATTTTAGTACTAAAGCTCCAGCAATAATTGATTTGTGGCCCATTTCTGATCTACTGATTCTACAAAACCTCAAAAATGCATAAGATTATTTGGTGCAAGTTTACATTGTTAAAGCCAGTAAAGTATAAATGATTAGTAAAAGTCGTGTGACATGCTAATCCTTTCATATTGGAATTGTATGCAGTCTTGGTTCAAGTGCCCCCTACCAGCTATACACCAGCACCTGATTCACATAACCAGCATCAGAAAGTCCATCAACTTCAGCAGGTGTGAGCAAATTGGACTTTTTGAAGGTTGATGTTCTTCACACTTCATAATCTTCAAATTAACATACAAAAAAAACTGTTGCAGACAGTGAGAGGCAACATGACAGTTAATTTTTCAAATATAAAAATAAATGTATAAAATTTAGTACAGAGCAAGTTCATAAGTTTCTATGTTTATTGTGATGTAGCTGAAAAACACAGCAGCAGCAGTTTATGTAATTTTAACAGTTGGTTTAGTAATGACCAAAATTATTTGCAATACTGCAGGATTTGATCTTGCATAAATTATGTTCTATAAATCCATAAGTGCTTGTTCTTTTCTGCGAAGAGTTTAAAATCTGTTTATGTAATGTCAATAATATGCAGATAGAAACGATAAGGCTCAAAGTAGGAAATAATTCCAATGATGCTGTTTATAGTAGTTAAATGTATTATTAGTCATTTATTATCGTTCACAATACACATTATTGTCTGATTCATGACACATTAAGCTTTTTTAACAGCATTGCTGTTTGTGCCCATTAAAATCCAGAATGATTCAGGACTCCTTTAGCAGAATGAGTCAAATTTTGTCTGGTGTTTCTTGCTGCGGCCTCTCTGTTTGGGCTGACTGTTAGGGTCTGTGTTGCCAGAATTTGTGACATAACAAGCAAGCCAATTTAGGAAAACAAGCAACTGGTTCTCTATGAAATAAATTTGGTGCTGTGTATAACGAGCAGAACTGACAGCTTTGAAGCCAAAGCCATGTGTTGCAGGATGCTGTAAAGAATTCAAAAGGCAGCAGGTGATTAAGGTGTTTGAAATATTTCTATGAAATTGACTAAAATTTAACATGAATAAGCCTGATTTGAATGTAGCCTGTTATGGCCTTATTTGCATCAGGATGATCAGGATCAGAAAATGCTGATTATATGCGTCTTTCTGTGATTGGGGTCCTAATCAGGTTAATATGGAAAAATTCCTATCCTTCTGAGAGAATCCCACAGGTGTCTTTGAATTAATTTGCTTGAGCAAGAATCTGAAGATGTGAATAATTCAACCTGAGTGTAATTGTAGTGATAATTCAGTGGAATGAAATAATCCAGGTAAATCCAACCTTTTGAGATGGCTTCACATGAACAGTCCCACTGACATGCTTCAGTTTGGTTACTGACCTCAAACTGGTGGGAAGAATCACATATTGGTGTAACAAGTACCTTCATCCTAACAGGCATGAAAAAGCAGCAGATTTTATTTAAAATTCTAGTTTATTGCATCATGGGTTGATTTTTCAAGACGACAATTCAGAATGAAAATTAATTGTTCAATTGTAATGTATTTAATTGTACTTTTCTGAGGGTTCACATCCAAAATAATACCATTGTTATGACTGTTTAAGGTCACATTATGCATTCACCACTTATTTGGTCAGACAGTGGTATTTACTAAAAATGCAATTGGTCATGATTAAATAATCAGAACATCTTTAACTATTTTAATATTTGTTCTTTAATTGAGTCTCTTCAGTAGTTAAAACACTGGGACTGGATGAACCCATGTGTTCCAGTTTTATTTAGAAATTGAAAATTCCACATTTGGAGTTTGAATGTTTATCAATATTTGCAGTGTCAGAATCCAGTTTTCAATGTGTTTGATTTGTATCTCACTACATCTTAGTGCTGTATCTAAATGAAGTTAATATGTTAGTAGCTAAACATCATTAGGTGTGTAAGGTTAAATTTACACCAGCCCTGCTTAGTGCACTTTAATCAAACTTGTTTGTTTGACCACAAAGTATAGATCGTTTGGTGGGAATGTGCAATCAAACTCTGATGCGGGAAAAAAAATTCTAGGTATTCGTTTGGTTGAAGTCATCTCCAGTGTGGTTTGAATACATGTGAATGCGGACTGGACATGGCCCCAAAGCAGGAAGCAGATGATAGCGCAATGCATTTTGGGTTAACGGAACCAAAACAAATGCAAAAATGTGAGACCAATGCCAGAGGGAGAAATGGCTTGTGGTATTTTATCAAAAACAAATTCTACAAACTCTAAAATCTTATTTTACTCAATTTCTATCTACATTTTGTGAAGGACATTATCTAAAAATGTAATGTTGCAATTTTAGCCCCCATTCAAACAGAACCTATCAGGCCATCAGGTGTGAAAACTTCCGCACTTCATTAATTAGCAAATTCCTGTTATTTTCCAAATTGAAACTGTAACACAGATAGGTTGAGATTTTTTTTTCATTCTCAGCTCCAGTAATAGCTTCAGCTGCAACCTAAAGAACCACAAACACATTTTTGTTTACATGATGTCTGTTTTAGTTCCACTGGAAACACTTCTAATGAAGGAAAGACTAGTTTACTTGAAGAGCTAATCTTCACCACTGTTAACAGTCATTTAATTATATTTACCAGGCAAATAATAAATAGCAAATATCTTCAACCTACCACAAAACCCGAAGAACCACTTATACAACAATTTGAGAAGTGTGGCTTTAAGAGTCTCATGAACAGGATCTGCAGGTTTTAAAGTAACATTTTTTCCCCCCAGAGAGTAGAAAAGGCTGTAGCGTTAAATCAAACTCATCTTACCCAGATTATTCCCACACTGAATACCTTGCTGCCTCACCAGCAGTGTTGTGAGAGGCTCCTTTTTAATGGTCCACCAGAATGAAACCCTTGCCACCTCCTCATCCTCATCTTTCTCTCGTTGTTTCTCTAACTGTGTCTGTAAGTCTGAGTCACAATGCAGTCACCATCCCACACTGTGTGGGGAGACAAGGGCTTGTGATGTATGAGAGAGGTGCAAAGCGTGGGAAGAATAAACTGCATTGCTCAGGGACCTATGTGTGTGTGTGTGTGTGTGTGGGTGGGTGGGGGGGAGGGTTGGGGGTGCACCATTGGATCTTACAGATTAGTGATCCCTGGACGCCTCTCAATATGTTTCATATACTGGCACAGGGTGTATGCCTTTTAATGGAACAGTTTATTATATCCCCAAAGTAAATTGGAGAAACATGGATAACAATGATGCATCAGATTCATGGTGAACGAATAAGTCGCAGACCAAGAGCATGGCGGCCAGGGGCTCGTAGTGAAATTCATATAGAAAATAGATCTCGAGTCTCTGGGAGTTCCCCCAGGGACAGTTTAGCCTGATGCCAGGCTCTCCTAGGAAGACAACTAGTAAACAATATCCATCTAAAGCGGGAGTAGTTCTATGTAGCACTCAGTGCTTTGGCTGAAGTGAAAAATCCAAATATAAGTTCACAGAAGGGCCACCCAGATTAATTGTGCTGAACTTTTTTTTTTTTTTAAAGCAGACCAGGACAATGGAGTTGAGCGAGGAAACTTGTCATAGTAATCTGGGACCACAGGCTTCATCAACAGCCATCTGGGCTAAAGATGGAGACGGCTGTTAAAAACCTTGTTCCTTTGAGCTGTCAGTCAGGCTGCAAAAAACTAAGAAAAGCATGTGATTCTTGCAGTGAAAGACCTCTCAAGCTTTTTCTTATCACTCTCTCTAAAGTACAACATCCATCTTCAGAATTGAAATGTCTGCCTGGCTGACCTGCCAGGCAAACCGAAGAGCTGCCCATAATGGGCCACGTTTTCATAGACAATGGGTTTCAGCATGGAATGCTCAGTGAAGGTGCTTACTGATAGTAAACCGAAGGATGAAGAGAAAAAAATAGTACATGGAAACTATGAAGAAAAGCAGCAGTTTCATAGTTTCTTGAAAAACTGAGACAGACTGATGACATGCTACTTTAACCATGCTGCCATTTGACATGCTGGCCTTAAGTCTAAAAAGCATTCTGAATCTCATTTCGATCAAAACCACATCAGTCTGAGCTGAACAACATAGAGCACTTTTATTTTTAGTGCCTCTTTGTTATCAGAAAGGAAGTAAGAACATTTGAACGTCTTCTTCACTCTTTATTGTAGCTTATAACATTTGACAGATTTTTTTTCTGAGTTTGGTTTTTGTTCAAATACTGTCAGTTTTGCTTTGTGTTCATTCTTTGTTGTTTTGGGGATTTTTGCTGGAAATTATGATGAGATAATCTTGCTTGAAGATTATTTCTTGAGAAACTGTTTTTTTTTGCAGTAGAGTCATATGCAGTTTTTCAAAGCCAAATGATTTTTTGATATTGTTGGATGCCAAATAAAGCTCAGAAGCTCTGAAAAAAGCAGAGAAGATGGAGGTGAAAGAATAAATAATTTCTGTCCACCATAAGATGTTACAGCAATGACATTTTTACATTAACTTGCATGCCAGACAATGAGGTAGAAGCTCTATTGCTGGGTTTCAGATGACGTAGCACCAATGTCACCCAATGCAGATGGAGGACTGGAGGTAAATGCAGCCCATTTATTTATTTTGATCCAGCATCAAAATGTCTAAAGTATGTGTCATGCACGGTTGTTCCAACTGTTAGAGAGAATAGAGAGAAAGATAAAAGTTATTTTTGTGTTTTGAAGGTAGTTGGTCACAAGGGAATTCATTTTAAAAACTTACTGAAAAAAGAAGAGGAAAGTGGATCAACAGGTACAAAAACTAACAAAGCTAACGTTTGCATTGCCCACTTTCTAACAGGTAACAATCGCATAGTTTAAATTGTATTTTCAGATGGATTGGACAGTTACTTAGTAAGACAAGCATTCACATGTAAGGTATATACTATTTTTTCGCCCTAGCTTGGTTGTCCTCAGAGCGCTAGCTCAGTGCTGAGTCACGGACAGAAAATGTATATTCAGTGGGATTATCTTGCTAAGAACAAAAGCTAAATAAATAAAATATAACCCACCCAGCCTTACAGTCACAGTGAGTTGTTACTATTCCCCCAAATGGTTCGTGCCTATAGGTGTGTGAATAGTTGACCTACATTAGACCTGATTCCACATCCTACCAATGCCTCAACAGTAACATACAACTCCAGTATGAATTTAGGTTTACAGAAGTTAAATAAATTATTTACCAGAAGATTCAAACTCATAGAAATAACATGGGTTAGTTTGTTGTTAGAGATAGCATCGTTATCATAGGCTAATTAATTAAAATAGCACAATTCACTGCTCACCTAACAGAAACAAATCGACAGCCATTAAATCTTCTTTTGATCCTAAATGCTTGACTCAACTTGAAGCTAAATGTATTCTCCAAGATTTTGAAAACAATAATTTTTTCAAAAAATGAGCTGGAATGAGGTCAATGAGTTCTGCAGCTCCAGAGTTAGTTATGTGGATTGCCTCAAAATTATAAGAGAAGTCATTTTTACAGAGATAATACGAATGATATCCTAAATGTCCTAGATGTCTTGTCTGTTCCAGCCTATTTAATGCATTAGCATACTCGTGATCAATTTTGCTTTGTTTTGAACCGGAGAAATGTACTTCCAGCCCTCCATCTGAATTTCATGCGTCATCCGAGTCACGTGTCTGAAATCTAGGAATTGTCCAAATATATCCAAATCCATTCTGGATTTGGATATATTTGGTGTACTTTGTGCAGCAATCTCACCTCTTTGTAAGACCATGTTATGACAAAAAGTAAAGCTTAAAAAAATATCAACTATCAACCTCAACTTTTTGAAAAAGGTTTGAAAACAATTGTATCTCTTCAATGTTAATTCAACAAACATAATATCTGAACTGAGTAACTGCTGGGGCCTTTTGTAAAGGCATACTTTACACAAAGCTTCTTTTTTCTTCAAGATATTTTCAAATCAGTTCCATTCTCCAACAGTGTCACTGAGGGATGAAAGCAAGCGGCACATTTTCTTAAGGTAAGTGTCTAAACATACTTGATCCGACTTGAAATGACAAAATCCGTCAATTCTACAAACATTAAACTATCTGAGCAGGATTTGCACACATTGAGCCGCAGCTTTGAAGGAATTTGTTCAAAATTTGACAATAATATTTATGCTGTGACTTCCTATGCAAATTACATTCACAGTGAGGGAGAACCAAACTAGTGGAGTTGATGGCAAATAGCCAAATGTTTGACCAGGTAGCCCCTACAGGGTGTTGCAATGTTTTTGTGATTGTTGCAGCCTAAAATTACAGATTTTTCAGCAACTTTTTCAAAAAGTTGAGATCAAAGTTTTAAATTGTTTTAAACTTTATTTTTTTCTGTGACCTGGTCTTACAAAAAAATTGAATTTGCTGCATGTAAACTTTCCAAAAAATACAGGAATCCCAGGTTAAGATTTTTGTTACAACCCAGCTCAGCAAGGGAAATAACAATGAGCCAGGTGGAACGGGTTTTAAAAAACAGGTGGTGTATTATTTATATTTTTTTAAGTGAAAGGGACAAAGGAGGGGATTTGAAAGAAGGGCACCATGCTAAAAATAAATTAAATTTATAAAATACGGGACCAAAACCAAACTCACAAACAGACCTGTCAGGTTTGATAGGGGAAAAAATATTCCAAGGGACTTCAACCAGAACTAATTCCAACAAACTTTTTAACAATCAGGCACTAGAGTCTCCATCCAGAAACCACCTAGGTTCTTTAACAATGCACTAAAACAAAGAAACCTAGCAGAAACAATTAGTGTAAGTGAACAGGTCAAGCCAAAGTTTTCACAAGACACTCCAAAACAAACAAACAAACTGTTCAGATCAACCATTCAGCTGTCCAAAACACCTGCCCAACCTTCAAAGTGCAGCTCCTCCTCAGAGCTGCAGTTTCCAAGCTTCCAAGCTTCTGCCTCACAGAGCAGGCTCTCAGCTCCTTAAGATTACCCAGCAGCAATTAGCAAACACCTAGTGGAACTGTCTACAGAGGCCCTATTTTAAGGTGCTGAATCAGTGTGTGTGTGTGGTATTTTCATGACAACTGAATATAACATACTTAATTGATTGTGCTTTAAAATGGGACTATGTACCCGGAAAACACATAATGCTGGTCCTTTAAAATGAAAATTTAAAATACTATTTAAAGTGGAAATATTTTAACGTTTTGTCTTGAAATAACATTTTTATTAAAAATTAAATGATGTAGTGAGGCGTTGTCAAAGTGCAAAAATGCATATTGGTCGTTCAGGTCAACTTGAACTGTATGCACAGTAGAGGGAAGTCCAAGAATGTTCGGTTCATTTCTAATCAGCTGTGTGACATATGTTCCTAAAATTCCATCTGATGCTGTGTAGCAGTGGAGAAATATTGTTAGCTCTTTGAAAGTAGACTGGATGATGGTGCAGCTGAGCAAAAGGGTTAGCTTGAGAAAAATATGGAAAGCAAAGTGCCCTTATAGTTGTGACTTTTTACAACACCTAATGGATTCAAAGCTGCTAAATGATGTTCTATAAACATAACAAATGCCCAGAGAATAGTACAACAGGTGATCGGCAAATATTCACCATTTAATTTACATCGTTGTCTAATTGGGAAACACGTTTGGTTCTTTGTTTTTTTATAACTAAAAACCACACACTTTTTATTTTACTTCATGTTGACATGAAACAAACTGAAAAACACCGGAGGATGGTTGTTTGTTTTTATTAATTTTGTGCTATTTTCTTAAGTGAGATGTCTTTAAGTTTTTGATTTAATCAAATTCATCTTCAAAATGAGAATTTCATTTTAAATTCACTACTGCCTTGCTGACCTTTTTGGACCTTCACATCTTTAGAAAATAGGAAAACTGTAATAGTTAAATGCAACAGTTATGTTTGCTATTCAGGAATATTATAAATTAATTTTTTTTTTTTTTTTTTTTTTTATGAAATTTATTCGAACATGATACAAATATAAAAATAAAATAGTGCACAGTAACAAGAAGTGCATAAGAAAGAAGAGAAAATACAGATTTTTTGTTTCAGTTGACATATCATGCTCAAAATGGGGTAGGAAGAAGTGAGAACTTATAAACTCCTACCCCTAAACACTTGAGACTGTAGAATCCTACTGTCATTAAAAAATCAAAATCAAAGTGTCAGTCAGAAGTAACAGTTACTAATATTTACCTATTCATTTTCCCATTTTATACTGGTTTGTCTTTCTTAACCCTTACACCAAGTTATCTGCAATACACACCTTATTGCTTTCTATTACACGTATGTGTATCTATTGAAAATTACCTCTTTGTACTTTCTTTTGAATTGCGTTAAACTGTTGCTTTGTTTTAAATCTTCATGTAACTTATTCCATAACTTTACACCTTTAATTGAAATACAGAAGCTTTTCCTTGTTGTTCTGAATTTGCGGATCTTGAAGTTTGAGTGACCCCTCAAGTTATACCCCCCTTCTCTTTCAGAAAACGTGCTCTGTATGTGCTCAGGTAACAGCTGTTTAGATATTTTGAACATAAATTGAGCCATTTTAAATTCTACAAGCTCGTCGAATTTGAGAATTCTGGATTTTATGAAGAGCGGATTTGTATGGTCATAATAACCGACATTATGGATGATTCTAATGGCTCTTTTCTGTAGGACGGTTACCGGATGTAAAGAGCTCTTGTAATTAACTCCCCACACTTCACAGCAATATGATAGGTATGGTAAAATCAGGGAGTTATATAGAATATGAAGTGATTTAGCATTCAATACATGTCTAGCTCTAGCCAATATGGATATACTTCTACTGAGTTTACTCTGTAAATGTTTAATATGAGGTTTCCAACTGATTTTGTCATCTATTATTAAACCGAGGAACTTATTAGCAAAAACCCTTTGTAGAGTTACGTCCTCTATTTGAACTTGGATTTCAGTATTTTTATAACAGTTCCCAAAGACCATGATTTTCGTCTTGTCCAAATTTAGGGATAATTTGTTATGGTCAAACCATATCTTTAACTTACTAATCTCTGAAGTGACTGTTGAGAGAAGATGTTCTAAATTGTCGCCAGAGGCTAGAATATTTGTGTCATCAGCGAATAAGATAAATTTTAATACATTGGACACTTTACTGATATCATTTATATAAAGATTAAATAAAACTGGTCCCAATACTGATCCTTGTGGTACTCCACAGACAGTCTCCTGCCAATCAGATTCCACCTCTCCCAATTTCACAAATTGTTTCCGGCTCTTTAAGTAACTCCTCATCCAGTCAGAAACTACTCCCCTAATTCCATAGCGTTCTAATTTTTTAAGTAAGATTTCATGATTTATTGTATCGAAAGCTTTTTTTAGATCTATAAAAATCCCTACTGCCAGTTTTTTACTATCTGTTGCGTTGGTTATTTCTTCTATTAAGTCAGTTATGGCTAGTGATGTTGACCGGTTTGCTCTGAATCCATATTGACTGCTGATAAGTAGTGAATGTTTTTCTATGAATTGTTCCAGTCTTTTCTTAAATAGTTTTTCCAGGATTTTAGAAAATTGTGGGAGAAGAGACACAGGCCTGTAGTTAGTGAAGAGGTGTTTGTCGCCAGTTTTATACATTGGTTTGACCTTAGCTATTTTCATTTTGTTGGGAAATAATCCTGTTTGAAATGATAAATTGCAAATATAAGTTAGTGGTTTAGAGATACCTTTAATTACTATTTTAATAGTTTTCATGTCCAGATCATCACAATCAGTGGAAGTCTTATTTTTACCGTTATTCACAATGTTTATGATTTCTTCTTCTTGTACAGGGCTGAGATATAAGGAGCTGGGATTATTCTCAATTAGATATTGCTGAGTTGCAGTTTTTGTAGTCGGTATTTTTTCTGCTAATTGAGGTCCTATATTAACAAAAAATGTATTAAATTTATTGACGACACTTTTCAAATCAGTAATATTCTGTTCATTATCTATGAAATAATTTGGATAGTTGTTATTGTTAGATTTTCTAATAACTCTATTTAAAATATTCCATGTTTCCTTAATGTTGTTTTTATTCCTATCCAGTAAAGTATGATAATAGTCCTTTTTACATGTTTTTATAATATTAGTTAACTTATTTTTATATTTCTTGTATTTGTTTTCTGATTCAGACGTTCTATGTTTTAGAAATTCTCTATAAAGTTTGTTTTTCTTTTTACATGCCTTTTGTATTCCTTTTGTGATCCACTGTTCATTTTTTTGATTACTTTTCCTGTTATATTGTTTGATTGGGCAGTGCTTGTTATATAATATTTTAAATGTTTTTAAAAATTCTTCATATGCTGAATTCACGTCATTCATTTTATATATTAATGTCCAATCATAGGCTAACAACTCAGCTTCTAGAGCTTTTAGTGTCTCTTCAGACGTAACCCGTCTGTAATGTGTCTCTATTTTTTGATCGTCTGTTTTGCACTTACAGTCGTAGACTATGAACACTGGTAAGTGATCAGTTGTGTCATTCATTAATATTCCACTAGTTAAATTATTTTCCAGCACATTTGTAAAAATATTATCAATTAAGGTAGCGCAGTGCGATGTAATGCGACTGGGCCTGGTGATTTTAGGATACAGGCTTAAACTGAGCATGGTTCTTCAGTCATTTCTTCAGTCATTCTATGTTTATTTGGATTGAGAAGGTCAATATTGAAATCCCCACAAAAAAATGTTATTTTTTGATTAATTGTTATAAATTTTTCTTCTATCCAGTTGTTGAGTACTTCAATGTTTGATCCAGGGGCTCTATAAATGCAACTCACTAAGACATTTTTCCTTTTTTCCACGAGTATTTCTATAGTCACACATTCAAACATGTTGTCCATCACAGTTGACATTGTTTCGATCAACTTATATTAATCTTCTTGTCAACATACAAAGCTACTCCCCCTCCATTTTTGTTTTCTCTGTTCTTACAAACCATTTCATAACCATTGATTTCAAAGTCTATGCCCTTATCACTATTGAGCCAAGTTTCTGATAAGGCAATAACATTGAAGGTCTGTGAAAGTTGTTGGAGGTATTGTTTGATGCTGTCAAAATTTGCATAAAGGCTTCTGCTATTAAAGTGAATTATTGACAGCTTTTGTTCCGTTTTAATGCTGTTGTTGAACTGATCATCGCTGTAATAGTGACAACTATCATTGCTGACATTATAGAAGTTGTAATCAGGATCAATGTCAGTTTCAATATCTTGCAGATGATAGTTTCTGTGTTGGAATACGGGTAGCTCTATATCCTCATAGGCCGTGATCTGTTGCATGTTTCTCTTTCAGAAGTGAACGTCAGCTATGTCTGGCTGTCTGTCATACATTGTTGGATAATTTAGGGGTACTAGTACGTGGATGGGTGATCAACTTATCATAACGTAGGTAAGCAATGTCCCCTCTTTGACGTGCTGCTTTTAAGTCCGGCATTAGTTCCGCCCTCCTTTTCCTTACTGCATCCGTGAAGTCTTCGTTAATGAAAATCTTAGATCCCTTAAGTGCCTTGGTGCTCTGCAGAATAGTTGATCTGTCCTTGTATCGTAAAAATTTGACAACAATGGGCCTGGGTCTGTCTCCTCTATGTTTACCGGTGCGGTGAGCTCTCTCAATGTCAACCTTATGTTGAAAGTTTAGCTTTTCAATTAAAATAGTTTTCACTTTCTCCTCAGTCTCAGCCCAAGTCTCATTTGGTGATTCAGTAATTCCATCAAAAACCAGGTTATTTCTCCTTGATTGCCCCTCAAGGTACTCCATTTTATCAGTGATAGTCATCATACCCTCACATACTTTAAATATGTCTGACTGCACCGTGTCACTTCGGGCCTTGTACTTAGCACTTTCTACTTTAATATCGTCAATGTCTTTCTGTGTAAATTGCAGGCTAGTTTTAATGTCCTGTAGTTCTCGTGTCATCGCGTCCATTCTGGTGTTAGTAGTATCCATAATGATTTTAACAAAACCCTTAAAATTGTCCTGTTGTTGTTGGAGTAACTCCATATACATTTGCTTTTGCTGGCTCAGCAACTCTTTGACTTGCGTGAGTGAAACATAGTCTCATCTTGTCCCGTCGGTCTTGGATCCTTTTGGAGGCATTATTTCGCTTCTTTTGCCTGTCGCTGCCTTAAGGCTCCTGCTCAGCAGTTGGAGGCCACTTCGCTGTCTTTCTCTGCTTGCTGTCAATCCAACGTGTCGTTTTCCACTGGTTTTTTTCTCTGTTAGGTCGGTTAGCCGGGCGTTGGCCTCGTCCCGGTTAGCAGCCGCGATGTTAGCAAGCTAGCCACAGCAAGCTAGCCGCACTGTCGCTCTGTGAACACAACACCCTGGGCCAGACGCGTTGTCCAAGCACAGCCGATCTCTCGCTGTTCCGCTGACTGTGGTGGATAGCGGTACTTACGGACAAGGCAGAGATGAACGAGACAACGGTGTGGCCATTTTCCCTGGCCAGTGACATTTCTGCAGCAGCAGTCTTCGTCAATATTATTCTTCAACAGATTATTATATAAAGAAGTACATTTCTGCCCGCAGAGCAGAATAACAGTTTGATCAGTTCAGCTGGATATTTTTCAATGAAAAAAAAAACAACATTCAGAAAAAAAAATATTTGTTCCATTTTATATGAGGATCCTCAGGCATGAGTGTTTTCATCTGTGTACGAGTATAACGTTTTGTGCCATTCAAGTCAAGCTTATCCTCCTCCCTCTATCCCCCTTTCCTCCTCATCTTATCTGTTTTCACATTTTCCCCTCTTTCTGTTCCTGTCTCCTTCATCTCATCTTGCTCCCGCCCCCGCAGCTCTCCCTCCCCCATTTCCTCCTTTCACCGCCTGTTATCTCTGCTGTGCAGTTGACTGCCTCTGTCCTCTGGGTGTCAGCATTCGCCTTATCCTTCATTCAGCCACACAGCTTTGTGTGAACCAGTCACTCCATTGCTCCCTGCGCTTCATGTTTTCATCATTATTCTCCCCCTACATCCTCATGTCTCTGTCTTTCTAAACATTTTCCCTCAGTTGCAGCTCCTCCCTCCCCAACTGGATGCTGGTTTTTACAGCTGCCGTAAACATCATATTTTAGCCATTCTTTGTTCCCCTAACAGCTCCACAAGCAAACGTTCCTCAGTCATAAATCTGCAGTCATGCTATCCACTAAAACCCTGTGTATGTGTGGGTGCATGAGCGTGTGCGTGTGTATGTGCACTAAGTGCTAGCTATTGATCAAAAGTACAGAAACTGGAGCTGTAAGAAGAGATGCCCATGCAGTCATCCTTTCGCTCCAAATAGAAGATGAAGGTGACTTTCAGGAAGTTTGTCAACACACTCACATGCACCCAGTGAACCGTGCAACCACACATGCTCACGCACACACACACGTAGACACTACAAAGAAAGTGTGTGTTTTGACAAAAACAGATAATCAAAATAAAGTATGGACTGTGGAAAATGGAAGGATAGAGGATGAGTTTAAGCCTTGCAGAGGAGAAATGCTCCTGTGACAAGGTGCTCAAACAAAAGCCCCCTCTAAATTGAGAATATAATGAAATGTCCTTGCAGACCTGGGAAGACAAAACTAAAACTCCATTACTCCCCTCACATTTTTCTACCCTCTCCAAGACTGTATTTTTGAGGCAGAAAAAAGAAAAGTTACCACCATTGTCATTTTAAAAAAATCTTCTCTTCAAACAGGCCTGAAGTCTTTTATTAGCCTTGCTAAAACCTTCATTTGAAGGAAGGAGTGATGTTCTCTGTTCCAAACATCTGTCATTTTTTTATTATTATTTCATTCACAATAAGACCAGAATTCAGATTGAGGAGAGGAGCTGAAGGTCATTTTGGAGTACCAGGCTGACATTAACTCTTCTAAAACAGATATACATATTCACATCAACATGCCTCCTTTCTTCCATGAGTTCTATAGAAAAATTACATATTATTTATTTAAGAATAAAAATTGCTTTTTGAAACTGGTAACCATGCATTCACTTATAAATGTATCTAAGGGTTGGCAGCTGATTATACTTTGAAACTATACTGAGGATCTGTAGAATCCATAAAAATCATATGGCAGAAAATTAGATCATCTGTAGAAGATGTAAAGGATGTTAAAGCAACTTATATCAAGCAGTAGTTCTAAAGTTGGTTAGTTTTTTCAATAATTATATATTTTTTCAGGTTCCAGGGATGCATTCTACAGCTTTGGTCAAAAAGAACCTTCAAGAAAAAATAAAACTCAGTAAAATGAGATCAATCAGTATATAAATATAAGAATGAATAACAAAACATTAGCAAGCACCTTGTTGCAGTGAGAGCTGAAACAAATCACTGTCAATGTTCCTGTAAGATCTCGCCTCCTCCTTTCTATTTTTCTTTTTTTTTTAACTTCGAAAAAACGTTTCCCCTCATACAAATTTATGTGTTAGCACTCACACGCCGTTATAAAAGGGAACCAGTGAGGGTTAGATTGGGGTGAATACACACAAAGGCAACTCTGTCTTTGTGTGTACTCCTCATTGCATTCTTTCTACTGAAAGAATGCAGTGAGGCCACTGGCATATACCTTGGTATTTTTATGATAGTGCTTTTTTTTTTCCTTAACAGCTATTTTTCATTTATAGTCAAAAAAATTCTTGCAACTTTGGATCTAGAAATTTGTAATTTAGAAACCTTTTCCTTGGTTTTAGTCTTTCTGTGGTTCCGGTGTACACAGATAAACCCAAAACCATCTCTATGACTGTAGACCATGCCAGCTGCTGGACAATTTAAGTAATAACACAGTGGCTACCAGCCTTTCCCTCAAGTAAGAAACCAAACTTTGCATATATAGCAACTTTCACAGACCAGAAACCACAAAGTGCTTTACAAAATATAAGACATAAAGACACAATAGCTAAAACAGAAGGAGAGATAAAACATCATAGATGTGAAAAAGATGTGATTAAAGTAAAAAATGTGTAGTTTTTTTGTAATATAATTTTTCTCCCCAAGAAGATATTTCATTTTGTCAAATCCTTTTAATTTTTATCTCAAACCTGTCTATTGAACACTTATCTTCATGTCATAATACTTTCAACCATGTTGTACTCTCTTCCTATCTGCTTTCTTATTACAAATGAAATCTTGGAACCCTTAGCCAGGATCTACAATAAAAAACAAGAAAAAAATATGAGTTTTTTATTAAGATTCTGAAACATGCTGGTGAAAAAGAAGGCTGACCGATTCAATCTCACTGACCGAGATTCAGATTACATAATTTACACATTAAGCAGTACATAGTAAGCCCAACAGAATAAACCTTCATTGAGGCAAATAAGGTGATGAACAAAGACATCTGAAATGACATACACAACTGACTCATCATTGTATAGGGTTTTCTTCTTCACATGTTTTAACTTTTGAAAATCATGTTTTGTGCAGTGATATTAAATTGTATTTTCAGGTTTTTTATGATGTAAATTTTGTAGTACTTTCTGCTTTGAATTTAGGAAAAAAATCGCTGAAGTTGGTCTGTTACCAATGGACACTTAGCTGACTTTAAAAACTGTTCTGGTCAGAAATAATTTTTCTGTCTATGCTAAAACATGGAATGACATTCCACAACACATTAAGTCATTCCTAATATTAGCAGTTTTAAAGAGCACTCGTGCGCATCATTTGCTGGACACCTATTTGAGCTGCATCAATCTTCAGTGCACTGTATGATTTGCAGAGACATATGCACCAAAACAACAACAAATGGATACAAGTGTGCCCAATTCACCACACTTTCCTGTAGTTCCAAAAGATTTAAGCCAGGGATCTGAAACCTACACAGAGCCACATATGGCTCTGTGGAATGTCTTCAACGACAGGTCCCAGAGGAAAATTTATCCAAATTATTTTATTTTTTTAAGAATGACCTATTTCCTAGAAGAAATGTATCAAGACAATGTAACATTTGTGACTCTAAATGAGTTTATTATCCAGACTGAAATAAAGAATGCTTAGATCACACCACTGATCTAAGCGATAGCAGTATTTTCATTGGCTGGGGATGATTTTGTCTACATACTTTATTAACATGCCTACCAGAGACATTGTTTTGTTTGGCACGGTAACCATTTCAACTTTTTTGTGTTCCAGATGCCGTAAGAAATACAGATTAATTCAAAAGTATGTGACAAATAGTAATCTGCTAGCTATAACACTTCATAGTTTGAAATAATACATTTATAATATTTCTAAATGAAACATTTTTCAAACATGCAATTTGTGATGGTGCCCAGGCACCGTCAATTTGTGACGGTGCATGGGCACCGTCAATTTGCCCATGCACATTTATAATGTGCATGGGCAAACCGTCAATTAATTAGATTAATAATTAAATTATTATTAATTTCATTATTGATTATTGAAATCATTATAATTTCATTAATTATTATTAATGAAAACAATAATAATAATAATGACAATACAGACCTTTGGGCACTTAAATAACTTATATACATCAGTCATATTATACTCATGGTTCTGGCATGTTGGGATGACAAATAGCTGCAGAAGAGATTTGTCTGCGTGCACGTGCATGTGTGTAGGTTTGATTCTTTGCACTGAATCGAATGCTCTTCACGGTGACCTCTCTCATCCCAATCTCATCTCTGAAGAAGATTGATTTGCGAGTAATTAAAACTGTGTGCATCTGGATGTGGGCCAACTTCATGTTCTATTCATGCAGATTAATACATATTTGTCGTTGCCTGTGGGGGCTTAAAGACATCTGTCTGTGCCATTAAACATTTATGAGCTTGGAGGACACAGGCGGGGAGAGAGTTGTTCGGCAGCACTTTGCTCCATCCTCCTCATATCAGCACACATCTTAATGGTGAACATTAAATCAGAATAGCTAAACAGGGAATTTGACTATGACAATAGCATTCATCACACCATGGTTCTAAAGAAAAAAAATAACTCCTCTCAGATACTTTTTCACTGCAAGATACCATCAGTCGGTGATGCTTATTTCATGCTGTCGCAGGTAAGTTTTCAAAGTATTTACTCACACAGCCTTATCCTCTCAATCTGCTTTGATGATTGCTTTAATGTATTTGCAACAAAAGAGATTTTTTTATGTGTTCTTTGATAGTATTTGGACACTAGGATACGATAGATGGTAACTCCTGAATTTTCTCAGCCTGGCCTCAGTTGGTGTGGGTAATGTTGGGTAACGGAACATCGGCGGGTATGTACTTCTATTCAATATAGAAGGGTATTATATAACCAATTTGCACATGTTATGTGTTCTCACATCTAAGGCTGTGTGTGCTATGAACAGAGTCCATTATCAAGTGATTACCTTTATAATTAGCATTATCACAGAGGCTTCTTTCATAGTGGAATACCCATGCTAATGACTGAAGTTAGCATGGGTATACCTCAGAAACACTTCTTTTTTAATGGACGCTTTTAAATAAAATATCTTTATGGCAAAGATATTTACCTTTTTCCTGATTGAACAGCATTTCTTAAAATTAGAGGAAATTTGTACACTGACAAAACAGCTGCACATCCAGAAGTCCCAATCTGTCAACTCAGGAAATAATTGCTCCCACTCTTTTAGGAAAAGAAACTGTGTTCTAACAGTTGTGTTCATTCACTATGTTTATATGGTCCCAGCCCCTTTCTTCAGAGACTACATGGGTTCCTGACTGGAAACACATCAGGAGACCACTTTTTTCAGTAACGAGTACTCTAATGCGTTGCTATTTCCAATCCAGTAGTCAGACTACAACTGCATTTGTAGTAGTCTACAAATGAAGTAGACAGTTACTTGTCGAAATCACTTTACGTCACTATCTTCTTTTGTTATTTAATTGTATTCCGTCTACGGGTCTTGTCGAGTGACCAACATCTTTATCCAACTGTATCAGCAGCAGAAGAAATGTAAACAATGGAGGGAGATGTGCATTTTGTTGGTGTGAAAACAGGAACTATTTTGAATTATTATTATTATTAGAGGCTATTTTTTTAAGTCGCTTGCAAATTTAATGAGTCACGGATTGCATCTTTTTGGGCTCATTTAGGCTTGGAAATAAGTAGAGACTCATAATAAATCCCAGAATTTGTCCGCTATTAAGGTAGTATTAGTTAGACTCTCCCTGTCCATAATTTCCCGGATGATCCGTCCCGCTGTGTCTTTATTAATGTCATCTTAATATATTACCTGTGAATTATGTTGAACTATCCAGAAAATTGGAAACATCAAGACTAATCTGAACAATGCAATGAAAGTGAAAAAAGCCACAAATGAGTGAATACATAAAGTTGTGCAACTAAACCCCATTTTAATTATTAATATTTATATAAATATCACAAATCTGTGCAGCAGCCTTTTGAATGGACCTTACCACAAGGGCCGCGTTCCATTGGCTGATGCCCATTCTACATCATAGCATGGCTACCACATGCGTGGCTGCCTCACAAACGCAAGCTAATGTACATGCATTAGTAAACACAAGTTTTCACATCAACAATCGAAAAAGAATGGTTCTCTATTGCCTGTACTGGTGATGTCAGGTATCCTGATCATATTTGTGGAAATAAAATTCACAGATTTCTAAAATCAGAATCAGAATGCCTTTCTTGGAGCAAAGCTTGTGCATGACCACATGAGCAACTCAACCTTTGTAGGATCAACAACAAAGGAGTGTGTGCTGGTGTAAATATCATTTATTTGCTTTATTTCTATCTGTAAAAAAGAAAATCAATAATAAACACACCCATCATGAACACCTTTTAACTAAGTACAGCATAACGGCAGTATGCAGTATACTAATTCTACACCTTGAGGCCTACCTGCTACACAGTCTTACATTAGCTAAACAGATCGATATGCAATGTGTATCTGACATACATTCAAGATTTTATTTTAGCAGAAAAGGCTTTGAACTAAACTGTTGCTCTTGTTAGCCACTCTAGCACCGAGTACAGTACCAGGACTGGGCACACTCA
Organism: Poeciliopsis prolifica; assembly: GCF_027474105.1. Taxonomy (NCBI): domain Eukaryota; kingdom Metazoa; phylum Chordata; class Actinopteri; order Cyprinodontiformes; family Poeciliidae; genus Poeciliopsis; species Poeciliopsis prolifica. The sequence continues at coordinate 272,965 of NW_026562392.1, read as the reverse complement.
AACATTTACCAACAAACCACAGGATTCACCCTCTGATTTCAAAAGTAACCTACAAAACGATGAATGCCCAACTTACCCAGGTTGCAAGAACAATAAGCATCTGTAATCTTGTCCACGGCTATATTGATGCTATGTTTTCCTCATCGACCGAAATGCTGTGATGTGCACAATGTTGGAGGCATCGAGTAGCTCAAACACCTTGATGTCATCCAAAAAAGATGACCTGAACTTGTTAGTTCCTCTGGCCATTGTTGTAGATGATATTTGGTGAAAATCCAGCAGAAGTGATGTGCTAATCGACTCAGAAATACACTATGAGTCCAAGTGGAAGACCCCATGTTTACATAGAAACAAAGCGCCAACGCTTTGTTTGAGACTGAAGGCCATGTGAGATTTTCGAGGTAGGTTGTGGGTGGAGCTTGGTAAGGTCCATTGCAGAGCAGCAGGAGGAGCTTTGTGTGTTGCGCTCTGACACCAAACACAGGGCTGTAACGCAGAACCTGGAGGCTGGGACAGGGATGTGGGCTTTAAAATGCTTCTTAGAGTTTTCCAGACAATAAAAACACAGAAACACACACATTACTGACATTTTGTTTTTGTTTTTGTTTTTTAACTGTTTTAATCATTGAAAAAGCTCCTCTTTTATTCAAAAGGCCTTATGAGTGGAGATACATTGCTGATGTTACCATTATAAAATAACTTGCAATTAAGTATTGGGAAAGATCAATGTAATTTTCACAGGTGGTGGAGCGTTGTTGTCAGCAGCTGCTGAAAGTAACTTAAAAAGTTACTTTTAATATAACTTAGTTACTTTCCAAATCAATTAGTCAGTAATCTAACTAAATTACTTTTTCAAGGAATAATCAGTAATTTGATTGAAGTTGCTTTTTCAAGTAACTACACCATCACTGGTCACTGACTGGATAGGGGTGGGTTGGTTGTGTGACAAGAGCAACTCCCTTACAAGGATCAGTTCTAACATTTGTAAAAACTCGCAATACTAATGTGCTAAGAAAAATGGCAACACTGCAAATAGATTTGGTTTGTGGGGTAATGACAAGATGCAAGATAAACCCAGCATAAGTTTTTTTCACTTGTGCTGCATTCATGTCGAATGTTATTGCCACATTGCAAGGGTCCACTCTGCTAGGATGACCCCACTCACACAGAGCTGGTATTCAAGTGCAACTGAAAATATTCTTAACCATGTAGACATAAACTTCACTGAGTAGGTTCTAGTGGAAAAGAGTCAAAGGAACTGTCTTTTTGTCTGATTCTTCATCTTGAGCTGTGAATCTCTTCCACAGTCATCTCAGAATTCTTCCATGATTCTCTAAACAATGTTCTCCTCTCTGTTTTGGTGAAAGGGATGCTCTGGTAGGTTTGTAGTTTCTCAAACAAATCCTACATTTAACCTATCTGCTGTGTTCCTTGGTTTGTGTCATGATTTATTTAGCTCGGTAAAGCTACATGAGCAGAACACACTCGGGAGACAGATGAAAGTTCAATGAGATTTATTTACAACAGTGTAGAATGTGAATGACAGGAGGGAATCCGGGGGTTGGACACTAAGGAGGGAAATGGGAACAGGACCAAGGGGGGTGGGGGGTTCTCCTGGGAAGGAAGATTGATGTGAGAACAGGGTGACGTATGGAATTATCTTAGGAGTTCTCGACCTTACTTGCCGTTGCAGAGAGCGGAGTGAAAGGGAACAGGTAAGTCGTGGATTGGAGGTAGACAAAGTAGGAAAACAGACGGCTGCGTCGTAGGAGGGCGGACAGGTGAGACTGGTTACAGGAGCCACACGGAAGATCAGGCCACATGGTCTCGATGGGCCTCCTGGCCAACGAGGAATCCAGGTGGAACAAAATGCGGGGAGCACACGGAGACAGGACCTGAAGGCGAGTGAAAAGGAGATGTTAGAAAACAGATCAGGTTGGTCTGAGGTTAGCTTAGCAACTGGATCTACCATAGGCGAGCAACAATCTGGCACTGGAGTGTCGGTGTGATCCTCATGGGGAGAAATACTCCTCCCCATGAGGTAAGTGGCCACAGGTGTGCAGGAGGACCAACCAGTCACGCCCTCCTCAGTGTCTCACGATGCCCCCTGGAGGAGAAAGCTGAAGGAGCACCTCCAGACCTCCAGATCCACAACAGTTTGTTCACTAATGCTGTCCAATAAACCGCTGAAACCTTCATAGCTGTATTTAGGTGGAGAGAAGTATACACACGAGGACTCTATTTACTGGCTATATACTGTGAAGGCAGGATTGCACAGTAATTTAAGAATATCAGATTAGACAAGCAGGAATGTGAATTTAGGGTCTAATTTCTTGTGAAAAAATGCTGAAAGCCATGTTTCATTGTTTTTAAGTTTAACTAATGGCTAATATAAGTTAAAATAGCAAAAACCATTCTACAGTACCACTGTGTTGTGTGAAACATTACACAGTCTGTCAGTTTGTTGCAATTACAATGTTTGCTTCAGAGTGTAAGAAGAACATATATATTAATTTAATCATTCCACAAAAAATAAACTGTTTTAATTTTATTTATAAAAGCTGTTGTCATTTAGCTCACATGTAGTGTTGACAGTACTGCAGTCTTTTAACAGTGACTGTATCTGTTGGCTGTGTTTGTGTCTGCAGGAGGTTGGACTGTGTGGGGTCGCTGGGGCCAGTGCAGCAGTGAATGTGGTGGAGGAATCCAAACCCGAGCTCGGACCTGCCAGTCGCCTCCAGAGGAGTCTTTCCTGTGTGAGGGCGTAGTGGAGGAAGGTCGCCCTTGCAACTCCCAGTCGTGCACAGGTTAGCTCTTCCCAATGACTTTGGTTCTGTCCACCAATGAAACTTTGTGTTCGTTGGACATTTTAAAGATATTCTACGCTTGCCCTTCCTTTCCTACTAACTTATTCTTCTGTTCTGTATCTTATTGATGTGATTCAGTATTTTGAATTAAGGAGTGCATGTTGGAAAGGGGACTTTGATCGATGAAAATAAGAAAACCTGCATGGTCAACTGGTTTTTTTGGTCAATAATGCAAAGACCAAATTATTTCAAAATCCTAACATCCTCAAATGGCTAAAGTGACTCAATCAGTGAGCATCTGGGTGCTTTATTGGTAATTAGAGTCTATTTACCAAGAAGTATTAATGCTTTCACTGAAATGTTTGACAGCTTAAAACTTATTTTCATCTGGGCAGAACAATTGTTGCATTTCTCTGTCTCAAGAAGTCATGGCTGCAGCTGTGATGGGTTTAAGTGTATTTTTGTACTTAGTCAGACCATCAGAGGCACTTCAAGACTCTGAACAGCATTTTACAACAACTGAAAGAAATTGTCAGCACACAGGAACATCACATAAACACTAATAGCACAACACAAGTCCCAAGTTTGGCTGATGCTGTTCTGGGTGACCAATCACGTCACGGTTGTTCCCCAAATATAAGCCGTCAATGAAGGAGCTCTGGTTGCTAACCCCGCCCCTCCTCCCCCTCCTGGCCTTGCCTCGTCCTCCTTTAGGCAAAGGTCGCCATCTCTCTCGCAGCCAGTCTCTCCGCTCGGTGGACAACCCCAAGCGTGATGACACAGACAAGTCTCCCCGCAACGGACAGCAGAGTCCTCAAGAAGGTAAGACAACGGGACGCAGAGGGATCCCATGCATCAGTCACTGTGGCAGCTTGGGTGACCAGTTTACTTTTACAACATACGGTGTGACACACTTCAAACATACACATCTATCAAAATCTCCCACAGCACTGCCTTGTCCACAGTGGACTACTTCCAACATGTACCCTAACTGAACATAGAAAAAAACTGAAAGAAACAACACTGTGTACTCTCTGTAAAATATGAAATCAAACTGAGTTGCTGCTCTCTGATAAAGTGATGCTGCACCAAAGTAAAAAAAATAAATTACATAAAGGAATAGTTCAACAAATTTTACTGGTAATCAGTCTATGATTGAAACAGAAGATACTGTATTATTACTATATTGGTGATATATGTAAATACAAGGAAAGAATAGTTACTTTACCATGTATTCATTTTACAGAACATAGAAATTATATGTTGCAAGAAAATATCAAGCAAGTAAATCCTAAAGTGTACACAAGATCCATGTACATATCCTCCACCCTATGCACATACATCCACACACAGATACATTCAAATGTGAAAAACCATTTCGAAAACAAACTACAACACTGTTCATGTTGAAAAAGAAACCAAAGTTGCAGGCCTGAATGTAAAGACCCTTTGCCAAGATATTTTCTGGGAATAGAGATTTAAACCAAAATTACCCATTCCTAAAGTAATTATAAACCATAAAGTGACTCAAAGTTTATAAGTTCTAACTGTCATGATTTTGGAGGGGTTTTTTATCATGGGATTTTGTTTTCCATAGGGTTGTTATTCTTAGTCTTTGGTTATTTATCTGTGGGTTTACTTCCAACAATATTCCAGAGATTTTTTATTTTGAGTGAGGCATCACTTTAATGTGCTTAGCTTCCCACTTCCTGTTAGCTTTTCTTTTCTCACAACCCGACTGTGATTCCTCAGGCTTCTCTAATTGGTTCAGTGATCCATCTAATTGGCAGTTTCTGAATGTAACAGTATGAATGACATATCCTAAGGCGATGGCATTCACTTTTACATAGAGTCAATGCAAAGGATATGACATCTGAGCCTAACAAATAACAAGCAGATCCAGTGCTGGGCTCCATTTCAGGGGTCGCTTGTTTGAGGGGAGCTATGTGTGAATTTGGACAAAGAAGGTTAGCCTTTACCTGTTGCAACAAGACAGGACAGTATTTAAAAAATTACTTGTAGCCTCCTAAACAATTCTTTATCTTGTCCTTTAGAATGATCAACAGTACTATTTAGAAGACCGATCATCTTAAAGGACTGCAAGTTCAAGCTACCATGAGAAAACCCATCTGTCAACCTCATTTGTCTTTGAAGAAGACAACTTTATTCAATATTCAGGAAATCTTAGGTGTTCAATAAAAGCGGCCCCTTGAAGTGTGGCACGGACATAATTTACCTTTTAATACACAGCCCTTCTTTTTTTGGCCCCGGAGGCTGAATCCTGCATGTTAAACAGTTGTGGACCTTTCCTTTTCTTTCTTTTCCTCCCAATCCTTCCATTCTTTACCTATTCCATCTTGCTCAGTAGAATCAACTTCAGGTGAGGAGTGGTCATCCTGGAGTGTGTGTTCTGCCACCTGCGGGGAAGGCTGGCAGAGTCGCACTCGTTTCTGTGTGTCCTCCTCCTACAGCACCCATTGTAGCGGGCCACTGCGAGAGCAGAGACCTTGCAACACCTCAGCAATTTGTCCAGGTGAGCCTCTCCCTTACCCCTACCAGATCCTCCTCACGTTCCGCAGTCACCCGCACCTGTCTCCTTCCAGCGCTCAGTCCTCTCCCTGACCATGTATTATCCATAGAAGACCCTCTAGATACCACTCTTATTAGCCACTCTATCAACAGATCAGGTTTCAAAGGGTGCTCAGTCTCTTATGGAAAGAGACAGCTGGTGGAGGTCCTAGAAACAATAGCCTTAAAATCAAACCCACAGTGGAGTAACAGATGGGTCACCTGTCACTGTGATGTTTCTTAGTTTACAATTTGTAAAATGGATGGACTGTACATCGGTCTTCTAAGTCACATGATAGTTGCTCTGATTGCAGTTCATGGCACATGGGATGAGTGGTCACCGTGGAGTTTGTGTTCATCCACCTGTGGCCGAGGTTACAGGGCCCGAACAAGAACTTGTTCCCCCCCGCAGTTTGAGGGAAAACCTTGTGATGGACCAGAGAAGCAGACCAAATTCTGCAACATAGCCGTCTGTCCAGGTAAGCATGACCCATCAACCAATGACCCAATAATGTTGACATCCTCATAGATCACAATCAAGCAAACCCTCTCAGTTTGCTTAGCTGTGAATAATATCCCGGCTTATGAACACTGTGGTTGGTCACACTCTTTGTCCTCGCTTGTTGCTGTGGCCCTGCCGGTTCCCAGTTGATGGGGTCTGGAATGAGTGGTCCAGCTGGAGCTCCTGCTCTGCGACATGTTCCAATGGGACGATGCAGAGAACCAGGGAATGCAATGGCCCCTCTTATGGAGGCTCGGAGTGCAGGGGAGAGTGGCTGGAGACGGTTGACTGTTTCCTGCGGAATTGTCCAGGTATGATCAATTGTTGCAGAATGTGTCTTTCACTCTGCAGTTAACAAACTGACTTTTCCAATTAAAAATAAGCTTTAGCCTTCTAATGGTTTGTATTTTGTTTTTAAACTCAGTCTATTAAAGGAGCAGTGTTATGTCAAATCAACTTTTATGAGCTCTACGTTTGCTAGAATCTTATTCTCTAATCAGAAATATACCTGGCGTTTTAGCTTAATTCTTTTATTAATATTTGATAAATCCTTTAATTTCCCATGGCAACTGTTCTGCTGTGCAAATGGCTGTGTGGAACTAGCATTCCCTTTGAAATGCAGCTCCTCCTTGGAGCTGCTTTTTCCAAGCTTCAGCCTCACAGTGCATGCCTCGCCACGACGCCCCCACTCAGCTCCTTCAGCCTAGGCTGCAGCAATTAGCAAACACTAATTTAATAGAGGAGTGAAGTTTTGTGGACTTGCTGGAGGTGGAGTTTCAGCAAAGATCAAGCGTTTTTAAGGAGACAGAGGCTTAATTTCAAGGCATTAAATTACAAAGCCAAATTTTCTTTGTCATATGTATATGTAGTTGGATAGTTATGTGATTGTGTTGCAAAATTCCATTGTTTGTCTGGAAAATACATAATTCTGCCCCTTTAAGAGAATTTAATTGAATTTTTACTCTGGAATTTACTGTAGTAAACAACATTTCATGTTGTGTTGATTGTTAGTGGATGGGAAGTGGCAGCCTTGGTCCTTGTGGTCAGGCTGCTCAAAAACCTGTGGAGGGGGGACGCAGCAGAGGAATAGGGTTTGTTATGGGCCCTTTTTTGAAGGACAGGATTGTCCTGGAGAGAGACAACAAATCCGTCACTGCAATGAAAAGAGATGCCCAGGTGACTGTACAGAAAAATTTCTATCTGAAATGTGCACATACATTTTCTCACGTCAGTGTGACTGACAGTTTATTTATCTTTCTGTTGCAAACAGCACCTCATGAGATATGTGATGAGGACAATTTCTCTAAGGTTGTGTGGAAGATGACTCCTGCCGGGGATACAGCAGCAGTACAATGTGATCCCAATGCCACAGGTGAGCTTCCATCTTCCATGCATTCACACAAGATTCTATTTAGAGAAATTGCATGACAGAGTCCTCAGTGCTCAGCTGAACTTCTGTGTGTCCTCCACACAGGGGTTATCCTGCGTCGCTGCTCTTTGGATGAAGAGGGGATTGCCTATTGGGAAAATCCCACCTATATGAAATGCATTTCCAATGACTATCGTAATATACAAACCTTGGTAAGCAGTAAATCTATTTTCATTTGAATTGTTTGGGTTTTTTTTCTCCTCCAGGGTTTTTTTTTTTTTTGGGGGGGTGCTGGGTGGGGGGCTGACAGGAAGAGGGTAAGGAGAGGGGGAAGACATGCGGCAAATATCATCAGGTCCGGGAGTCGAACCCGTGACGGTTGCGTCGACGACTAAAGGCCTGCAAGTGTGCGTCACGCTATCCCCTACGCCACCACAACACGTCCTCATTTGACTTGTTTAAAACAGTTTGTGATCTGTGAAAGCTTTATTTTTTTTAAACAACATATTGAAATGGTCCCTTTGTTTCTTTTCCACAAATGTGCATACATTTTAAATTAAGGAATATCTCCTTCATGTAATGGTATCCAGGTCTGATTCGGTATTTTAATTCTTAATCTACAGGAGAGTGAGGACAGTGCAGCCATGATAAAACCTGTGAAATTTGCCTTGGGTTTACAGCCAATAGGTTCCCCAGAAGCAAATGTTAGCTTTGATGGCATTAGCATCGAATTATTAGACGGTTCCCACACTCTCAGGGTGCTCACAAATTATTTGAAAATTTTTTTTTTTCTGAGATTTATTTTTCTACCGAGCACCCAAAACTTTCTCTTTTTTGTACTATGTACTTATCAGAATAACATGGCAACTCTAGAACTATGGTACTTTCTTTTTTAATTCAAAATAAGAGTTTCAGACTGAGACATGGTAACTTAAAGCACACAATTTTATATCTGGGCTTCATCTTACTAGCTTACACTTACTTCTTTAGATGTACATTTTGATAGATGTCACTGACAATACGGTAATATTTAATGATAAGATTTTGTTGGACAATATTTCATTACCTGAGTAGGGGTGGGCTTTAATAAGTTTGTGCTTTTACCCACTCCTTTGAACGTTCTTTGTTTATATGGCATTGCTGTAATTTTTTTGTAACTTGACGCATTCGATAAACTTCAAAAATAGAAAAAAACATCCCCATGCTTTACAAATCACAAACTATATGAGATGCCCCAAAAAGAAATAACAGATAAACTAACAGAAACTTTCTCCATCAGACTCGGGATCACTTGTCCAAAGCACAGCGTGGTCTTGTGGGAGATGGAGTTTCAGAAGTGATGAACAAGCTGAGGATGACATCTGATGATGGAACAAGCTACAGCGGTGATCTGTTGGCTATCCTGGACGTACTGAAGAACATGACAGAAATCTTTAGGAGGGCATACTACAGCCCCACCAGTGCAGACATGAGGGTAATTTTGGGGAGTTTTCACATTTCACCTCTGAATGTAGAAATGCTTAGAGTTAGAATTAAATTTGAAACATGTTTAGTTATTTTGGGTTCTTCTATCTTGTTTTGTAGTTCAGTTTCTGAACATATATCTCATGTATGCAGAGAGCTAGTCCCAGAGTTGATGGAAAAATTGTGAAAACTGAATGTTTCTGTTTGAATTCTGTAAGACGTTAGAGGTAAGGGCCATTTACTGCATGAGGTTTTCAACCTTAGACAGTGAAGGAGACGTGGGATTTTGACTATTAATTGAGAATGTAACCATTTCTATTATGCCAATTAAACATTATTCACACAACGTCAAATCTAAAAGCACCAACAGTCAATATTTTGCTTTTCTGTACTTTATAATTAATCAATTTAAATGTCTTAAATGTTCTTGTAATTCATATCCACCAAGTATTAATCCATGACTATCTTGGAACAACTCTGTGGCCTCAGTTTGAAGACACTGTTGCTGTATGTTAGTGTCATGACTGCTATGACATGCTAACAGTTTGATATCCAAGATGGCAAAGCAGCCTACAACAAAATTTGATAGGATTTGATGCATGTTGTAACGTACGAAAAGAAAATACAAACGCACTTCTCAAGGGAACAAAGTGGCTAAAGAATCATATATTTTGACCGACTTAAGGTTGGTCCACATTCATTAGTTGGTTTTTGTTTCAGGATTGTGTACTGTAGGAATATAATTGGACATTGTTGAAGGTAGTGTTATTACCTTTTGGAGTTCCAAGTAAGACCAGATAGTGGGGCATAAATCTTAAACATACTTAAAAAATACATTTCAACCTGAGTGATTGAAAAACATTTCATTTTTGTTTCGTAGAACTTTGTGCAGACAGTGAGCAATCTGCTGATGGAAGAGAACCGGGACAGATGGGAAGAAGCACAACTGGTGAGAACCACCCTCTCTCAAACAGTTTTGCTTTGTTTGTAATTTCCTTCCCCGTTGAACTCTGTCTTCAGTAATGACAACCCTAAAGCTGATGAGTGAAACTATGTCAGAACAGCCCACCTGTGTCTTTTCAGACAGAAAGTGTTGAGGAGAAAGGACAGATGAGAAGATAGAAATAGCTTTAGCTAATGAGGAACTGACTCAAGGCAAACACCCACTCCTCCATCTGCTGCATCCATCAGTATACAGGTGGCTGTGCCAGGACTGTCACCATGCAGGTGGAGGAGAAGCATTTAATAAACCAGCTAGGTTTCTTAAACCATTTCATAAGCCAGTTTTTATTTTTCTAAAGCAAAAGTCGACCAAAGAATTCAGCATAAACCATCATTTGTTTAAGCTCGGTTTAAATGACATGTATCTATTACTCTTAAATCTGGGGAAAAATAAATCTCATTGCAGACTGAGACAAATGTTAAATAAAACACCTCTAACACTGGAAACATATAGCTATTAACGCGAACAATTGTACAAAGTGAAGGTAAAGCTGGTTGCAGTCTGGTGTGAGACACAGCATGGTTCTCAATCAACAAGCAACAGTGGTATTTTGTGTGTTTTATACTTAAGCAGCAGCTAAGAATATTCATCTCATATTCCTTATCTTTTCCTTCTTTCCAACTCTCGTGTCTGTTTTCTCAGTTGGGCTCCAACATCAAGGAGCTGTTCCGTCTCATGGAGGACTTTGTGGACGTCATTGGCTTAAGGATGAAAGAGTTCCGTGACCTGTATGAAGTCACCGATAACCTAGGTTAGTTTCAATTTCACACATTATATCTGTCTATCAAAAGCATCTTCTTTTTGCTGCTTTTCTTTCTCTAAAAACTTCTGTTTGAAAAATATCCCCTGACATAATATCACCTGACTTAAAACAAAATTCCTGAAACAATGTTGTGCAGTTAAGAACTCATTCACTGTTAGAGCTAACAGCAATGGCTTTAATGAAAATAAATCAATTTATTTTCACAAAAATTAGTTTTATTTTAAAGAAAATAAATTGATTTATTTTAATCAATTGACGTATTTATATTTCATTTGCATCACAGTCCTGTGTAACACATTTATTATAAAGATATTTTTAGTCTCAAGACAAAGTGAACCTGAGCTTGAGTTTCAATTTTAGACTTTTAATTTATCAAAACATCAGAAAATGTTTACTCAGTTGTTTTCTTTAAGTGGATCACTGGCTGACTGTGATAGGCTGAGTGTTGCTTTTTGTGTGTTATGGAATGAACAGGTGTGTTAAAACAACACTTTGTTGTTGAAATTGAAAGGCTCAGAGGAGTGATCTGATGTGTGACCTATCCGTTGTAATGTTGGCTGATCTGTGAGATCGTAGGAAAGTTTGCTTGATTTAGATTAGAATGTTTGTTTTCATTTTTCTCTTGTTTCAGTTGTATTTTCTTTCTTATGGAGAAACACTTTATTTTGCATTCTATTTTACTTTTACACTATGTTCTGCTTGTATCGCAGAAAATAGCGATACAAGCAGAATGGTGAGGAATTATGTTTCCTTTAAGATTTTGAATCCAAATTTACAACTACCTGCTGTTTTTCTGCATTACCTATTGGCTACAGATGTTCAACTTTTCATTTAAAAAGGCATGAACATGAAATAATCCTCACAGAGGCCGCTGGTTACTTTTACCTCTAGATAAAAACTTGATCTCGACTGGAGGAGTACATGTGGGATTGAGCCATCAGAAGAGTCGTGTTTAGCTCAGTGTCTGGAGCTGGCTGACCTCTCCTCCTCCTATATATTAAACATGAGCCATGCTATGTAAAGGATGCTTCACTCCTCCAAGAATATTCCACACTGTCATTAAAGTTTTTACTTTTACTCTCATAAAAGAAGTCAAGCTATAAAGAATGTAATTAGTCAGATATGTCCAGAACAGGTTTGTTTGTCAGTATACTAGCCTCTTTCAAACAAAGATCTCTTGCATTTATTTATTTATTTATTCATGAATAAAAAATCATAAATAAAAATTTGCATTTTTGGCTTATTTTTCCTGTGTATTCTAACCTGTTCACAAACTTGATAAAGGGCCCTACCCCAAGTTTTTACAGTCCCTGACATGCACTTTTTAATCCATGAAAACTTGAAGATCCCTCTAAAAACGTTTAGAGGGATAAGAAAAAAAAAACTTTTTAATTGATCAGAAAAATCTTTTATCTTTCTCACCAAAATACTTGAAGAGAACGGGGTAGAAGCAGGCTGTCATCTCCCAGGCTCAGATTTAATGCAGCTTGTACCCAGGAGATGTTATGATTCAGTTCAGTTCAACAATAATCCTAATAATGTGTTGAAAGAGAGAGTGCTGACTTTTATAGCAATGTTGAAATTTTTGAAGGCTTACATACAGTCACTATTCTGTCGATTACAGTTTTGAGCATCCATAAGCGTCCTGTGATGGATCAGGCTGACTTCAACTTCCCTATGAAGGGCTGGAGAGGAATGGTGGACTGGGCTCGGAACTCTGAGGACAGAGTCAACATTCCAAAGAACATCCTGTCCACTGGAAAGTCTGGTAAATGCTGCTTGATGGATGCTCTTAAAAATGTAAATTCCAAACATTCTTCAAAATCTGATATCAGATAACTGATAACTCTGTTAAACAGAGAGCTTAACAGAGTTTTATCTCAAATACAGTCTACCCTGTATTTGAGAGCAGAACTACGTGTGTGTTTCTTTGTATGTGTTTGTCAGCACAGAAAAGTAGACACATAGTGACAATTAGATAATTTGTAAAACAGTGTTTACATCTATTAATCTGCAGAACAAAGCCCCCCACTTAGATAAACGCTTGGATTTAGTGTTGCACATAAAACATGCAGGAGAATGGAAGGATTCTACGTCAACCACTGCTCTGTGGCTGCAGAACAAAGGCTTGTTGTCTTCCAAAAATATTTTTTTAAAGATGTTAACACAAAGCCTGCCTGCATGCCTTCACAATCTGATGACACTGAAATGCAAATAGCAGCATTCAGATGCTTATTCTTGCTAACACACAAAGAGAATTATCCAAACGTGACTTTAAAGCAAACTTACTCTTACTGTGTGGGAAAATCCCATATACGTGTTTGTTAATAAATACAAACTGATGAAACTTCTCTTTGATCAAAAAAAAATTCCTTTATTAGCCCCTCGGTTTTCTCTGTGTGTAGGGTCATTATTTGATAGTCTGTTTCTTAATGCATACTCAGTTTTAATGAGGAAATCTCAGCAAGGAAACACTCCATTTGTGTTTTTTCCAAGCTTTCCAGAATAAGTTTTCACAGTTTATAAATTGGGGGGAAAATATTCTGGAAAGTTTAACAAGCGAACAATAACAGCTCCCTGAACTACAACAGTTCAGCCCGACTCTCAAAGAGATCTGGTTGAACTTAATCGAGCAGTAAGTGATGCTAGACACCTTGATATCAACTCAGTGTTGATAGTTGATATTGGTTGAGATGAAGCAACCAATCACAACAAGGTGGCAGGAGCAAACCTGGTCCCCCAGCAAATAAAATACCAAATATTCAAACAATTTGTATCATTTACTTCTAGTTAATTAAACTTTATAATCTCACCCATCTGTCTTTTATAATATACAATAGAAGTGAGTGTGACCATTGATGTACAGGCTCAATATGGAGCACTTCAGACAATATGATGCATGCTGTGCTCATGAGAAATGATAAGGTCATATTCTTTGAGAAGAACTTTAATTGAGAAATAGAATTAAGGTCAATCTTCAGGTTCAAGACACACAAACTTCAGGATATTCAGTAAAAACATATGACACATAATTTTACATCATTTTTAATATCATGCTTAGAGCTTCAACTCTTCTTGGAACACACTTCACAAGGTTTACAAGTCTGTTTCTGGGGATTTCTAACCTTTTTTTCTTAATAGGATGTTAGATGTCAGACACTGATGTTGGGCAAGAAGTCTGGCTCTCATTATTTGCTGTAATTTGGAATTAGGGTGCTTGATCAGGTTAGGTCAGGTTAGGTCAGGACTTTATGGAGTAAAATTATGTCCCTCAACACTAAACAAGTGTTTAGTGAAATGTAATAAACTGCTTTATTTCACAGACATAACAGACATTAAGAACAGTCTGCTACACTAACTGCTGGATTGTATACACCAGAGCCTATTTGAAGTAATTGGAAAACCTGAGTCCAAATTGTCATTTTTATTTTCTCAGGGCAGTCCTTGGATGAGAAGCACTGCTTTTCTTGTCATAACTTCAATCTGAGGCTAAATTATGATGCTATGAGATTCAGAAAACAAGATAAACAGGGTTATGTTATGATCAGTGATGTCATCAATGCCTTACTCTAATAAGACCCATTTTTTTCTGTAAGATATAACACTTTATTTTTATAATTTTACATAGTAAAAAACATAAATTGTTGCTTTCCTCTTGAGAAACATCTCATCTGTAACACTATGCAGAAACAAAAACATAAACAACGGAGGGAGGAGAGAGATGCATGTTGGAAATTATTATTATTATTATTATTATTATTATTATTATTATTATTGTTATTATTATTATTAACATTATTATCAGTTGGTGTCAGCTAAAAATGACAGCATCAAGGTTTGTTTTTCCCTCTGTTCTGTGACAAAGTTCTGAAAGAATGGGAGACAGAATAACAAGAGATTTCAGTACTTCACTCATGCAGCAGCTTAATGCAAAAAGGACCCTAATGAAGGATGGAGCCAATATTCGTCGATCCCAGAATATGGTTACTAGCTATTTCTGATGAACAGATCACAGTCTGTTTGAATTAGATGACACAAATATTACAACAGAAAAAATGATAACTTTTTGATTATTGTTGTACTCTATTTACATTCTTAGGAATTTATATTTATTGCGGGGGTTTTTTCTGTCATTTATAAATCTTTATCTATTGTCAGGTTCCATAGTATAAGGTCAATTTTCCAAATTATCTGGCTACAAAAGTTCAACATTGAATTTGAAAAAGACATTTGACTCAAACTGACAAAGCAAGTTCAATAGGTGATGCGAAGCAGAAAGCTGTGACAAAACATGCATGGCATGCTCTCCCACAACCACCCAAACACAAAAAAGGTTATCTTTTTTCTATTTGGGTGGTACAAAAACCAGTAAGTGAAGCTGAGTACATGAAGCTGGCCATACAGAATGTAGAGGAAATGTTGTCTTTCAACACTATTCACTCACCCTGACTCTCATGTTTAGGTTGAAGCGACCAGGACTGTTATTTAAAAAAAAAAAAAAAAAAAAAAAGCTATCAGAAATCAGGTTACTTGATGCGGAAGATTGTGAAGTTATTGTGTTAATTAATTAACCCACTAATCTTCCTTTAGGCTGGAGGTTAAGATGGATTCTCTTCATTTAACTGTGGCGTGTTAAAAGAGGGAAAAATTAAAACCATGCAGGAAACTGACCGCTGATGGGTGTATTGACTGCTCCAGAACAACTGATTGTGAAATTAATCTTTCCGTGCAAAGTAATAGACCTTTAGTGACTTTAATTACTTTACTGCTCAACACCCCAAAGGCAGACATTTTAAATGTATCTGTAAAACTAACAACCAGTTACTGACACAAGTTGGACTTCTCTGAGTCAATAATATTTGTGAAAAATTATTACTCCCTCACAGAAAAATTTTGTTTTTAATTGATTGGAACTTTCTGCATGCAGTTTTCAATTTTTACAACTTTCTTGAAAAAAAGTGTGTTTTAGTGAATCCTAATCCTTCTATGTTGACAAACTGGCAGTTTGTTTCCCATCTACTGGCCTGTCTCATTCCTTTGCTAAAGAGCACTTTTGGGTGTTTAGTGTTGAGACCCTTGAAAACAAGAAGCATACTAATGAGCCCGTCATTCCTAATCAAGAGTCAACTGGATCCAATCAGGTGCAATTAAAGGTAATTTCCTCGCTGACTGTGGGATGTGTCTCCTATGCAGTAATGTTCCACCATCAGCCAGCACATTATGGATACGATTTTCACTTGTTCACATTGATGAAAAGGCTTTGGTATTTTATTTCGGGATGTTTGAAAGGAATCTAACAAAATGGTGATGGACCTCCATTACTGTAGCAAAGTATGCTAATTTGCAAGACTGTATTAAAAAAGCAAAACAAAAACAAAAAACCATAAGGTTCTAATCATTTGTTGCTTGATAGTAACTGGAGTCTCACAATTTATTTATATGTTTAAATGATAAGAAACATATCTAAATATTACACTTTCTAACCTAATATAAATAATGAAATTTATTTTGGCACTCCTCTGTGTGTAAAGTATGTCAGTATGTCATTTTACCATACTGACATAAATATATATATGTACATATGTATTTTTATATGCATATACAAATATAAATAATATATAACATGCATTGTTGCTTTAGAAATGATTTCCTCACTTACTTAAAGTTTTGTTCTGAATTTACAAAGAATTGGTTCATACTGGTATAGATATCTTTTTATTTCAGTGTTGATTCCATATGCTTTATGCCTGCTCAGAATAAGCAAATGTATGTTTTAGTTTTACATTTGGTCTTTCCTTTCTGAACCAATTGGTTCTGAGTTTTACTTGCAGACAGAAGATTGTGAAGTTATTTTGTTGATTCATTGACCCACTGACCCTGCAGACAAACTCAGAATCAATTGATTAGAATCCCTCCAGACTAGTTATTGTTGGGCACACTCGATCTGGCTGAGCATATTGCATGGTGTGGCCAGAGAGTGTATAAGCAGGATACATAATACTTCATCCCCCTCACACTCCCACACATATTGCTTGGTTCCCCTGTGATGCCCATGGGAGCTCAGCTGTTGCCTGGGAGGCACTGTCTCTGCATGCTGCCTGGCACACTGCTGTGCGCTTCCAGGCTGCAATATAGTGTGCTGGAGCAGAAGAGTTGGATGTCTTGAGATGGCCCGACAGATGGAGGCATGTTTTCCTACAGTTTGGGTCTCGTTTCAGCCCAATGCTACTGTTGAGTCCAGTTGTCAAGTTTTGACAGATCTCCTTCCTTACTGCTCTGAAATAGGGAAATTTATGAAAGCTAAAGCCATGTTTAGTAGCAGCTCGGATCACTGTGGGCCTCTTACCGGCACAGTGTCCAGAGACCTCTGGAGGAATTTTCTGAATAGAAGATACAAGTTTTTACACTCATTAAAATGTGAGTGCCCATTGTTTTTGGATTGTTGTGGAGTCACAATGATCTTGTTTGTGTGAAAGTTTTTTTTCTTTTTTTTGCCTTTGGTACTTTAAAAACAGATATTGAAATCTTACTGACAATCGATGTCAGACTGGGGTTAAACATCCCTTCTTTGCATCTAAATACATACAAGAAAGCAAAAGCTGAATTTTTATTTATTTATTTATTTATTTATTTTGGATCATCAAAAATTCAATTTGGGATGCATAACTGAAGTGAAAAATGTTTTAGAATCTTCTACTGCAAAAGAGAGCTCTCAAGAACCTGGTATCCACCCTGGAAAACTTGCGTAGCATGAGTTGGGTGTGATACATCTGCTTCTACAGTGAGGCAGTAGAACAGCTGCCTTAGACAAGAAGCTGGCCAGTTCTTTCCAAAAAGAACACCCAGAAAGTCCCGCAGGAAGTTCAAGCTCTTGTGCTGTACAGTGGCACAGTTGGTAGAACTATTCTCCCTGTGCTTGGATGAGTTCTCTCAGGGTTCTCCAGCATCCTGCCACCATTAGGTAAATGGGTTTTCTAAAATGGTCCTTTAGGTATGAGTGAGTCGATCAGACAACAGTTCTGCTTTACAAGACATCTGGGCGGCCCTGTGATAGACCACCCAATGACTACTGGAGATGGAGATGGACAGAACCCTTTTGATAAAAAACAGATTTGACTATTGTCTCTCTCTGAACATAGAATTTTTTGGAAATAATTAGGATTTTCGAAATACTTGTCATAAGGGAAAGTTTGAACAAATTCAGAGAAATGGGTCAAAGAGAGAAGGGCCTCAAGATCAGATACAACATAATGCCTGAAAACCTAATCATCAGAACAGGAAGAGGAATTCTTCTGCTCAGGTAGGATGCTGTTTACTTTGTTGGAACCAGCCTGGGCTTCTGCTCTGGGTCATTCTCTCAGCTTTGTCTTCTCCAGCAGACTCAGCTCCCAGGGAGGATACTATCCTGCCAGGGCAGTTTCTCTGAGGCTGAAAGCCTATTGGATGGGCGGCCATTTATCTCTATGAAAGTCAGAACCATAACACAAAAATTATAAAAACTTCCTTGCTGAAAGGTTGAATAATTTTGTAGTGAATACCAGTGTTGTATAGTAACGAAGTAAAAATACTTCACTACTTTACTTACGTATATTTTGGAGTACTTCATACTTTCCTCAAGTATGAAAATTTTTGATAACTTTTACTTTTACTTCACTACATTTCTGAACTTAATTACATACTTTTACTCCGATACATTTTCAATGTGTGGTTTAGTTACTCGTTACAAAAAAGCGAGAGAAAAACGCCAATATTTTGATCCCACCTACTGATCGACTGCAACAAAGCCTGCTTGCCTGGGCTTGTTCATCATCACCAATAGGATGCACAGGTTTCGCTCCTCCCCACCTACGTCAAAAAGTCCAGCAAACAGTCTGATTGGTTAGTTCTCCGTTTGGTCTGTGTCGTTAAAATGTTCGTTTTTGCAGCTTTGGTTTCCGAGATATTAAAATGATTTTTTAGACCATCCAGAGTTCACCATCCCCGCATTTTGCTCCAAAACAAACCAAAGTGGGCTTGTTCATTTTGCAGGTTTGTGCAGGTTTGTGCAGGTTTGTGCCGTTAAAACAAACGCAGCAAAGTTGTTTTCAATTTGGATTTTGGCTATTCCGATATCCGGTGTGAGCGGCATCTAGCTCAAGGTTGATCCGATTCGTGGACGCTGATTTCTGCCAGCCGTTCTTTAGGTCTCCCCCTTCCTCAAGGTGTCGGAGGTTCACTCAGGGAGACCCAACAAATTTTAACTCTCCTGAGAAACTAATGGAAATAGATTTCTTGCCTTGTGACCAACTGACACAAAATTCACGACACAAAATATTGAGTATGAAGTAGTCATACTCAATATTTTTTGTAATTGTAATCTTAAAAAGTATATATTTTGGATGGCCTAAAAAAATCATTTTTAATATCTCGGAAACCAAAGCTGCCATTAAAACGAAAATTTTAATGGCACCATCTGAGCACTAACCAATCAGACTATTTGCTGAATTATTTGAGTAGGTGTGTGCCAGCTTCAAGAGGTCTGTTTCACTTCTCCCATTGAACACCAAGTTAACTAAAAAGCTCTCCCTCTTCAGATGCCAAATAAGCAGCATTTCCCTCCCAATTCTTTTTTCTTTTGCATAATAGTTTGTGAAATAGGGTAATCGTAACGGGTTTTTTTCTTCATGTTGGCTGCATTTTGGCCACTATTTATTTTTCTCATTTTCAGCACCGACCTTACTGAAAGGGAAAACTTGAGGCTTATAGAAACTTTGTATTTTCTGTCCTGGAGGGTTTACTAAGAAGCTGGTTCAGTTGTAATGCAGGTTAAGTTAACCTAAAGCAGGTTAAGCAGTTGTAAAGCAGGTTAAGTTAACCTTTTGGTGTAGGTAAAGCACCCACTTTTCTTAACTAAATGATGCCTGCAGGTTTATCTATTAGTAGGTTTCATTTTGTCTGCACTTGGTTGTGTACATTAAGTGTATTTGACAAGTTTACCAAAATATAAAAAATGTCATTCAAACTGCATTTGCCTTGTTTTACTTTTTACTTGTTCTTTTCATTACATTACTTGAGTACATCCATTGTTACAGTAATTTCCATACTTAAGTACAAGACATTTCAGATACTTTAAGACTTTAACTCAAGTAACATTTCAATCAGTGACTTTTACTTTTACCAAAGTCATATTTTGGAGCGGTACCTATACTTTTACTTGACTCCGAGATTTCAGTACTTTATACAACACTGGTGAATACAAATGACATTTTAAGGAAGTGGACTGCCTCCTAAAGCTGGCATAACATTAGGATTTTCTATGAGTGACTTTTTCTTATCATCTACATTTAGTTTGATCATAATTGCTGTTTTTTCCAGCATGATGGAGAAGCATGAATCAGGGGAATATTTAGAACAAACTGGCTCCAAGTTCACAAAGGTTTTTTTAATCTGTGGTCAGTTTCTTTACTCCACTGGGAACCGGTTTTCAATTTTAAAACAATAAATGGAGAAACAGAAGTCAACAAAATGTGCTCAACTCCAAGCACTAAGAAGACAAAACTAAGTAATCATGAAAATTATGAATATGTTGAATCAAATAATGATCGGATGAATGTATTGTGTGTGTTGAGATTCTATGTGTGAATTTAAAAAAATATTTTTTGACTTATAAAAAGTTGTAAAATTGTTAAGACTGAAAAAAACAAATAAACGAAAAAAAAACAGCAATTATTTCTCTGCCAAAACCTGTTGAAGGGTTTGGTGTATAAGGTTATGTACAGCCTGAGAGGTTTGTATGGAAACAATGGATTTGGAATTGCAGCCTTTAGAGGACACACCATTAGAGATGCATTTTACACACACAGAAAAGTCTAAAAGTATGGTACCTAATGGGCAATGGACAGATTTACAGCTTTTTTAGAGGGTTTATAAAAATGTCAGAAGTTCTACTTTAAATCAGCTGATATCTATAGTGCAGCAGTGTTAGTTTTTTTAGGTTGGAAATGGTTAAGTCCCTAAAACGCTCAGCTGTAAAATTATTTCATGCAACATGTTCTTATTCATTTCCTGAACATTCTGACTGACTCAGTTCATACATGCAGTGTAGCGCTGTTGATGCTAAAAGCTAAATCACAACAGCCAACCTGCTCTCTGACAGTCTCTTCTTTATGAAAGACATCAAAAGTGGCCACATTTGGAAAAGAACATGAAACTAAAAAAAGATTCTTGAACAGGCAAATAAACCATCTATTCATTTACTAAAAATCTATGAAAATGATGAAATATATTTAGGTTTCCTTGACATGTGTGTCTCAGGTGTGAGGTGTGTTGGTGTTGTTTGGCTGTAGGCGCAGAGGCAGCATGGATGACCTGCTCTCTTCTTACACACTCAACTATTCAGAATGCATCAGCAGTCTTTTTATGACTTTGACCTGCCGGCTCACCGTGTCCTCATTTCTGCTCCTCCCAAACACAGAAGCAGACGATGACTCGACCTTTGTAACCGGCGTTGTTCTCTACAGGAACCTGGGCAGCATTTTGGCTCTGCAAAGGTAGGACTAAAGGGGATGGACATGTACGCAATTAATCATCTTCTGAAATTATGATACTGCTTTTAAGGATGAAGAATGGTGTTCACATGAACCATTGTGACATTTTCAACACTGGAATTATTTTAGGATTTGTTGAAAAGTAATTTGAACTTCCCTGGATGAGTTTCAGCTACTTGGAAATGATTTAGATACAAGCTCTAGGTTATATTTTAGAAAATAAATTATGTTTTCTAAAATATAATTTAGAAAACATAATTTTCTAAAAGAAAATTATGTTTTCTGTAAAAGAAATCTGTAAAAATAAAAAACAGTAAATTCACTGTAGAAATTTGAAAGAATTTTCAACTAAGACATTGACATGTTTTAATTTTAATTTTTCTACTTTATTTCAATATCTTTTACATTAATGCAAAATGGGGACAATTTCAATTTTGAATTAACAAAAAGGTGACTAAATTAAACATAACTTGAAAATCTCCTGTCCACAATTTCTTACATTGTAGTAAAGTTGAAATAAGGCAGTTTCCAATGAGATGGGAAGATATTTTTAAGTTAATGGACATAAATACATGCAAATGAGTTTCTGAGTCTAACCAGCTACATACAGCTGTGCTGACACTTGGAAATAGATGTCCATTATGATAATGTGCTAAAAGCATATAATCTACGGGTAACATATGCAGCAGGAAAATGAGACAGACACAAATTCCACCCCTCCAATGTATCTTTTGCTAAACTTTGGATTTCTGTCATTTTTTCAGTTCTCTGCCTCATTCTGTATTTCTCATCTTTACTGGCTTTTGATTCCTAACCTCTTTCCTGTTCTACATTTAATGCACCTCTCAGGGAAAATGAGATGAGTCTGGAGCAAGAGACTAGGTGACACAAATGTTTAAGTTGACTGATTGTGCTGCTAAGAGTTGAGAGTTTGATTATGGGGAGAGGACACCATGATGATGTGAGTGAGCAGAAAACAACAGGGGGCTGTTGACCATGTTTGGTCATTTTGGTTTCTGTGCATTACATTTTCCCACATTGTCTTTTGCAACATGATTGATAGTTCATATGAAGGCAGACAATGCAATTCAGAAAAGCTTTTGCAAAGAAATGTAATTCAGATTTGGGGAGAAGAACATTACTTTTCCTAACACATTTGAACTTTCCACTCAAGGTCTGGTTCTAATGTCTGGAAACATAACTAAATACTAGAAAGCCTCATCAATCTTTTCAAAACCAGACCCTGAAACCACATACTACAAAAGGATTTGTTATCATGAGGAATTAAAAAGTAATGTTAGTATTCTAAAAAATAATAATAATTTACAGACGATAACCTAAACATTATTTGTCACTACCAGCAATAAAAACATTTATTTTTATTTTTGATTCTCAATTATAATCTGGTGGATTATCAATAGCTGCTTTGGTGTTTTAGAAACCAGGAGGAAAACTCATCAGTTAGCAACAAGAACAAGTTCAGTGACCATGAGTGCATAAGCCATTAGTGCACAACTTCTTTTAATTTGATATTTCAGGTTATTGTGGCATTTATTGTTTTTGTTGTTGTTGTTTTGCAGAAACAACACTATCCTCAACTCTAAGCTTTTGTCAGTGACCATCAAGCCCCTCCCTGCTTCCCTCTCTACACCTATTGTGATCGAGTTCTCCCACCTATACAATGTCAGTAAAAAACTTCATGTCTGTTCTAAAGTCCTTTCAGATTTCAAAGCGCATGCCCAGTTGAACTTAAACTCATTGTGATGATTCTGTTTCCCTGTTCCTCATTTGCAGGGCACGACCAACCACACCTGTATATCCTGGGATGAGAGCGACAGGTAATCTCCTCTTTGTTGCTGATTACCTACTGAACCCTGTAAGTTTCAATGTTCTCATGGGGGATTTAACCACATATTTGTTGCTATTGTCTGAATTGTGTGTGTTTGATTACCTTTGAGTTAACATTATGTTTTACTGACTAACCCATGTAATCTCATCTCATGTCAAGAGGACATGTTTGCAACATTCTTGTTTGGAATATTACCGCAGTGTAAAGAGAACCAATGTGTCTTTTCTTAGGCTCATTATGAAGCTTTAAATATTTTCAAGCTATTTTATGTTATTAATTGATCACTTTTTGAGTAATTTAAGTGTTTCGGAACATGATATGACAAAATTATAAAACTTTGCAGGTTGTTTTGAATTTGGAGAGGAAGAGTGTTCAAAGTGGGGTCTTAGAGCCATTTGTGTTGCTGATTTTGTGCAACACAATGCAATCACCTTTTCTGGGATTTTATTATATTTTGATGGTGAATTGGAACACATCTACTCATTGACTCGTGTTCTAAAGCAATGTTTTTCAACCTTTTGTGAGCCAAGGTACATTGTTTTCATAGAAAGAATCATGAGGCACACCACTGACCAAAAATGTAAACAAATAATACTCTATAGCCGCAGATATTAAATATATAGTAATTATTATCAAAGTGTCTTGAATAGAAATCAAATAAACACAAATCTAGTGATAAGGAAATTACATGACTAAGTCTCTAGTCGCTATTACAAAACAGACATTCGAAAATGGCATATTATTTGCAGATAATTAATTTGTTTTCAAAAAAAATTTTTAGACCATCCATCCATCCATCCATCCATCCATCCATCCATCCATCCATCCATCCATCCATCCATCCATCCATCCATCCATCCATCCATCCATCCATCCATCCATCCATCGCGGGGGTAGCAGCTTAAGAAGGGAGGCCCAGACTTCCCTCTCCCCAGCCACTTCCTCCAGCTCCTCCGGGGGAATCCCGAGGCGTTCCCAAGCCAGCCGAGAGACGTAGTCCCTCCAGCGTGGGTCTTCCCCGGGGCCTCCTCCCAGCGGGACGTGTCCGAAACACCTCACCAGGCAGCCGTCCAGGGGGCATCCTGACGAGATGCCGGAGACACCTCAACTGGCTCCTCTCGATGTGCAGGAGCAGCGGCTCTACTCTGAGTCCCTCCCAGATGACCGAGCTTCTCACCCTATCTCTAAGGGAGAGCCCAGCCACCCTATGGAGAAAACCCATTTCGGCCGCTTGTATCCGCGATCTTGTTCTTTCGGTCATTACCCAAAGCTCATGACCATATATGAGGGTAGGAACGTAGATCGACCGGTAAATCGAGAGCTTCGCTTTTTGACTCAGCTCTCTCTTCACCACGACGGACTGGTACAGTGCCCGCTTCACGGCGGACGCTGCACCAATCCGCCTGTCGATCTCCCGCTCCCTTCTTCCCTCATTCGTGAACACTTGGAGAAGTGGAGAAGTTCAAGTTCTCTGGGTCAAGTTCTCTGGGTCGGGAATCAAGTTCTCTGGGTCAAGTTCTCTGGGTCGGGAACACCTCGACCCAGAGAAGGCACTCTACCCTTTTCCAACTCAAGACCATGGTCTCAGACTTGGAGGCACTGATCCTCATCCTGGCCGCTTTTACACTTGGCTCCGAACCGCTCCAGCGAGAGCTGCAGATCACGTCTCGATGAAGCCAATAGGACCTCATCATCCGCAAAAAGCAGAGATGCAATCCTAAGGCCACCAAAACGGATCCTCTCAACGCCCTGGCTGCGCCTAGAAATTCTGTCCATAGAAGTAATGAACAGAATCTGTGACAAAGGGCAGCCCTGGCGGAGTCCAACCCTCACCGGGAACGAGCCCGACTTATTGCTGGCAATGCGGACCAGACTTTGACATCGGTCATACAGGTACCTGACAGCCCGTATCAAAGGGCCCGGTACCCCACCTTCCCGGAGAACCCCCCACAGGGCACCCTGAGGGACACAGTCGAACACCTTCTCCAAGTCCACAAAGCACATGTAGACTGGTTGGGTGAACTCCCATGCACCCTCCAGGACCCTGCTGAGGGTGCATGGAGTTTTCTTATGTTTGTAACAAAACCCTGAGAGAAATAAAGCTTTAAGTCGACTTAAAAAATGGATGGATGGACGGACGGACGGACGGACGGACGGACCACCAGCAAAGTAAAAGGAGAAATTGAAATTTCTATGCTGTTTCTTTACTACATCTCCTTCCCCACCGATCGTTATCCCACTGTAGTCAATAGACCCTTAAGATTTCACCAAGACCCTGCATTGATCATCCTGGCTTTGCCTGGTTTTTTGTTTTTGTTATGTTTTATTTTGAAGACGAGTCTTCATCCAATTTGAAGAACATATAAGAGAATAAAGCTAAACTTATGTTAAGCATAAAACACTGGACTGCCGGTCAATATCTGAATACAAGCTTTCATTTGACACTTAACAACCTGGTGACTGTTGAATGTTATTGATTGCAGTCACCTTCCAGCTGTCACTGCTAACTACAAGTTTTGGAAGCAGAGCAGTGGAAGAGGGAGCGACAGAGACAAAACAAGGACAAAAATCCAATCTTGTTGTGATGGGGAGTTGGGTTGGGGGTTGGAACAAGACATGTTCTGAGTAAAATTAAAATCCATCTCGGTCGGCAGCTATGATTAATGAGTTAATATTTGGAAAAGAAATTGGAGTCTGAGAAGTCGTCCTTGTCATGTTGATAAGAGCTGTGAGACTGCTCGAGCCTTCACTCGCACGCACCCGCTTCACTCCGGAATCGATAGCAAGAACATCAGCTGCATCTTTCTGTCCATCTACCTGACATCAATGCCTGGTTGTGTTTGCAGCTTTTCCTGCCTTAGGTGCTCTAAAAACCTGAGCTGCATTTGATGTGGTGTCAGCCCTGGGTTGTGACAGTGCGTGCTTTGGCAGGTCTAACACTTTAAAATGTTGCGTAATGTTGATTATGTTGTCCTTGGAGATGTTTGTGTTCTCTGTCAAAGATAACTTATTTTGTGGAAGGTTTTTGGGATTTCATACATTTTTATTAGCAAGATATCAGTTGAGGGGTGACAAGAAGATGTGAGAATTGAAACATAAACATAAAGGTTTGGACTGATATTCTCCTTGCTCTTATTTTTTTTTTTTTAAGACAGTGATTTGACATTGATAGATTCTGCTTTGAGGCACTTTAGATACAAAATAACAACTTTTCAGTTTTGGAACCTGTAGACATAAGACTCCTAAAATATCCCCAAACATTTTAATAAGGATGGTAAGTGTACATTGATATAAACAATATTTTACAAACATGTGGTCCAATTCATCAAGAAAATAATGCTGACACCACAAAAGCCAAAATACACATATTATTTACTTAAAACACATATTACAGATTGCAGAATAAAATGGAAATCAGAGCATCAACAGTGTGACTGTAAACTCTGTACCGACCTCATTTATTATTCTAATGGATACAGGAACAAATTAATATTTAAATCTATTAGTCTCTAAGCAAGAGTTGTACAAGTATGATGACACTCTTCAGATAGACTGCAGGGACTGTACCTTCCTTCCTCTCAACTTTACTGCACTTTGAATCAGACAAGTTAGTTTTTAGATGCAAAGAGAAACTATTATCGAATCAAACCTGATGATAATTTCCAACAAAATAAATATGTAAGCTGCTAGTTAACCCAAAAACTGGATTTATTTTCTATATATCAATTAAAAGCAGGAAGTTGTCAATATAGTCAATCAGCATTTCTACAATTAATAATGAAGTGGTGCTCCGGGGTAACATCTGCTCAACCCTACAGCTATTGCACATATTACAAAAAAATGCCAAATTAATCAGGATTGTAAATAACGTTTGACAATGTGGGGACAGGTGAAGTCATTGCTTCTAAAGCATCTGGCTAATTTGATCACATTGAGTAAGGCTATAATTATGTTCAGGCCAATAACACTTTGGTGGGAAGAAAATTCCAAAAATGAAACAAATTTTAAGAAACAGAGTGATAAAGCTACTCAATATTTCTGTCACATGAAATTTGAACATTGGTTGTTCTTGCATATCTTTACTTGTGTAATATGAAAACTTGAAAATTTGTACTGTTTAGGTTTTATTTGGGAAGTAATTAACTTAGGGAGATGACATATAATAATACTGCTCCCTGCTCCTATTCTGTTTATTTTGGATGTCAGACGAGTTTAGATCATTTCCTATTTATTTTTTCTCTTAATCTACAAAAAAAAACAACAAACAAAAACTATCAAACTTATATAAATTAGCCTAAACTTTGGTGTATTATCTATGACCTATGGAATTTGAATGGATCCCACACTCCAAATTGGTGCATCCCAAAATGAGTCTGAAAACAGCTAGATCGGTTTGAGTGAGGGTCAATTTCTACAAAACAATTATTGGTAAAGCTGACTAATTATCCATCCTGTCTCTGATGACCTTCATTCACCCTAATGACTGACTTTCAATCTCTGGCAACAGCCAGGAGCACTATTGCTCTTCTGCCAGCTCCTTGCTAATCAAATAATTTATCAACTGCCCTCCAGTCTACATGTGGACCAAACTGAAGCCAAATTGGGCATTTTCTTCCAGGTGCTTATGGCGTTTTATTTATTTATGCATGTTTGATGGTGCGCAAGTGCACATTGGTGCATTTTAAAAAGAAATCAAGAAAATTAAAAGACAGAAAGGAATTTAAATATTAATTTGAGAAGATTAATTAAGAACACTTCTTCTATCTAAAGTCATTTGTATCCAATATTTAGACATTAATAATAGTTATTATTTTGACAATAATAATCATTTGCAGTGTGTCGATCTGCAGCCGCTTCACGCGGCGCTCACTCGGCTCTCTGCTCTGCTCCGC
This sequence comes from Poeciliopsis prolifica, assembly GCF_027474105.1. Taxonomy (NCBI): domain Eukaryota; kingdom Metazoa; phylum Chordata; class Actinopteri; order Cyprinodontiformes; family Poeciliidae; genus Poeciliopsis; species Poeciliopsis prolifica. The sequence continues at coordinate 245,222 of NW_026562392.1, read as the reverse complement.
TCCTGCTGCAGCCCAGCCGGCGGAGATGGAAAACGGATTAAAAAGCCGGTGTAAACGCAGTGGGATTGAAGCGCGCGCCGTCTTTTCTTCTTCTTTTTTTTTTTTTTTTTCTGGCTCTGTATTCACCGCATCGCTTTTCTTTGCGTTTGTGTGTGTGTGTTTCTCTTCGTGCAGCTCGTCTCTGCTGGGATCTTGGTCTGCCAGGGGCTGCAGAGCCGTGCTCGTCGACTCATTCAGAACCAAATGCGTGTGTGACAGACTGTCCACCTTCGCCATTTTAGCACGGCTGAACCCCGACATGGTAAGTGCTGCAACGCTGCCTTGACTTCCCTTGACATTGAAGGTCTCGCAGACTGAGTTTTTGTTTGAGCTGTTATTTGAATCTATCCGCGTTTCTGGGTTGATTTTTATTTCTCTTTTCCTCCCAAAGAGGAAAAGATCGTTATTGTCCTTTCATATAAACATCCCCTCTCTCTGCCTCTCTCCCTCTCCTTTCTCTTCTCTCTCTCCCGCCATGCCAAAGCCGTGCAGATAAAGGTTATTGTAGATTGCTAAGGAAAAGGATTTTTCTAGGTATTTGTTTTTATGGAGCTGTCCATGCTATCCAAGAGGAAACGCACGCTGCGAGGGCAGCACTTGACTAACCTGTATATTAATTCACACACATAACAGGTTGAGTAGGATTTACATTAATGTCAGAAATGAAAATAACACCCACCCCACACAGTTTAACAGCGTCATTACATGTCACACCATGTATTGATGATCAGAATAACGTCTTTTAACATACTAAGCGATCAATGGTGTCTCCATGGTTACCAGGCCCTTTGGAGAACGTCCAAGAGAGAATATCTTTTCTGGCAGTTTAGTAATCTGAAAAGGATACGAACACACAAAAAAAGAGAAATGTTTATTGAATGTGATATATGCTGACATATCCATATTTAGTGAAACATGCATAGGACTACAGTGAGACAGATAACAATGGCCTCACAGCATGCTTCATTCCTCTGCTGATAGGCTCAGAGAGAAGCATGCAGAATATCCCAGCAGAATTCTGTAGACTCTAAAGCGGACAAGTTCCAATAGGGAACAAGACATTGTCTTTGTAGAGAATCTTCATTCTCTGCAATTAGTTATTATTAGACTGGAAATTTCCTCAGAAGTGTTTTTTCACCAGTTGCCCTGGCAACAGTGTTGGCACCAAGGCTTTCTTAAAGACATAGCGGGAAGCGTGTGGTTCGTCATACTGCATATGGCCCAAGGATGAGACTATGAAAGATTTTGGTCTTTCCCAAAAATAAAACGTTCAGTGGCAATTAACTGGCTCTTGCATTCATAATGCAGAGTATAGGTCTTTTTATTGTAATAGTCAAAAAAGTGGAAAAAATCAATGCCGTTTACAAATGGAAATTTTGTATGCACTTACATACATACTATACTTTTGCTAAGAATTTTGAAGATACGTTCATTTTACAGACATATACCTATAAAAGGTAAAATCAAAGAAACCTATTATTTTAAGTGGTTTCTTAATTTTTTCCAGAGCTGTATATTTCAGTTCTGCATAAGAATGGAACATGGTTTTTCCCCAGGCCTTTAAAAATTCTTTCATCCATTTTACAATTCATACCTCAGTCTTTCACTCGTAATGTCCATTCATTCTCAATCCATTCATCGATTTTTAAAAATACTTCCACTTGTTTCCTTGGAGTGGTGTATTTAATCATCTGTCCGTCCGTCCGTCCGTCCGTCCGTCCGTCCGTCCGTCCGTCCGTCCGTCCGTCCATCCATCCATCCATCCATCCATCTTCCTTCCCTCCCTCTTGTTTTTTATTGCTTCTACACTTAAAACTGTCTGTGGAGTGGGGAAATCTGTTCCTGCAAGTTAATTTTCCAAAGGAATGGTTAGATAATTATCCTTGACATTATTTTTGTTTCTATGGCATTTTTTCAATGCAAAATATCTCAACATTATAACTGGTAGCCAAAGACATTCAAATCACCAAGGGTCTGCTTAAGTGTGTGTAGACTGGCCCACTGACATTCGGACATATCAGTATGTTGTAAGCAGTTAATGTGACTACTTTTTTCAGTAACGAGTGACCAAACATGTTGCTATTTCAAATCTAGTAGTCAGAATACAGTTACTTCTTGAAATCATTTACGTTACAGTGCATTACTGTCTTCTTTTGTTATTTAATTGTATTTCCTCTACGCATCTTGTGAAGTTACGGTCGTCTTTATGCGACAATATCAGTCACAGACATGTAAACAATGGAGGAAGATGCGCATTTTGCTGGTAGAAAAACAGAAACTATTTTGAGTTTATGTCGCCAAGTCCAATTATTCTAAGCGGCTTTGGGCTTTTTTTTTAAGTCGCTAGCAAATTTAATGAGTCGCGGGTTGCGCCTTTTTGGGCTAATTTTTGAATGTGAAGTTACTCATTTGGGCTTGGAAATAAGCAGAGACTGAAGAAGTTAATATGTTACCTGTGAATTATGTTGAACTATCCAGACAATTGAAAACATCGAGACTAATCTGAACACTGCAATAATCGTGAAAACAGCCACAAATGAATGAGTCTGTAAAGTTGTGCAACTAAACGGCAATATAATTATTAATATTTGTATAAATGTCACAAATCTGTGCTGCAGCCATCTGAATGGACCTTACCACATGCGTGGCTGTCTCACAAACACAAGCTAATGTACATGCATTAGTAAACACATGCTAATGTAGCGCCAGGCTACATTGCAGACCGGCAGAAAAGTTTCACATCAACAATCAAAAAAGAATGGTTCTCCATTACCAGTGGGGTATCTGTACTGGTGATGTCAGGTAGTAAAATTCACATATTTCCAAAATCAGAAGCAGAATGCCAAAGCTTGTGCACGACCACATGAGCAGTTCATAGGATCAACAATATTATTGACTTGCTTTCTTTCTGTCTGAAAAAAAGAGTCAATAATAAACACATCCATCATGAACACCTTTTAGCTAAATACAGCATAACAGCAGTATGCAGTATACTAATTCTACACCTTGAGGCCTACCTGCTACACATCCTTACGTTAGCTAAATAGATCAATGTGCAGTGTGTATCTGACATACATTAAAGATTTTATTTTAGCAGAAAAGGTTTTGGAATACACTGTTACTCGTGTTAGCCACTCCAGCACCGAGAACAGTACCAGGCCTGGGAATACTCAAACATTTACCAACAAACAACAGGAATCACCCACTGATTTCAAAAGTTACCTACAAAACGATGAATGCCCGACTTACCCAGCCTTGCAAGAACAATAAGCATCAGTGATCTTGTCCACAGCTATATTAATGCTATGTTTTTCTCATCGACCGAAAGCATTTTGCTGTGCCGTGCATAATGTTGGAGGCATCGCGCAGCTCAAACACCTTGATGTCATCCACCAAATATCCTCTGTCCATTGTTGTAGCTGATATTTGGTGAAAATCCGGCAGAAATGATGCACTTCTAGAGCTTTGGAGCTGACATCACTGCATGTGACGTTTACGTCGCCATGTTGTTTGGCCACATACCAAAGCAAACTTTTTCCGGTGTTTTTATCGCGTTACCACTGTATCCTCTTCTTCCATAATGCTGAAAAACTGTTTGAGAGAAAGAAAATATATGTCGCGAAAAGCTTCTCCCAGAAGCCAAAAAGGGCTTCATGGAAAAAATAGCTAAAATTGGACATAATGACCCGTTTGAAATAAAAAGTGTGCCTCATCTGACATTCCCAGATATCTTTTCATACCTGGTCTGTGGTGTCAGTGCTTGAATCAATTCAAGAATTATAAGTCAATGGAGGCACATGTCTGGTTTACGAATGGCTGGGTACATGATTTGAACAGCTCCAGAATCAAGAGAGACAGTCTAACCACATGCAAGTCATGCGGAGACTAATATTTGCACTTATATTTATGTAGCAATTTTTCTATAAAATGTTACCTCAGATGGTCGCCACATTTGTCAACTGTAATGTTCACTGACATAAAATTTTAGGACAGGATCTATTTCATTACATGTTCGCTAATTGGAAATATGTTAAATCCAACAAGTATTTATTTAAAGAGTGATTTATTTTATAACATTTTCTTGTCACCTTTATTGTTCACTCTGAAATGTTTTAATTACACATCAAATGTTGAAAGATTTGTTCTTTAATCTGGTTTATTTGTTACATGAAATTTACTGAAAATTGTCAGATTTTATAAGTCTTTAAGTTAATCACATAAAATGTTTATTTAAAAATGTAATCTCTTTCATTGCATGTATATATATTATATAAAATATTGTAATTAAATTTTTACTTAAAATGTAATCCATTTCACCTGTTTACATGCAACTTTAAGTGCTTGAATCAAATGTCTCATGTTTAGCACATTAATTTATTAAATGAGAGAAAACAGTCACTTCCATGTTATTCAATTATACACATATTTCAATACAAAATCATGAATGGAACAAATGCAATTTTCTCTTTTACTATCTACATTTTACACAAATCAGTACTGACTGTACAAATATTTCTAAAGAATGAGTGGCAAAAATCTCTTTTCAATCTGCATTTTAGTCATCAGTGCAGTATTGCAGTTTCATATTAATATGTGCAGGTTTCATTTGCATTAGGTTTCACAACCACACCAGAACAAATGTTCACTAAGCTGCAGCACACATACACAATTTTGTCAAGACGTGTCACCTCTTCACCCTCACAAGTAGACCAGTACTTAATTGGTATACTAATACTAGTACCAATTAAGTATACCAACTTAATTGGTATACTTCTGTGTAACATTTTGTATTTGTTCCTCATACAACCGATCACTCTTTCCACATGAATTCTGAGGTGAGCTACAGCTCGTGTGTCTTCAACATCTTTAGCATCCAGTTGACATCTCCCGTTAGTGAATGACACCATTTTAACCTCAGCACACATCATTCCTACACTGTCTTCAATATCAAAGCCTCTGTCCGCTAACACAAAGTCCCCAGGGAATAAATTGGAGAGAAGGCCACAGTTTTCTGTAGTGTGCTTGTCCAATGCATGTCCGTCCCATCCCTTAGAAATGAAAGAAATCGACCCATGAGTTATTATACCAATAAGGTATTTCATAGTGTGTCTGCCTTGGAACCAGGAGAAAGATTGTGCTCGTGCTTTTAAATGTGAGGGTCTTTCTGTGCCTAATTCAAAACAGTCAACAATAATTGCTACACATTTCCAAAAATTGAGGAGGCATTGTGGCTTGTAAGCAATGCCTCTCAGGCCAGCTTACCATGGGCTTAAGCCCATGGTAAGCTGGAGGAGCTCCACAACGGCTCCTCCTGCCGTTGTAGAGCGGCAGGAGGAGCTCTGTGTGTTGCGCTCTGACACCAAGGGTGTAAGCAAAGCAATAGTTTTATGTGGCACATTAAAAAGATGGCAAAGATGCTAAACAGGTACAGTAGATAAAGTCGTAGATGCATTCATGTGAGTAAAACCATTTGAAACTGTGAAAGTTTTTTTGATTCTGGTAGAAAAGGCCTTACAGTGTTAAACAATGATAACAAAATGACAAAGCAAGGAAGTCCTGTATATTTTACTTTTTTAGTGTCATCCTTTTTTTTTATTCAGCTCTGACCTGAACTCCCTGTCCTCCTGTAACAGACGGTTTATTTCTTCTCTTCTCTGTTCACACAAGTGACATTCTATTTGTTGCCTTTTTGGTGCTGTTTCATGTTCATTTTCAGAGTTCATTTTCAGAGCTCAGAGTTGCTGAGCTCCTCTCCTGGGGTTTCCACCTCTCCCTCTTGAACTCGCTCCTCTTCTACAGCCTCCTCTACTGTGTTTTCATTATTTACCTTTTCTGGTGTTTCTGTAACTTGTTCTCTCACTTGTCGATCCATCATCGTCTTGCTGTATCGCCTCTGTAATTGACGCGCATGTTGGTCTGATGTTGTGGCGTTTACCTTGCAGTGACCCAGATCCAGCGTTGGAACCCTTTCATAGGACGGTTTGCCTTGAAGAGGACATATCAGAACACACATCAGTATTAATACTGTAAATTATAACACTAGAAAACTTAAATAGTTTACTTTGCAATAGCCCACTTAAATGACCTCAACATCACTGAACATGAGTAAATTGGACAAAATCATAGCAAAACATGATTACACAACACCAACAAACAAATTTAGACAGTCACCAGAATGGAAATGTCTGGAGCAAACTTTTAGGTAACTTGAGATGTTGGAGAAGGTTATATTAGGACGTCTCACTGCTGATACCCACACTATTCGTCTCCTTTTTGTTAGCTCCGATAGCTTAGGTCCCTGGTGTTGTTTCCAGGCAGGAAAATTGTAAAACGAAAGTCCATTTTTTTGCCGTTTGGGTCGTGTCATCGAACATTGCACCCAATAACGCAGCAAGTTTGTACCATCACTAAATTATTTTAAGTAACTTAAAATATTCAAAATTTTAAAATAACTGTGGGACAGCCAGTTATGTTCTTTTCTCGGTTATGTTTGTGGCCAAACAAGATGGTGCTCAGACCTCTTCCCCCTAGAGCAGTGACGACACGCTCCGAAGGTCTATCGACTCAGAAATACTCTATCTGTCCAAGCGGAAGACCCCATGTTTACATCAAAACAAAGTGCCGCGAGACGTTGTTTGTGAGACTTGCGGCGATGTGAGATTTTCTAGGTTGGTTGTGGGAGGAGCTTGGTAAAATCCGTTGTGGAGCGGCAGGAGGAGCTCTGTGTGTTGCGCTCTGACACCAAACATAGGGCCGTAATGCAGAACCTGGAAGCTGGGGGCAGGGATAGGACCTTTAAAATCCTTCTTAGAGTTTTCCAGACAACATTGGGATGCACAAAAACACACACAAATTACTAACATTTTTTAGCGTCGTGTCTGTTGCTTAGCTTTAGAATTGAGCAACAGACGCACCGCTAAACATACTACATAGTGCTCTAAAGAGGGAATGAGTTGACTGACTAACCATAGTCTCATTATTCCCATTCACATCTGGGACAGTTTTGTTAGTTCTCTTTCAACATTCGTTTCGGTATCTCACTATGGAACACGCCCCCAACGCTTGTCCCCCAGAAGCTCTATTACATTAAGCCAGTCCTGACTGGCCAGTAGAAGTGACATCGGCTCCAGGAGGAGGGACTTCCTCCCACTTTAAATGCCTGACGTCACACAAGCTATCTTCAGTCTAACACCTCTTCTGACTCCCAGAAGCAACTCTAAAATGGCCAGTATGGTTACCATTGAGGTGGCTTAACTGTTCACAGAGTGAGCTAACAACTCGGTCGCCGAAAGCTTCTCAATAGCTGTGCTTGGTTGTTCTGAGTTCTTCTACTTCACCAAACTGGCTGCGCTAGCTACCAGACCTCCAGCTATCGCGGGTGCAAAGAAAAAAAGGTGAGCGACATTTCAAAGGCATAGTGCCCAGGGAGAACAGGCCCACCTTTTAAAGGGAAAAAAATTATCTCTGCAGAACAAAAATGCAATTCGACTGGTCTCGCAGGAGCAAAGCAGAGAGAACTTTCACTCCAGATATTTTCGCGTACGGAAAAAAAGGCGGGAGACTGTAACCGTTATTCGATCTGCGAGCTCTGAATGCATATCTGTGTCAGTATACGTTCAGGATGCTGACACATGCATCTCTGATAAGGTTTGTGCATCGAGAAGACTGGTTCATCTCCATAGACTTGAAAGACGCATATTTTCACATCCCTATAGATTTTTATTACACAGACTCAAAGTCCAAATTGACATAAAAAAGAAAACAAAAATGATAAAAGAATAAAAAGTGCATTAATAAATGGCAACTTACCCGTCAGGAGGCAATCATGTCTCCAGACTACAGATGATTATTTTATGGCACTATATTTAACATTCGTCAACAATAAAATAATTCTATTATTAGACTCATTTACACGACAAATAAATTTATCCATAAACTTTCTTAAAACAGCCATCAAAGTGTTGACACGAGCCGATATAAACAGTTCACTGGCACTGGTCCATCTGAACTTATTTAACAAAAGTCTTAAAGCATCATTAAAAGCTACCTTCAATCTTTGAAGACTACCTTTTTTAAAATTGCACCACAAATGTGCTGTATACATTGATGTACAATATGAAACAAATGCAGTTTCACTTCATCAGTACAGAATCCAAACTTATGGACAAGGATATTTGCGTGAGCATATAACATTCGAACCTGTCGGTAAATGTCCGCATCATCAGACAAAGTGTCTGTCAACACATGATCAAGATATTTTACTTCATTTGAGACATTCAGTAGAGTTCCAGGCGGCTTGAAATTAGGAAATTGGCTATATTTGTCCTCCTTAGTGCGACAGATCAAGATGATGCTTTTTGATGGATCAAATTTAACATTATGTACTTCACCATATGCTGAACAGACATTAAGCAACTTCTGAAGACCAGCTGAACTTGGACTAAAAATCACTATGTCATAAGCGTACATTAAATGATTAATAATAGTATCGCCAACCATGCAGCCAGTTCTACACAAGTTTAGCTGCTTAGAGAGTGCATTCATATAAAAATTAAATAACATAGGCAATAAAATACTACCTTGTCTGAATCCATTGCTGACATGCAGATGTCACATTTGACCTGCATAGTTTGGTATACCAATATGTCAGACATCTTACTACATATTTGGGCACACCAGCTTGGCACAATTTTAAAAATAATTTTCTATGATTTACATGATCAAAAGCCTTAGTGGTGTCTAAAAAACACACACACACAAGAAAAACTGTGGATTGTTTTGTTGGTATAATTATTCAGTAATTATTTGAGGCCATATATACACGTATCAGTGCCATGTTTGGACTTAAACCCAAATTGATTATTGACATAACTTTGCAAATTTTGATGAAATAATTAGTTAAAAGACTTTAGACAGTGTACTAGCTATGGGTCTATAGTTATCAGAGCTGCCAATTCTACCAGCTTTGTTTTTAATCACATTAAGTAGAAGAACATTAATCAAGGAATCAGGAATAGACCTCATGAGTTTTGATTGTTCCAACAGTACTAACCTTGTCAACTAGGTAGGGTTCACTCTGTACACAGGTAAATAGCTTGCTGTAGTTATGTTGCCAAAAATCTACAATCGTATTCGTCCCTGAAACGCCATCGACAGTGCAAGGGAGAGATGATTTACTGTTATTGATGGTTTTAACCTCTTTCCAAAAGGCTTTTGTATCCTTAACTATGAGCTTTTTTGCCAAGGAGTCACCCCTCATTGTTTGCTCATTCTGTCTAATAAAGTGTAGTGCATATTTGAATTTCGATTTAGCCCACTTTTTATGTTCAGATATAGGGCCCTGCCTAGGTTTACCTGCTTGAACCCAAGAAGTAGTAGCTTCGCTGGCTTCACTGTGATATTTAGACACTGTGATATTCCAGCCTGGTATAGTTTTAATCTTAATATTACTTTTATTGCAAAGCAAGCTAGCTCCAAGTAGCGCTTCAATAATGTCAGAGTATAATCCAGTAATGTTAGTTCTGTCCAATATTAGAGCAGTTGCTTTCTGTACAAGTAACTGCCTCTCTTGGAATTTTAACGCTACACAACAATTGATCAGTTTGGGTATAGTAATGGGCTATTTGTTCAGAAGAAAAAGAAGACCAGTATAGACTGGTCTGTGTTTGGTTTTGATTACTGTCCACATATATATCCATATATATCCTCCTCAGAGAAAGTCTCTCAGATTTGCTTTTCAGGGGAAGACATACCATATCTTGTACTTTTGGCCCCTCACTGAGCCCATGTTCAGTGTTTGTGAAATGCACTGAGGCTGCAGTCGGGAAAAAGGGAATACGTAAGCCTACGTACATGGACGGCTGGTTGATTGCAGCTCAGTCTCTGGGGGAACTTGTAGTAAGGAATTGATTAATGCCTGGTTTCAAAATTAGTGAACTGGACTTAATATTTTGTGTCCATTGTTGGACACAACACGGTTCAATCGAACCGTTATACCGAGGATTTCTGTTGGCTAATGTGTCTCTCAGGTTTTGATAATGGGCCGACAATCCGCAACATAAGATCGTTAGTGCGCGCTGGGCATTACACTAAGAAATAAGGAAGGGAGGGTCAGTGGAGAGCACCGGAGATTAGCCTTTTTTCACTCGGTGTCATCAACAATAGGAGAAAAAGGCAGGAAGAAACGATATTGACGATAATTAAAATGAGGTCGATAGTTTTAATTTATCGTGCGATTAATTGATTTATCGTTCATCGCGACAGGCCTAGTTCAGAGCATGCCTCTCAGCAGAATGATTGGCAGATTTCGCAGAGACGCACTCCTGAAATTCAGACTGTGTCACAGGCTGCTTGGTCTGATGGCGTCAGCACTGTCGATCATAATATTCGTCCATTTGCACATATGAGCGTTTCAACGGTGGGTAACATTGCTCAATTTGATCCCAACATGCGATGCCCACCGGAAGGTGAGCGTTTCCGGGACATGCACATGCTCTCTGAGTACGTGGAAACGCACCACATTTCTGAACACCGGCTTTGGCATGTGAACCATCATAACATGGAAGGTTGTTTCCATGGATACCTCGTTGACTGGCTGGGGAGTCACACACGAGGGCATGATGGTAAACGGTGTGTGAAGCTCACAAACACGGACCGCTCACATAAACTGTCTGGAGCTCCTCCCTGTGACACTGGCTCTGAGACATTTTCTACATTTTATTCGAGGGCACCGTGTTTCTGTCAGAACAGACAATACAACGGTGGTTACATACATCAAGAGGCAGGGAGGCCTGCGCTCACATCATTTACACAGTTGGCACACAGACTGATGGGCTGGACCAGCTCACCCCCCCTGTTACTGAGAGCCACTCATGTGCTAGGGGTGATGAACAGGAGGCAAGGTTTGTCCAGAGGCAAACCCTGCTACAGGGAGTGGAGACTCCACAGTGGGGTTGTAACCCAAATATGGTACAATCAGGCGGCGGTAGACCTCTTTGCATCGGAGGAGAAGATTCAGTGTCCTGAGGTTTTTCTCAGACACTGAGGAGGGCGCTTCGCTGGATTTGGATGGTCTAGCACACAAGTGGCCTCCACTTCTCCTGTATGCATTTCCACCGCAAGAACTGATTATTTCTACCCTCGCCAGGGTGTGAGAGAGGAAACATTCACTTGTCCTGGTAGCTCCTTACTGGTCAGGAAAGCACTGGTTAGCAGAGATTTTCCAGTCACTGCAGGGTGAACCGTGGTGGCTCCCAGTGATGGCACAGTTACATTGAAAAAGTTACTTTAGTCAGATTACTGATTACTCCTTGAAAAAGTAACTTAGATTACTGATTACTTGATTTGGAAAGTAACTAAGTTACATTAAAAGTAACTTTTTTAGTTACTTTCAGCAGCTGCTAACAACAACAACCTCTGCCACCTGTGAGAATCACGTTGATCTTTGAAAATACTTAACTGCAAGTTATTTTATAATAATTATGTCAACAATGTGTCTCCACTTATATGGTTGAACTGAAGGTGAGATGCTTTCAAAATTACAAAAAAACTTTAGTAATTTGTGCGTGTTTTTGTGTGTTTGTATAGTCTGGAAACAATAGAAACACACCCCCGGCGCCTCAGCCTCCAGGTTGTGCGTGACAGCGCTGTGTTTGCTGTCACAGGGCAGCGCACAGAACTCCTTCTGCTGCTCCTTAACTCAGATGTACCACTGCACAGATTTGTGACACCTTATTTTAATATTAATAATTATAATGGCATCAGATGCACAAATTTACAGACACATTCATTCATGGCTGTTTTCACGTTTATTGCGCTGTTCCTTTTAGTTTTGATGTTTGCTATTTTCTGGAGCACAATGCGACACTTGACGTCATTCAGAGGTGATATATTAACTTGACATTAAAAAGACACAGCCGGACAGAAATGATGGACAGGGAGAATCTAACTAAAATGTCAGACAAATTCTGGAGTTTATTTCTGCTTATTAAGCCCAAAAACTGCAAGCGACTTTAAAAAACAAAAACAAACAAACAAAAAAAAAACCAAAGCTGCTTATAATAATCGGTCTTGGTGAGCGAAACTCAAAATACATATCTCCCTCCATTGTTTGTTTCTGTTGCTGCTGATACTGTCACATAGACAGTCCCCAAGCCATGTAGAGGAAGTAAAATTTAATGACAAAAGAAAATTGTAACGCAACGTGATTTTTGATAATTAGCTGTAGTCTGAGTACTGGATTTGAAACAGCAATGTGTTAGATTACTCGTTTCTGAAAAAAGTGGTCCAACATCAGTAACGCGTTACTGAAATCACGGTGGCTCCCTTGCCGCAGAGATCTCACAACACAAGTATGCGGAGAAATACTTTATCTTCATCTGAAGTGCTTAGGCTGTGAGAAGGTGAACCTTACAGGTAATAGGCTTCCCCAGAACATCACTGACACAATTCAGAGTGCAAGAGCAGTTTCAACTCATAGCGCATGTGAGGGAAAATGGCATTTGAGTGTTGGTGTCCAAAAACTATGTTTAATGTAATGCAGAGCCCTCTGTTAGTTATTCAGACATTTCTACAAGAGCTGCTAGATAAAGAATTGGCTTTTTTCACTGTCAAAGTGTACTTGGCATCTATTTCAGCTTGCCATGTAGGTTTTGGAGACAAAACAGTTGGGCAACATCCTCTGGTGTGCCAGTTCATGAAGCATGCACGATGGCTCCGGCCAGTGTCCAAAAGCTTCACTCCTTCATGGGAATTACCGATCGTACTTGATGCCTTGTCACATGTAGCTTTCGAGCCTTTGGAGCAGACTGCGCTTGAAGTGCTCTCATTTAAGACAACTTTGTTAGTTGCATTCAAGCTTTTTCACTAGACCCCTCCTGCATGCGGTTTACTGAGCGGAATCCAGTTTATAAACCAAAAGATTTTTAACCCAGTCTAATTTGAAGTTTATGGCTTTCTGCAGAGCGAATGCATGAACAACTGCGTACGCTCTGCCCTGTGTAAGCTCTGTGGATCTATGTGGAGAAAACAGCTGTGTTTTACAAATCTGAGCAGCTGTTTGTGGCATGGGCTTCACCACATAAAGAGCAGCCTCTAACAAAGCAACGCCTTTCCCACTGCACAGTGGAGGTATTGCTATGGCCTTGCACCCCCTGCAGGTCTACGAGCTCATTAAAACTTGTGCCATGGCCTCATCGTGGGCACTGCTTCAGGGTATACCTTTGGCAGACACATATGATGCTGCCAGCTGGACATCTCCTCACACCTTCACTACGTTCTATAGACTGGATGTCACAGCACCAACTCTGGTTCACACAGCTGTGGGGATGTGATTCACACTTGGATAACTTCAGGATGCATCTTTTGGTCTTCAATTGTGCTTCTCTGGCAATACGGAAGTCTCCATTTCCTATAGTGAGGTAGCAAAACACCTAAAGAGAACTTTAGCAGCAGTGAGGTATCTCACCAGATCACCTTCCTTGCCTGGAGCGAGAAAGAGGTGCTTGCGTGACGTCAGGCATTTATACTGAGAGGTAGTCCCTCCTCCTGGAGCCGACCTCACTTCTATCAGCCAGTCAGGAGTGGCGTAATGTAATAGAACTTCTGAGGGACAGGCACGGGGAGCGTGTCCTGTAGTTAGATACCTCACACATTTTTCAGAGAACCGAAATTAGTTCCTTAACCCAATCCTCAACCCAGTGGTTCTTGAAGATTTTCTTCTGCTGTGGTGACAGATACTAATTAACCTATAGGTCCTCTTTAATCTTTTAGACCTGTCGTGTAAAACTGAATCAGTGTAATTTCCCATTTTTAGATTTGGTTGTTTGTTTGCTTAGATTGCAAAGTGTCAACCTGCACACTTCTGGGTGTGCATCTGATCTTCTCTTTCCTTCACTCTGAGCAAGCATGAGGCAACAAATCCTATTGTGTGGAACAATAACGCTCAAAAAGATTAGGGACATTTGTGTGTTGCTGCGGAAAATTAACTCGGGGGGGACAGAGGGGAGAAACACATGAAAATGTTTTGACACAACAAATCTAATATGGGATTTAAAAAACAAGCACTTGACTGTGTTTGGCTTCATCGAGGCTCAACTACTGGAAAACAAGATCTTCAGAGTGACCAGCGGATAAAGCACCGCACAACTACCAACTTTCACCCGGAGGAGCATGACAGTCAAAAAGCTCGACAAATAACCCGAAAAATAATTCAAATCTTCGAGCTGTGGCTTAAGAAGCTGGTTCTGCTCTTGCTATTGAACTGTCACTATGGGTGGTAATATTTCACAGATGGAACGCAGCTCAACCTCCACAAGACAGTGAACTCTCATGCTGAACATCTGCTTACGCTGTCACATGTAACTTAAAAAAAAAAAGACTTTAGATATGTAATAATATATGTCTGTAGTTTAGATTAATTTGTTGCCAGATCAGTTTTCCATTTTGCCAGATAACATAGTATCATTTATATCCATCCATCCATCCATCCATCCATCCATCCATCCATCCATCCATCCATCCATCCATCCATCCATCCATCCATCCATCCATCCATCCATCCATCCATCCATCCATCCATCCATCCATCCATCCATCCATCCATTTTCTGAGCACCCTTCTCCCTAACGGGGTCGGGAGGTGCTGGTGCCTATCTCCAGCTGCGTTCCGGGCGAGAGGCGAGGTACACCCTGGACAGGTCGCCAGTCTGTCGCAGATCATTTATACCTAAAGTGAAAAATTAACACCCATTCCAGGCAATCGGCAGAGATCTGCCTTGTGATTGGTATTGGAATCAGCAGCAAAAAACCTGATTGGAGCATCCCTACAATGAATACTTCTGCAAGCCACCGAATAAAGTAGCTGCATCAATAATTATTCTATAATAGAAATACTATAAAGTATAAAATCCAGTTTTGATACACCTAGAGGCATTTAGAGAACAGATATACCCAATTTTAATTGATGGATATTTTGATCATTAAAGTTAAATATCAATAGCTGATCATTTTAAGTAATGGTTAGCTATAAAACCAGGGAAATATTTTGAACAAACGAAAGCAGAGGGGTTTTCTCTCCAACTGAACCAGAGCTAAGAGGACATGCTGACAGAGATAGGGAGTGATGAATTGTTGGAGAAATTTCACAGCTGAGTGGTTAAATAAGGATACTTGTTCATCACACTGGAGCACCAGAACTGAGTAATGTTTGCCTGTCAGAATTAGGCCATATGATAGTCCCACTAGTTTACTTGGCTTTTTTGTTTTTACTTATTTGTGCATTTAGTAGTCAACCCTCCATTGTACAGGGATGTCTGTACGATGCAGACATCACTCGTCTGCGTTGGAGCTGTGCTTCCATTGTGAATTAACATATAGCATGTAAAGAAACTTGTCTTTTTCTAAGTTGTGACAAGACAGTTATCTGCTTGCATTACGAAGATTACTGACACTTTCTCTAAAGATTGGGAATAAATGAGACTTGATCTTTTCTGTTCTTTGGCATTCTTTGCTAAGAAAAAAAAACAGTAACCTAGTAAAACAGGTCTGCAACACACTTCTAGGTCTTGACAGAGGCTGCCCTAGATTTGTACTGAATATGTTAATCCCCTGGATTCTAAAAGAAGTATACATTCTTTTTATTATGATATTGTGTGAAAAATTTGTTTGAAAGACTGGGTTTTACTTCAAGCATGTCACTTTTGTTTTGAGGTAGCCTCCAACCTTTGGATAAACACCACATTGTTAGCATGTCATCATATTAACATGAACTGTAAGTGAATGATTGTAATGTAACCTGTCCTCTTTCACAGAGATGCAAATATCTATTCACATGTGTGACTTAAACATTCTTGCCAGTCATGAGCAGTGAAATAGTCTATTATGAAATTAGTAAGCATTGACTAGGCAGTTTCATACCTCTATCCCTTCTCCCACTGCTAGCTATGTAGTGAGCTAGTCATAACAACCATGCTGCAACACAAAGTAGCTTATAAACCTGGCCTCTCTGTCTGCAGCTATACTGCTACTGCCCCAGCATGACAAACACCCCAAAGTCTGTCCTCCCTGTTGCCTTTGTTCTCATAATCTTTTTCATCACACTGTTTTACTTTTACTGTTATTTCAACTTTGCTTCTCTCATTTTGTGATTTGTTGTTTTTTATACCTTCAATGTCTCTGCTTGTCTCCAGTTTACAATGTCAATTAATGAAAGACCTGCACTTGGTGGCTAAAGCCCGAAACAGATTCTTCCCAGTATTATCTGTATGGATGGTTAGTTGGAATAGGATTTGGTACCTGGTGTTTCCTGGTGCTTGCTGAGGAACTTTTTAGCCAATTAGCCTACATTGTGAAAGCAACAAACACATTGGACTTGCTGAGGTTTATGGGCTTCAGGCCATCGTACTGTTTACAAAATCAGTACGATTTTGATATAGTTTAAGTCAGTGTTGTAGTCAAGACCACTTAAACCGAGACCAAGTAAATACCAAGGCCAGATACTTGTCTCAAAAGGCTTAGTTGAGACAAGACCAAGACTTTTAGGGTTTGAGGGTGAGTCGAGAGCAAGACCAAGAGCGGTCAAGACCGAGTCAAGACAACGACCAACGCTCTGTACTACACGATACAATAAAATGTGAAATATGATTAAAATTGCTTCTCAAATTGATCCGAAAGATCAATTTGAGAAGGAAATGTCACCCCTCCCTTGACAAGAGAAAGCCTTGGATGGTTACCCATATTGGCTATGTCAGAAACCATCACTGTCTGCACCAGTAAGCTTAGCAATTAAGGCAATACGGTAATGGTAAACAACGCTCAATTATAAAAACTGACCAAATAGCAACAATCAAGAAGTAACCAAGCAGAAAGAATGCACCATGACTTTCTCAACCTGCCTACTGCCTGAAGTCAGGCAGCACACAGAGCAATAATGTCTTCCAACATGACATGTGACAAAAATAATCAGAGTGTTCTGTGTGATCTTACGTTCTTGTATTTTACCTCAAATAAATCATTGAATAAATATATTTATTTGATGGTAGAATAAAATAAATGATTCTATTTTTGATTTTAAAAAAGTTACTGGAGTTTGTGCAGAGCAGTACAAACACAAAAAACGGTTCTCAGTGAGACTCCAGTCGTATTGTTCATAGTAAAGATTCAGAAGAACGTCTCATTTGTGAATGTCACATCACTATATTGCAGACTTATATAGTCTGCAATATGCAATATACAAGTCTGCACACTTGTGCAACAACAGCGTTGTTGCACAAGTGTGACACGTCAGCAAACACCTCCGCACAATAAAGTGCAGAAAGTGACATCTTTTTTCATTGCAAATGCAGCATATTTGTCAGACTTTCAAGCTAAAGGTCAACTAACTCTGGTCTCCAGTTGATTTCACTATGAAACAGTCACAGTTTCAACGACTTTCAATACCATGTCACATATAGGTCCTGCTGAACTTCCTCACACTCACTGTTTTTGTTAAGTTAGGTTCACAGCATAGCCTCATGCAAACCTAAAATCAAACCATATTTACATGAATGGTGTACCAAATAATTCCCAAATCTGATCATTCCTTCCCGGTGCTTCACTTTTTCTGTCAGTGATAGCATTGTATTGATTTGGCACAGGTTTTCAGGTGGTAATTTACTCATAATTCATTGTGGTGCAGTGCAGTTTTTGTCTGATAAATTTGATATTCTTTTACATGGTATCTGGCAAATAAGAAATATGTGAACAAGTTACCGTATTTTCCGGACGATAAGTCACAGTTTTTTTCATAGTTTGGCCGGGGGTGCGACTTATACTCTGGAGCGACTTATGTATGAAATTATTCCTGGAAGCCATTGGATGAATCGACAAAGCATGGGCTTCAGTGACAACCAAAACCATTGTGTCAGGATTCAGAAAGGCTGGAATAATTGGAACTTCAACAGATGATGAGTCTGTCGTAAGCGATGTAGAAGAGGAAGCGCCACATCTCCTACCTCTGAAAAAAATTTAATAAATCTTCTACCTTAGCGGAGTTGCTTAAAAGCATCATCAAACGATAAAGATTTCATTGGATTTAGTGATTCAGAGACACGAATGGTTTGGTAAACTTGTTAGAATATTATTTGTACTATAGTTATCTGAATAACTCTTAATATGTTACGTTAACATATCATGCACATTCTCAGTTTGTTATTTATGTGTCATGTAATGTTAGCATACCTTACAATTATTCAGCCTGTTGTTGCCTCTATTCTATTTTTATTTTAAATTGCCTTTCAAGATGACATGTCTGTTCTTGGTGATGGATTTTATCAAATAAATTTCCCCCAAAACTGTGACTTTTCTGTCTTCACATACACATGAAATTGAGTGGCATTTCATTCCTAATCCGTTTGATGTCAGTTAATAAATATTGTATGTTTTTTGCAGGAGAGAATTTATGACATTATAATGTGCAAGGGTTGTTCATGGTTCTAAGATAGCCTAAACGTGTCTTATTGGGTTGAGGCCAGTTCTCTGTTAAGGCCATTCAAATCTTTTTGTATCAAAGTAGTTCATCTTTGTCTTTATAAATATTACAATCATGCACTGCCATGCACGGTTGCTGGAACATTAAGGGACTATCCCCAAACTATTCCCACAAAGTTAAGAATTTAAATTGTCCAAAATACTTGTGGTATGTTTGACGTCAAGAGTTTGTTTCACTAGACATTGCCACCAAACCTGATGCAACGTTTGATTAAGTGCCGTTATTTTGTCAACTGCCAGACCCAAACCCGTGCATTGATTTGCCAAACAGAGAAGTGTGATTCATTACTTTTAGAGAACAGGCCTCCACTGCCCTCAAGTCCAGCAGGTTTAAAGCACAGCATCGAAAGCTTTGCTGTTTGCTGCTCAACCATTTAAATCCATTCAATAAAGTGTATATGCAAGCTTCTTGAGCTAATCTATAGGCCATATGCAATTTGGAAATATGTAGATATTGACTCTGCAGAAAGAACAGTGACTTCTACTCACTATCTGCTGACCTATTTGCTGTAGCATAAATAGTGGTGGGGACATTTTTTTCACTTATTGCACAGGTGGCTTAGGCCTGTTGTGATAAACAATGACAATGCAAATGATTGACCTCATTTCAATTTATCAGCTTTATAATTTCTTCCTGCCTTTTTCTCTTTCTATTGATAAAAAAAGCCTCAAATCCAGTGTTCTGCACTGACCCCTCCCTTTCTCATTTCCTTAGTGTTAGGCAGGAGTGAACTATTGCATCAGGTAGTTGGATATGCTCATCTTCTCTGTCTAAATCTAATAATTATTGAAGGGCAATATAGTATACAGACTTCATAATCTGTACTCTGTTGGTTGAATGTAGTTTTTAATTTCCACTTTGGGTTTATGTTTAGTTTTCATTCAAGTGCATTTTATTTTCATTTTTGGTTGTTTGTTCACCAGTTCTAGTGGTAAATATTTCTTCTGGAAATAAAGTGTATTTATTTGTGGTAGTATGTGCTTGCATTATTATGTCATTACACCTACATCAGTTTAAAATGATCTTCAAACATTATCGTTTACCGAAATAATTTTTGAAACAATTAATCACTCTGCAAAACTTGTTATTGTGACAGGCCATGTCAAGCAACCAAGTGAGAATTCTCTGAGCCCCTAAGACTGACCTGTTCAATAACAATATCATTAGAGAATGCATGCAGAGGTGCTAGGATTTATCCCTTTTTGGTCATGGAATGCCTGGAAAACCTGAATTCAGTGATTTAGAAAGATGAGCACATACTAAGGCATACACAGCACAGTGTATGCCTTATATGCCATTTAAACATTTGTCTGTCTCTGCTTCTGTAGAATAATGTGGTTGCTAATGCTCCTATTTCTGAACAACCACCCAACCAGGTGCTGTCTGAGCAGAACTAAGTGTGTCTGTCTCTGTAGATGTCTTTCCATTCCATTGCTCTCACTATCTTTCCTCCACCCATTTGCTTTTAGAGTAGTAACTCACTGCAGTGTAGATTAATCAGAGGGATTTAATTAACTTGGCCAATTATCAAACTGAGATACAAGGCACACTATATACTCAGCCAATTATCTCCTGCTAAACAGGGTTTTGGTGGACACAGGGGTGCATGGCTACTTGCCTCTTCCTGTCCCCACATGTTCTTCAACCCTCCACCTGTGAATAACAGCAGATCTTATTACTACAGCTGCCCCCCTCCTCACCCTGACTTTACTCACTGAGATAGAGCACAGCATTTAGAGATGAGCAGCTACAGATTGGGTTCTTGTGATTACTTGTGGAATGAACTTAATCCTCAACACTGTTGCGACTCTTGGTCATATTTATTTTAAAGTTGCAGAGTATAACATGCTCACTGAGCAGTCTTTGTGGTGTGAAGTTGGACTAAATGAATCAGGGTTGTCACTTAATCCATCATTGCAACAACAAGATGTGCAACACTGCAATCACAAAGGACTGCTTGGATGGACTCTTAAGTGCTCTCACCTAACTTTTTATTGAACAGGTTGAGATAGAAATGTTCACAGTGATGGGAACAATGAGTAATGGTAAAAATATAATGGTCACAAAAATCTTTATTGAATTTTTCACCATGGAATTACAATTACATATTTTTAAGATATCTTGCAGCCCAGGTTTTTAATCACTTTATTAATGGTGAACTGACATGCTCTTCTCTCATATAATCTAGTAAAAAAAATGTACTTTCAACCAACTAACCCTAACCCCAAACTAGGCCTGTGAAAATAAATCAATTAATTGCATGATAGCTCAAAAAATCTATTCGTATAATTGATCATTTTTCTCTTCTCCCTTTCTACCAAACACTGTTTGACAAAAGTTTTCAATCTGCTGCTTTGAGCTCAGCTGCTCTTTTTTAAAGGTCAATTTTGTTTACAGAGTTTTACATAATTCAGTATAATTGTTGTTTTTCTGCGACAGATTGGCAACTTGTCCATGGTGTACTCCACCTCACGCCCAAAACATTCGGTTGAGATAGCCACTAGCGCCCCTCCTGACCCCACCAGGGACAAGCGTGTACAGAAAATGGATGGATGTAGTTGTTGTTTCTGTGTTTTCTTATTTTGGATGTCTTCCTATTGCAGTGTTAAACGTTCATTAGAAATTGAAGTTTATTGATCTACGAGAATGTGTTCTTGCATTTTTATGCCATTACTGTTTTAGTGCTTCAAAATGATCTCAAAACAATAATATCATTTGTCAAAATAGCTTCTGGAACAATGTAATGTTCAGCAATCCTATTTGGGGCAAAAAAATCAAGACCCAATGTAAAGTGAGATGTCCTCATAGGAGCTGAGTATGTTTTAAGAGTACTGATGCATCAGTACTCATACTAAAGTGGCCAATATTCCAGTGTTTAGTGTTCAAAGAACAAGATTGTAGGTCTCATTAGAGAAACTTAGTGTCTCTCTATTCATTACTAATGGCAAGCTGCACTTTTTTTTTTGTTAAAAACAAAAACAGCATAATGTGAACAATAAATATTTGTAAAAAATCAATGTTCAAAGTAAGATGAGTCGTAAAACAACTGTTGGTGATGAAATGGGACACAGCCTACCAAATAGAGAAAACCATTTTCACAAAGAAGCCAAATTATCCATTTTTTTGTCAACAGCATTAATAACAAGGTCCACAGTCCCATCTGTATGTCCTGTAGTAATGTCTCTTTTGACCAACTGAGGATCAGCTCTGGTTCTGTTTTGTCTCCTTGGTACAACACATTTCAACCTGTTGAAAACTAGGGAAGGCCTTGTACGCATTAGATGCAAAATGAGCATAAATTTGTTTTTACGCCAAATTTCTCCTCTAAGTCAGAAACTGCATTTAATTTTTTTTGTCAAGTGTACTATTGTCAGCAAGCAGCTCTTTGCCAGAAACAGAAAAAACAGGAGACTCATTCAAATCCTCATTCAAATCACCATCTCAAAAATAAACTAAGATCTCAAATCATCTCATCCAATATTCCTTTAAGAATTTAAATTTCTCAATGTTACAAATTTTATAATCTAGGAAACAATGTTTAGTAACACAAAACATACAAACAAACATTCACTCCAACATGAAACAGACACAAACATTGCCATCAGAATTTGGAGTCAGTCAAAATTTCCTCACAGTCAAACATTTTCAGTCATCATTTTCTGTATATTTTCTTAAACTGAAATACCAAAATATTATAAACACTGCAGTAGCAAGGTCTTTAATTCTTAACACTAAAAAGTATTTAAAAGGAAAGGAAGGAAAGAAAAAATATATATTTAAAAACGTTTAGAGTCAAGGGACACTGGTATTTTATATTGGACCACTTTGTAATTCCCATTCATAACATTGTATTACTGTCTGTGTCTACAACGGTTCAGCTTTTTAATATTGGACCTTTGTTTTTTACGTGTAAAAAACAAAGGGTGTTCCCAAAAAAAAAAACTACAGTGATTTATTTTAAGCTTAGCCAATTAAACTTAGTTCGATCTCCTTGATTCGACCAAATCAAACAATAAATGCTGTTTGTGGTGCTGATGTTCTTAGCAGGAAGAGGGGCCCCTAAATCAAATAATCTTCAAAGCCCTATGCAACCTTGGGGTGAAACCTGATGCACTGCACACCTCTCTGCTGAACCTAAGGGAAAAATGGGGAGATTTAATTAATGTGGCACTTGCAGAAACCAAGCTTTTCTGTTTGATCACTGTTGTGTGATCAAACACAGTGTGGCCCGGGCTTAGGCCAGTCACAATAAAAAATTGTGCTGGGCAATTAATTGTCCCAGAAATAATTTATATAAATTATATTGTAATTTTGAGATCATTGTTAACTGATAGCATAGAAACAACCTAACAATTCAAATACACCCTCTCAAGGTGTATTTGGATTGTTAGGGTAAATAAACAAATTTTGAAACCTTTATTGCTGGAAATGGAAGACCTTTAAATAAAACAACAAAAAATGCATGGGACAGGAATTGGAAGGGGGGTTGGGGCTTGTTAAAACTTAGAGGAATAACTTCACTTGGCTTGATAATTTCCTCTAGTTTGCCGATCCATGACTCCGCATGTGCAGGGGAAATAATAAAGAAACAATCATTCGACATCAGACTTCAGATAAATCTAAAGCTTTTTCCAGAGAATTCAATGCATACAGAATGTTATATCAGCATTACACCCAGATCATCAAGAAGTCCAACACATGACAAAACATAGAATTACCTGCAACGAGTTGAAAAGGAACGACAAAAATGCATTTTTGGGGAATTGCTCACCCGAGCACAAAGCAATTTGATCTTCTGCTGTAAAACAGACCTTTTTGTAAGGATGTGTATTCCCTTAATTTAAATATATGCATTAGAAGGTGTATCCTCCCCCTTGCAGGGCTGTTTAATGTTAATTTTATTACCCTGCTTGAGACCTGCTAAAAAACCTAAAAGCATATATATGGAGAGAACATAGGTCGTTCTCCACTAGAGTCATCTCGTACCAGTCTTCTCCTTTTTACATTCCAGATGAGAATTTATGACCTGGTGGTTTTTCTGTGTCAGTGATTCAACAAGAAACTGATTTCTATTTTAAACAAACTGGCACAAAAATCTAATGCCAAATAATAACTTTGTTTGGATCTAAAAACTGCAGGGTTATCTTCTTTTAGGAAAAACTCTTAGAATACCTGAAATGTTTTGGAAGTAAAATAGTTTCCTAATCCTATTGTATTTCAGTAATATAAAATGCATGCAAATAGTATGGTTAGAGACTAACTAATTCAGAACATGCTGTTAATGCTTAAGGGAACTATCTTAATACACTTCATTATACTTGTAGAAGACTTTTCTTAAGGTTTTAGTGTTTACTGAATTCTTAAACCAACACCAAAGAATTCACTGATTCTGATAAGAGACAGACTTCCTGAGCCTCTCTGAAGACCCTCCTTTGTAATTTATGTGAGTTCAGAGAGTCAACAGTTGTTTTAGTTTGGATCTTTATCTTAGTTTACCTAACTTAGAATCTACTCAAAATGTTCATGCTGCAGCTAATATTTCATATTGACTGTCTCTAAAGTTATGCTAACCAAACTTATATTCTCCACAGGCTGCATTAGGCACTTATCATATTCTGATGCTCCAGTTGATGGCAGAGGGGCCTGGCCTTCACACGATGTTAAGTGGTATAGAAAGTACTGAATTTACTTAAGTAAAAGTAAGAAAGTACTTGCTATTAGACACCCCGGGTGTCACCTGTAGTTCTCGTTCACATGCTGCAGGTCACCACGTCTGTCACTTAATGTTGAAAGACATTGGGTGACAGCTAAAGAAAATAAAGAATGAAGACAGACGCCACTTCTGTCCATGTGCAAGGTGACACGTGTGAACAGTAACTTTTTAAGATAGGTCAGAGTTTCTTTGTGTCTGAGGAACAGCTGTTCTAAATTGTGTGCCAACGTAGATGGATGGAATGTTTCAGTTTAAATTGGTTTTAACGCAAATCTCTAAATATGAAAGTTTTGTATGTTTACCAAATATCAATTATCTTGACAAGCCTACCGCAAAGATTGCAAATATTTAAATCTTTTTTCTCACAATATCTCCGAAACACACTATGTTTATTTTATAAATTTTTTCCTGTCGACACTTCCCTCCACATTACTGCCATAGTGCCAGCGTCCCCAGCTGTGACACACAGAGAGAGTGAATGTTTTGTGTTCTTCCTGACACAACCTCTGACTGTTCACAGGAAGGAACAGGTTTCAAGCAGGGAACCTCTAAAGCCACTGCTTCGCTACTATGATTTATTTTATTGTATTTTCCCTTTTTTACATTTTTCTCTTTACTCTTACATTCAGAACATGGATAAGATGCAGCTCCCATCTGTAACCTTGATTGTTGGCTGTGGAGTATCTTCGCTCACACTGCTGCTTCTCATCATCATCTACGTGTCTGTGTGGAAGTAAGTCAATGCTTGCAAAGAAAAAAAAACACTGCTGTTATTGATGCAAATGTTAATACCAGATCAGGTGAAACATCACGTCACATGCAAATGCTTTTATTTTGTTTTATTAAACTGTTTTTTGAAGCTGCACACTAATATTTTATAATACATAGACAATTATAATATCAAATTTATATCTCTCTAAAAAGAGATTTTATATGAAGGGACTTCCTGGTAAAATAATGGTTAAATAAAACAATGCTTTCACTGACCACATTATCAGAGACACCATTCAGCTTCCTGAATAATTGTCGTGGAAAAAAAAACTATTTCCAAGCACTGTCCAGGTAAAATCGCTCAGTCAGGTTATTTGATCTGTATTTGCGCACAATACAGAGATCATTAAACAATCAGTAATGAAGCCAGTCTGGATGCCAAGTTCACAGAGCTTCCCAAGCTCTGCCAAGCAGAGACAACATGTAAGTTTTTATACAATGATAAGGATTGAAAATCAAGGGGCAAGACTGTCTGGTCCTGACGCCGCTGTGGAAAACAACCTTCCAACCTCGTACATATAACCCAAATAGTTATTTTGGTGAGAGTTCACAAACATTTCATATGACATGACTAGCAGATGTGACCTTATTGTAATTTTTATTATGACAATAATCCTTAAAAATCAAGAAATATCTGATAAACTAGGGAAGCCTCGCTCTGTGGTCAAAGGGTGGTTTCTTTAATAGCAGTGCTGGTGGGGAAAACCAGGGTCAAATTAGCTGCTTGGCTAACAGTTTGCAGTTTGTATTTTTGGCTTGCACGTGCTAGTTTGGAACACCAGCTGTCTCCTCACCTCTGTTCTGGAACAGGCATCAAACTGGAGGACATGGGTTCTGGTGGCACAGCGTCAGTAAATATTCACTTCTCAGCTCTGGATTGAAGCTGAGCATGGCTCTGTGTCTTCTCCCTCAGACAGCCAGACACAATATTTCTTTTGGGGAATGTATAATTCAAAGATTCCTTCTGCAGAATTATGAATAAGCAAGGGTCAAGGCTTGCATGGAATGTCTCCCTGATGTCACCCTTGAGAATGACGGCTGTAGAAAAGACAGAATGGCTTGTTGTCAAAGTGATGTCACATGCATGATGCAAAACTCTTGAAAGTAGGTTGATGGATTGTGGGAGTAGTAGTTCCTATAACAGGGTCCTGCAGTTCAGCCCTTTAATAATGAAAGACCAACAACTTGTATTCATTTCCCAGGTTAATGACGCACTTGAACGCTTGAAGAGATACAATAAGCTGGCAGCTGGAACTCAGTGCACACCATCATCAATCATTAATAGCTTTTAAAGAAACCTTTAAACTGGAGCTGTAGATTTTAGACCTAAATGTTCCTTCTTTTTCTACCTGCAGGTACATTCGATCGGAGCGCTCAGTCATCCTTCTTAACTTCTGCCTCTCCATCATCTCCTCCAATGCCCTTATTCTCATCGGACAGACCCAAACAAGGAACAAGGTTACATCTAATGAGAGGCCATATTATTTGACCCCCACAACTCAGCAGGCATGTTCAGTGTGTTATGTCTCCCTTTCTTGTTCCAGGTTTTATGCACCCTGATTGCAGCATTCCTTCATTTCTTCTTCTTGTCATCATTCTGCTGGGTTCTGACTGAGGCTTGGCAGTCATACATGGCCGTGACCGGTCGACTGAGGAACCGCATCATACGGAAGCGCTTTTTGTGTCTTGGCTGGGGTGGGGATTCCGACTGTTGCCTACTTCTTGTTCTGTTCTTCATGTCTGTTTATCTTCCTCTGAGTGAAGATCCAGTCCTCTGTTTCCTACCAGGTCTCCCAGCGCTTGTTGTTGCCATCTCAGTGGGATTCACCAAGGCAAAAGGATACGGAACACCAAACTAGTAAGCATGTTTTCTTAAGGGTTAATGGTGTGAACTTCCTCTAAACATATATTAATGCTGAGTTATTACACATGAGACAACAGTTATGTTTACAGCATAATTAACCTTTATCCTCTTTTTTTTAATCTATATTTTACTTCCCTCCTTCTTGTCATGCCAACATCCCTTTTATTCCAACCTTCCATATTTCTGCCCCCCTTATCTTTCACCAACCCAAACATCACTTCTTCCAATCACCTGTGTCTATCTACCTCTGTATCTTCTGCTGCTCTCTGGAAGCTGCTGGCTGTCTTTGGAAGGAGGCCTTCTCTATGCATTTGTTGGACCTGCTGCAGCTGTAGTCTTGGTATTTTCTTATCTTTTTATGTGTTTCTTGACTGTCAAAGCTTCTGCATCAAGCAAAGTTCATCACCGCCAATAGTCACTACCATGTAACACGTTATCACTTTGAAAGTGAATGCTGCATTTTGTTTGAATGCAAGTTTTTGCACAAAGTTACCATAGTAAGCTATTGGTCAGAGATTTAGACACAGTCTTTCCTTAAATGCTTCATTAAAATGAAGGACATAAGGACAACAGGTTATATTCCAAGCTTTTATAATGGTCTTGGCCACTAGTTCTCCAGGATATAGATGTCTGGTTGACTAGGCAGCATTGTATTGGCTAAGCACCAGCCATCATTTTATAGGTCGGTCATGATGGTAAATCTTGGCTGAAATTTTTTGACAGACCGTTTTGTCCATACTGACGAGTCTTTCACAACTTTTACTGTGAGAATTCAGAAACATTAAACCTAATTGCTGGTTCAATATTTAATAAAATAATACATTTCTAACATCAGCTCCAGATCACAGAACTATGATGCTGAATAATCTACAAAAAATATTCTTCAGGTTATTGTAAAGAAACATTTGTTTTGTACAACTAAAGTTCAACTGAAAAAGAATGGCAAGGAATTATCAAGTTATAATCAGGTTAGAACTATCCTAAAAAAAAATAAATGTATATTGTGCTTTGCACAGTGTGGTCAAATTGTGAGAGCTACTTAAAGTCTGTACAAGTGACAACGAGTAACCTGGAGCTACAGCCAATATATGTCGAAAACAGACTTGCATTCCTTCAACCATAAATATAAAAGCAGTTGGTTTCAGTTTATTACTCCAGTTGGAAAAGGAAAGCCAGCTAACATTTAAAATGACCAAATGACACAAAGCTTACTGTTCTGCAAAATAAGGTTGGCTTGTTTGAGGTAAAAAATGAATAGATTACAGATCACAGTGACATTTAAAGAGTCTGTAATTCTGAAGTATAAATACAACCCATATTTCAAAAAAAATAATCTTGGTTTTCTTTATACTTCACATTTTTTCTTGTTTTAATATCCTGCATTTCAGTAATTGCTTTCTTTGCTGCTCGTAGGTCCATGTTTCCCATTTTTCTTCCTGTAACCTTTTACTGTTTCATATCATTGTCTTTCTTTACGTCTTCACTCTTCCTTTCTGTTTATCTATCCTTTTAATTTCAGTATTTTCTAGTGCAGAGGTCGGCAACCCAACATGTTGAAAGAGCCATATTGGACCCAAAAAACGAAAAACAAATCTGTTTGGAGCCGCAAAAAAGTAAAAGCCGTATATAAGGCTTTTATATAAGGCAAAACGGGCTCTAGGTGATTATATTAGCGTATTATCAAAATGACTAAGTGTATACATAATTAGTATTCATGATTAAATGTTTATTTTCCCTGCAGTGCGTCCTGGAGGGAATGACGCATCACGTGACTCTTCTGTTGTACGATGGTGCTTTATATTAACCTTCTGTTACAATATGAATGCATTTACAAAATTAAAGAAACGCAATAAAGAAATCAAATTTTTGATATCATTTTTATTATGAAGAGCGACAGGGAAAGTGTCTTTTTTTTCCCTTTTTGGAACATGGAAAATCTGCCCCTGACATGCAGTTTGCATAACGACGATCGCTCTTTGTAAATAATCACCGTTAAGTGTGTGATCAAAAAAACAACAAACAGAGTGTAATAAAACGGCAGCTCTTTGAAAACGTAAAGTATATAAAATTAAGAGTTTAAGTTCAATTTCTGTGCAAATGCCAAGCAAGTCAGTGCAACATTAACACAAAGCAGCCATGAGCAACCCGACCTGAGCAACGACACAAAACAATATCGCTAAGTGTCATTCTAAATGTATACTGATGAAAATTACTGTATCGCTTATTTATGTATGTTTTCAGTTTTTTATTTTTGTCCAAAAAATTTGTAGTTTCGGCTTTCATTGAGGTGCGCTCCGGAAAGTACAGTACTCTTTTAGTTATTTGACAACTTGTCGCTGCAGAGCGAACATTCAGGCAATTCTTCCACACTGGCAACGAATGCAGATGATTCGGCCCAAGAATTGTAGAATTGAATGTTTCTTCTACACATTTTTATAGCATTGGAAAACGTTAAGAATGATTGTGTCGTGTTTGTCCTCCTACAGAAACCATAATAAAACAAAAAATATATTTCCCAGCCCCATGTTTTCCCATTTTCAAACATTTTTGATGAAGCTCCAAAGAGCCACTAGGGCGGTGCTAAAGAGCCGCATGCGGCTCCGGAGCCGCAGGTTGCCGACCCCTGTTCTAGTGCCAATATTTAGTGTTTGCACTAAATGCATGTATGCATATGCATGGCAAACTTGTTTGTTCCTGGTAAAATCTGGATACATGTCTGATTAAGAAAAAAATCTAAACATCTCAACCTTAAAAGATTTACCATTTGGTTTAATGATGGTTAATTTGCATATGTTCCTAACCAACATGAATTAGATTTCTGTTGTTTTGCAAGTATTTGCATCCTTGTATAAAATTTGCAAATGCTGGGATCATGTGAAGTGTAAATAGATTAATGAAAATCTTCTATTCTGAAACTTGCTAAGGTTTTGTTCTTAATCCTCAACTGGAAGGTATTAAAGTGGAGAGCTTTATAATATCACCATAGGTCCAGCATAATAACTTAGTAAAGCACTGTTTAATGTTGCATCCCATCTGTTCCAAAAGTTGGAACTCAGATTTAACGTCGTAGACAACTTAACAGTGTTATACTTCCCTGCTGTAAAACATTTTAGGGGAAATGTGCTCAGTGACCAGGCTAACTATTCTTAGTAATTGAATAGTTTAAAAATTTTCCATCAACTACATATTTTATAAATGATATGATTTCATTTCCAAATGGAATAAACAGTCAACAAAAATCTATAGAATGTTCCTGAAGTAAAAAACCTCAGAGGATATAGAGAGAAACCTGTCATAATCAATTCCTTACTGATACTACACCTGAACATCAAAGCAGCAAGACAGTATGATACTTTGTGTCATTTGACAGTTATAAATCCAAAGCAGACAAAAATTAATTGTGAGGTTCCACAATGATCCATTCTCTGGGGACTTTTATATAACACCTTTATGATATGTCCTACCTTGGAACATAGAGTACTGTTATCTCAACTATTAAGTGCAAGGTGACAATACTCAACTTTATATCTCTGTGTGTCCACAGACACTGTAGTGTGTGCCTGTAATATGTGTGACTGTATTGTTTAAAATGTCCTTCAGCTTAATGAAGAAAGAACATAAGTGATTGTTTGTTCTCAAAACTGCTAGGCTTAAGTTTATCCCTCAGGTAGACTCAGTGATATGGAATCCCCCTAGGGTCATGGGATTTTTTTTTCTTTTTCTTTACCTGAGAAGATTCTGCTCCTGATTCTTTAGCTGAAATTTGTTTCTGAGCTGCTTTTCCAGTACGAATCATGAAGAGCCTCAGCTCTGCAGACACCTGCTAACTCAGAGTTCCCATAGACACTACAAACCACGTCAGACAGCATGCAGCTCTGGAACTGGGTGTGTCAAAACCGATTCCTCTTTTAGATCGGACCAGAAACTTTGTTCAATCCAGCTTTTGATCAAAGAATCTGACTAATGAACTGTTTGCCTGATCCCTGAAGAGAGATTGAAAAAAAGAGAATGAAGATTAGATTTGGAGTTCAATTTCAGTTCTAAATTATTCTGGAACATTTTTATAATCTATTTTATTTTTTAAAAAATTGTGTTAATTTAGATAAGCACTTTGGGTTCCTTTGTACTTGAATGGCCCTTTATGAATAAAGCTGTTAATTTACATGAACAGCTGCCATGTAAAGAATGTTCTCCAGAGGAACAGGGTGGCGTTGGCAGTTGAGTGGAGTGAAGGTCACCAGACACGTAAGTTGCCTCGTTAGACACATTAGAACACATCAGCAGCAAATACTGGAGCTGTTCCTCTTTGTATGGCCTGGATTGGGATGCCTATCAAGACAAATGATTTATTTTGACAAATTAATTTTTGTTGCTACTTTTCTGTCCATTGTTTTTTTCTTTTTTTTTTTTTTTTTTTTTTGTTGCTTAACGTTATGAGGTTATCGTGTTCCAGGTTTATTCCTAACTTGCACATTTACATATTTAAATAATTATTTCATAATTGTTGTGATAGTAAAGACTAAGCCAAAATTAAACCCAACTTCCAGTGTTTTAAGGTCTTATACAAGGCCATTTTTAGTAATATAATATTGAAATTAGTTTTTAACACTTTCTAGCTGAGGATGCTTCTACTACTGTTGTAAAAACATAAATATTACATTTTTCAATTAATCAAAGTTGTTAGTAGTATGTGGAGCACTTATAGATTTTTCATTAGTCTTCCAATATTCTTACATTTTTTGTGTTTCTATTTATAGTTCCTATCCTATAATGCAGTGTATGTGTCTGGTGACCGTTGATTTGATTTTGATTTGATAATTTATTTCAGACAGACATTTCACCAGCAAAAACAAAACATAATAATAAAGACTTCCAGGTTTCTAAGTGTAAATGCAATACCTTACTCTCAAATGTACATACTTAAATACATGTAAATACACAACCTCTTTGGTGACCGTTAATCTGAAAAGGAGTATGATGATGGTTAACTTATATAATCATACCCCTTCTCCATTAATTAATCCATAGCATAAATAATATTCCTGTTTCCAGTAATCTTTCAAAAAACAAAACAAAAAAACAATAATGACAAATCTGAAATAATATTTGCTGAACCAGATGCAAGTGTTACATATACCCATATATATACATACGCATCTACCTGCATATATGCATAATGATATATACCTATTTACACACCCACATATATTTACACTCACATACAACATCCTTCACTCACTGTTGTGAAGGTTAGTCCAGTTGCAGCCCTTCCAGGTCTTATAATGCCACCATCTATGTGTCCTGGAGTCTGTTCTTAATTGTGACCATTGTCCTGCATTTTACCAAATTCCACCTTAATAAGACCAACCTTCTAAATAATTTATGTGGCTCTGTCCTGCTTTAGTCATTGAGGGTGTGTCAGATGTTTTATGATGAAGGGACATAATTAAAAAATAAAAAAATAAAGGTCAAGTCATTGTATAAAATATATATATATATATATATATATAATATATATATATATATATATATATATATATATATATATATATATATATATATATATAAGTATATATATATACTTATTAATATATATTAATTACTGCTGTGAATGCAAGTGTCCATGGAAAATGGTTAATAAGGATGTTTTCAAACATCAATATTAGCTCGACAAGAAAAACTCCTCTTCTCACAGTTGCTTTTTCACCGAGAAAAGGGTCGGCCTCAGCTTAGCCAGCAACATTCTGTTGTGGTAAACTGACATATTAACGGTCCTCTAAACTCTCAAAACCAGACATCTATAAACATAATAGTTTTAGTTCTCTGTTCAGTTCTTGGCCTGTCCTTTCTACGAGGGGCAGTTAGTTTTTAACCTGTCTGACTGTTACTCTGCAGTCATACTGAAAGCCTGGCTCACTCTATTGTCTGATTATGTGTAGAAATGTTTGTATACATGAAATAGGAAATGGAATTCATTTAATCAGCCATGCACCATTACTCCCAGCACCTTTGATTTCACTCATATTTTATGTATATTTCTGTTTGCTGCTCATCCTTCCTGTTCTGAATGAATTTTATTTAATCTTTAAAATATGTTTATGATTTCATCATTTTTTGCTTCATTAATGCCTGTGACTCAAATTTAATAAGATGTGTTTCAGTTTTTAGATTTCAGAGCCAACAGTGAGCTTACCTAGAGTCTGTTCTGTGAGCCATTATGCATGCTGGACATCGTAGACACCACCACCATCATCATCCTCACTACAGTGGTGCTGCATGTTCTGAAGCAATGAAAGTGCCTTTTTTCTGCTTTAACTCTGTGCCTCTTGTCTTTGGCAGGTTAACATGGTTATTGGGATTCTCGTTTTTAACAAACTGGTCTCCAAAGATGGCATTACTGATATGAAACTAAAGGAGAGGGCGGGGTATGCCTTAAATCACACATTCATTTTACACAGTGACCTATAACCAGGCTGTCTACTTATGGAGGGGATAGTGGCTGTTATCAGCTTCAGCTCTGAAATAATGGTCAACTCAAATAGCTAAATCTGACACTGGAATCCTCTGAGTGAACTAGACCAAAAAAAGAAATGACTGTATAAGACTGTCTGGTTATTGGTCCTGCACAAACTGAGCAAACTGATGACTTATCTCATTGCTTTATTTTGTGTTTCTGAAGTTTTGCATTCTGTTCCAGCTGCTCTCTGTTTGTAGGTGTTGCTCTTGATGTAAAAGCTCTGTAAATCTATCCTCTTTTTAATCCTACTTCTTTTTTTTCTTTTCAGTAAAGGGAATCAGGGTGTAAAAACAAATTATGTGTTGGGTTTAACGTTCTTATCTCAATCTTCTATTGCGTTTCTGAAAACGGTTTAGTTGCATTTATACATCTCAGTAAATAGCTCAGTGCTACAGTACCTAGTGAGAGACTATGATTTAGCTGTACTGTTGCTGACCAGGGGTGAAGCTTTTTCATCTGAAAGAGACCTTATGTTTCTCTTAATTCTGCATGATATATGTTTATTCTACACATATGAAACAAGTTGGTTCCATATGATCCACATCAAATGTGATGTACAACTTCCTCTCCATACAATGAAGCTTGGATGAAAAACATTTTAAATCCCCAATATGTAACTTTTATTATTTTTTTAATGTTTATTTTATTTTATTTTTCTTACATATTTGTTAAAACTGTCACCATGTCGTAACAGTAAAATTTGAGACAGTCTGTGGAAAAAAAACAAGTTCTTCTGCCTGTGGCTCTATTGCCATCTGCAGAAATGCACTGCTCCATGACTGAATGATCCATCAGAGTCAGGAGGAGGGACATTCCACTGTCAATCATCCTCAGGTTTGATTGACATTGAGAGGTACGCACATCTCAATGTGTTAATGTGTTAATGGTGGAACACCAACTTCTCATTAAAGGAAACCTATTTATTCGCCTTTATGGATAACCATGCTAACTGGCTTGAACCTACATGTCATGCTAGCTGTGGGGAACAAGGTGTAGCCTGGGAGATATCGAGGGGGAGGCTGTTAGCAGCACATACAATAGGGCAGTGTTTCCCTGACCCTGGTCCTCAAGACACACTGCCCTGCAGTTCAGCAAACACCTGTCAATTGAAATCACCTGGACTGAAGCAAAGAAACACCTAAAACAAGCAGGGCAGTGTGCCTAGAGGACCAGGGTTGGGAAACACCACACTATTGTTATTGACTAAGATCCTCCTCTTGGCTCTGATTGGTTGTTTCTAACCATGTTACAAGCCAGACTGCAGGAAGTAGAGCTAAGCCAATGGTATTTTTTTTCTCTTTCTTTTCTGTCCCAAAGCAGTAATAGTCAATAGCCAAAGTATAATATTGTATAATATAATAGAACTCATCAATCTCAGACTTATTTAACCCTAAAGATAAGAAACTTTTTAATACGTATCTTTACTGTTCTTTATTGGATCTTACAGATCACCTTTACTCTCCTCATTTGGTTTGTCAATGCCAGCTTAATTTTTGAAAGCTTACATGTGCAGGATATCTCTGGAATTATGTTATAAACAGCCAGTGGCAGCTCAATGCGCAACATGTCTTTGCAGGAGTGTGATAGAAATGTTTTGTCAAAGAGGTTTTTGATTCAAGTAAAGCTTCTCATTATTAAATGAGATTATGTCAGCAACTGATGGAAGCTAACATCCCTACTATCCTCTAGGCTCATTGAGATTTCAGTTTACTTCCACCACGTACTTAACTTGAAGGTCACAAATGATCTAATCGACAAGCTGGATTTGTCCATTTTTTTGTGGATTTTGGTTGCTAATGACCCAGCTGTCTTTATAAGAATGTACCAGTGATGGATCCAGAAGAAAATACTGATATGGAATCTCAGCTGGAGACTTTTTGAGTGGAATTTCCATGTAGATGCAAGAGTTCTCTCTGGGGACTCCGGCTTCCTCCCAGGATCCTAAAACATGCATGTTTGGCCAATTGACCTCTGATTTTCCCTTTATGTGGATGTGGGCATGCATGGCCTGTTGTGGGTATTTATGTTTAGTTTGGGTGTGGAGGGTGATACCATTCTCTCGTCGATGACAAGTCCCACCATCCACCTTTAAAGATTAGTGGGGTTTGAAAGTGAGGACAGGTGTTTGATTTGTTTGGCAAACCACTAAATTTAGTGTTCTAAATTGGATCAAGTCATAGCTGAACAATTTGCCATGCCATCATATTTGAGAACACTCAGGAAAAAGGTGGTCAGTTTGATAAGAAAAGTGCTGGCAATAAAGCAGACCTTTTTTTCTTGTGTTCTCAAATATGATGGCATGGCAAATTGTTCAGCTATGACTTGATCCAATTTTGAATACTAAATTTAGTGGTTTGCCAAACACATGAAACACCTGTCCACACTTTAAACCCCAGTAATCTTTAAAGATGGATGGTGGAATTTGTCAAAACACTTCTACGCTACAACTTTCGTCCACTGGCTGAAACCACAAATATGCACACATTCATTGGTGTCTCATTATGTGCCTTAGTTCCTATGTGCCTTAGCTCTACTTAGTGCCCAGGTTCTAAATTCTCCCTCCATCCAAATTGCTTGAGTTTGGGTGGAGGTATGCTTCATGCCGACATAAGCAAGTGAAAGCAGTGCTATTGGTTGTTATGGAAACATTCTCTGCACATTATAAGATATATTTTGTTCATATTGCACATGAAATTAAGCTCCAAATGACATTGGACCTTTGGTTGAATTTGTAGGCTACCTTAATGAAATTTGTGAGTTATTAATTAGCACTCTAACTCACCCTGATCCCCTTTACTCTTCCAGCTGTTTTCCATCTCCATGAGCATTTTTGGTACATATGATTGTTTTTATTTGTTTCTCTCTCTCTCTCTGAAAAGTATTTGCTTTCTCCGATGATCTCTCTGTTCACTGTATTCGTTCTGCTGTCTGAATTGTCATGTTTGAGTTTGCACAGAATCCCCTCTCTCTCACTCAGGGCTCTCCAATCAGGAACACATCTGTCTCAGAAGCCCCCTCTCATCTCATCAGTGATTGGGTAAAAATATCTGCCCATCCAACTTTCCTCTCTAAGGCTACCAGCCCTGCCAATTACCAAACAAATTGATTCCTCTAGCAAGCATCAATGATTGGCTCACTATTATTTCCTGCCTATACACCCCACTATTTCGCTGGTCTTGCAGTTTTCCGGCCTTCTGCTAGCTGGCAAGAACCTAACACTGTTTATGCCTTAATGACGTCTCTAGTGCTTTTAGAGAAATGCTAACTTTTTCCTATCAATAACTCACAGCAGAAGGGCAGTACAATTAATATTTTCTTCTCTATAAAACTTTGGTTCAGAATGGTTGTTGTGAATGAAATATTTTATGTGGTATCTGATGGTCTTATTTGATATATTGTAAATAAGAATGCCTCAGATATAAATCTGTTACTGTTTTTCTGGTCTGCATAGTTTTATGATATATTGATTATTCACTTCATAGTTCTCCTTCGGTTGTCTTCTTTAAAACAAGAAGATTGTCACTTATGTTTAAATAGGTGTACTATAGTTTGGATTTTATACATGCCACCCAATGAATTCATTTCTTAAAAAAAAATATTCAAGTACTAATTTGCCACATTGTGGCTAATTTCATAGCTTTTAGATGATCACCCACGCTTGCGAAGTAAAATGTAATCTGAAGTATTACTTAAAAGTGTTTAAGTAATACTTAAACACTTTAAGTATTACTTAAAGTATACTTAAAGTAATACTTTAAGTAGCATTTTTAGCATTTTATACTGCTAATCCAACTGGCTTGTTGGATTAGCAGTATAAAATGAAATCTAAATAAATCACACAGTACTTTAAGACTTTATTCATAAGACCAACCAACTCTTACACAGTCATTCAGAAGAGCTATAATGTGTCTGAATGTCTGAGTTCATGCTTGAAAATTGTTCTATTTGTCCAAAATATTTGGAGATTTTCTAAATAAGTTCTCGAAAGGATACTTTTTCCATCCAGTCATGTGAACATGAAGCCAAAATTATAGACATCATGTTTTTTTAACTTTCACTACTAGAAGACTCTTTCTTTCTGGCAAAAATCTCAGACAACCAATAATTCAGAAAAATGGTTTATAGTGCACCTGTTACATTTCTTGATGCCCAGACTGCAGTGAGACTGGCTTTTTTACTTTTTGGTCAGAATGTTCCCAAAGTGAAAGGCTAAGTGCCCCATTAATTGATGAGTGGAGGTAGCTCCCCAAAACCTTCAATGCATCACTATTTCAGATATACTCACAGCATGAGGACATAGTTTTACCTCAGACATACCGCTTTGTCACCAAGGATATGTCCTTTTCTATGAAGCCAGTCAAAAACAAAAGAGAGCAGAGTTGTACTTCCAGGTTAACATACAGTATGATTACTTGCAGCTATGAAATAGCCATCCTGTTATCCAAGGGCTAAACATTGGCAGAAAAACAGTGGTAAGTGGCTAGCTGTGCCCAGCTAATACTCTGCTGATCAGCCTTAGTCTCCTGGAATACTGTGTGATTCATTTGGTCAGGTGGGTGCTTGTTCATCAGCTGTCTTTAGACTGTTAATCCTTGTAGAAAACCATCTGTTATCTTCCTCAAGTTGTCCATCAATATTTTATCAATAAAAAATTGAATGAAAAATGAACATACATTTCCCAACCCAAAAGTGATCCAAGTTTGCATCACTGTTTTCAGAAGTTTTGCTTCATAGTATATATTGAAAGTATTCATATGTAGTGAAAATTATACCTTCATGATATATCTGATGAGATCAGATGTCTATTGAGAGATCCACTTATGTATATAATTATAATGACCATACTGATCATATTTGAGGATCACATTTCCAAGTTTAAACTGTTGTTTACTGTATAGTGTTAAACACAAATTTATGTCTTTACCGAGGTTCATGATGTGAGAGATCAAAAACAAGTCATGCAGTTTAATCAACTAATTTTAATCAAATGCAAATTACATCTGTTGGAGATCAGACAGAAAAGATGCCCACAAGGATTCAGTTATATCTGGCATATGTTCAAATAACTCATAGTTATGTAGATTTTAGCCACACCTCAAGCTGCAAAACAAACTAATTCTAGAATTTTACCACCATGCCTGCCTGCATAAAATGATGATTATGGGTTACTTTTAACAGTTTCAATTTTACGAATCATACTTCCTAATAAGAAGTTGCTACTTCTGAGATTTTGTCAGTCCAGTTAGCAAAACCTGAAACCTATACAATCTCTGGTACATAATATTCCATATTAGACCTATTATATATTACTATAACAGATCAGACTCATTTACTTAATGTAAGCTTAAATACCTGCATTAGCAGGTATTAATATTAATATTAATTTTGTCATAAAATAATAAATCTAATCCCATTAATAAAAGACAAAACATAATTCCACACTATAAATGCAGCATTTATCTTTTAATTTATTTAAATCAACTCAGGTAAAAAGTAACATATGTTGAAGACTAATGGGATACTCTGCAAACTCCTAATAGGAACCCAGTTCAAATTTACAAGCAGGGCATTAGCTGGCTAGTTTTCTTTTGAAACACGAGGCACTGAAGGTGCAACTAATCAAATGTTATGATAACAATGGTACAGTATTTATTAGCTCATATTCAGATGTTAAATAGTCCTTTTCTCCAGTGTTGCTCCCTGGCAGTTTCTTAAACCAAGCACATTGCACATGTAAAGTATGCAACAGTAATGATATATCATGTCATAGAAAGTCATGCTGTTACAAATGAGTTTGACTTCTAATAGAACTTGAGTTATGCTGAGTAATGTCATAAACGTTTTTTAAAATTATTTTACATAATGGTTCAACATTCTCCATACCTCTTTCAGATTTACATCTAAAATCAACTTCTTTTCCCCATGTTTTATCTGACTCAAAGTAATTTTGACTTGTGGAAGTTGCCCAGCCCAACTTGAATAGCAGATAAATTCTGTGATTAGGATGATTTCCAGGAGACTTTCCAATCATAAAAAATATCAATAGAATCATACAGAAAGCTTCTTAAGGACTGAAAGAAGATACACTTTTCGATTGATTATTGGCATAGGTATTAATGTATTTGACTTGTTTTTTCTCCTTTAAAAAATATATATATTTAGTACCAATTCACAAAAAAATTTCATCATGAGACACATTACAAAAATATTTTCAATTCAATTGTGCATATATTCCAGTTGAAGGAGTCTTCATAAATGTTTATAGTTGAAGTGTCATTTGGTAAATAATGACACTTTTAACGCAGAGTTGCACAAAAACAGACAGACAAAAAGACACAGACGATCTGATGTTGTATTATTTTTAATATTCATTATAAGTAAAACATTAATAGCAGGAGAACAATTAGTTAATGAGATAATTAGTATATTATCTCAGGTGATGTCCTCCTCCTGAAATGTACCACAGCCAGTCAGAATACCAGGCCAGGTGTAGTTTCTTGTTTCTTTTAGATAGAAAACAAAACGTTAAGTTGAAATAACAGCAAATAATGCAAGTTGAGAGTAGTAAAAAAAAGAAGTGAGAAAAAGTGGTCAATTTGTCCTCCTATACTATTGAAATACTACTGAAAAATAACTACAGCAATAGCTCAGAATAGCCTAAGCCAGTCTAATGCTGAGCACTAATAAAAGATAAAGTTTTACCTCGTCTCAAAATTATACT
This sequence comes from Poeciliopsis prolifica, assembly GCF_027474105.1. NCBI lineage: Eukaryota > Metazoa > Chordata > Actinopteri > Cyprinodontiformes > Poeciliidae > Poeciliopsis > Poeciliopsis prolifica. The sequence goes on along the minus strand of NW_026562392.1, from coordinate 205,072 downwards.
GAGTGCCTGCCTCGTGGACTAAAACTGGGTGCTGGTTCCACAGAAAAAAAGCCTGATGAATAAAAGATCTAGCATATTAAGCTGGGAATCTCAATGTTGCAGCCTGATTGCAATGATAAATCGAATAGTGATCCTGACCTCAAATATGGAACAAAATGTTAAAAATTAAACAATTTGTTTCTTGTTTATTCTGTGGCATAGTGACCAGGCAAACATCAGTCAACTGTTAGTGAAGAATCAAACTCAGTGAAGGTCATTGAAGCCCCCCTACTACCTACTGGGTGCACAGCGCTATCTGCATCATGAGGTCAGCTCTCACTGTGCCTGAACATTGAATTTAAAATCCATTATCAAGTTAAATATGAAAGGAGATGTCCAGGCAATGAAAGGATAACATGTTTCTTTCTCAACAAACAACTTAAACACTTTTATCCACAAACTTTGTATTCAGCTGTTGTTGCAGCAGGTGATGTTTTTTTAAGCTATCCTCCCATTTAGTTTAGCCTAACTTCTTTTGTTATGTTATGTGTATAGATGAAGATCTTTTTTTGGATTAGTAAATACTATATCAAAGTAATCAGGTGTCATGTTTTATTAAACATTAAGTCTCAGCCAAACACATTTTGCTGGTGTATTCTTCAGTTCAGAGAAACTGTGTTGCTTAAAAAGCTCAAATAGCTTTTTAATAGCAGGACCTCTAGTGTATGTTTAACAACTAACTTGTTCTTATGTTAAAAATGGTATTTCTAAAGAAAAAATATTGTTTTTATTTTTTTTTGTTACGGTTTTCCCATTGCAAAATATAGATTTCCTCAATTCTAATTATTGTGTAGTGAAAGTCTATCTTGTAAGACATTTGTTTATTATCTTTCAAGATTGGTCATTTTGTTCTCTGAACCAGTCTTACAGTAGCATTATTGATATAGTTAGAATTTGTGAACGTGATGCCTTCGGATCATACTACAGATCACATGACAGCTCATAAATCCAGTTGAGATTTTCCATTATATATAGTCCAGACAACATGTCTCATCAGTGATCATCAGAATCTCTGATTTAGTCATTTTTATATTGGATTCAAACAGACAAACAAATTATAAGTATCCCCTGTAAGCATGTGCTATTTAACTTGATGATTGATATTCATCTAAATGGATGACTCAAATAAAGAAAACACGCTAAAATTAGACTTATTTGTTTCTTATATATTTTTTAATATGTCACTATATCCTGACAGAGTAATATGAAACAAATAACCAGTGAAAAAGTCAAGCTCCTCTGCCTCTTTCCTGTGTTCCTACTGCCTTCTGCAACTATGTCCCTACATGCTTGTGCAGAAACAGCCAATCAGTCAGGAGGAGGGTCTTAGTGCTGTCATTCATCCTCATGTACATGCTGCTCACACCCTCCCCATTGCTTGCTCCTGCCCTGCAAATTCTTCTGCCCAGCAGACCCTGTCACAAAATATAAAGCTAGTTAGCATGGCCCCTGATGATGGTGGTTGTCCTGGGATGGTAAGTTGTTCCTCCACTATCAACACAGCTGCAGCAAACCGAGTTGCGTGTACACATGGATGACGAACAGTGCTAAAGCCTTCATCCTGTAAATAATTGATGAATGAAATTTCAAACATGTTCACGAGTCTCTGGTGGACAATAAGTTTTTCCTTTTTTTTTTTCTTGAAGGTCTGCAGCAGTATCATACTTGGCCTCCATGCAGCCTGCAATCAGCATTATCCTGAGTTGTGAGATTCTAAAAATATTTCACTGAAGAACAATTATATCTGTAAAATATTTTTTGTTGATAGAAGTAGAATAATTTCAATTGACACAGGAACTGTGTCTGATTTCACAGCCCTGTAAATAGAATGTTATTTTTAAATGAAAGACCAAGTTAAGAATGTGACGCTTGACAGGAGACCAATAAACTCAGTGGACTGTGTACTTTAGCTTATGAAGCTAAAGAAGATAGCAGTGCATGCCGGCCTTAAAGTGCATTGGATGGAAAGCATCCTCCAGAAGAGCAGAAGGGGTCTAATTAAATACTGTTTGGATGTTTTCACTTACAGTACATTGGGTTTTACATAAACCTGTAATGACACCTTGCACATGTGACTGGCTGATGCTCTTTCTGTTTTAAACATTAAAACAGAAAGACCATAGCCACAGTCTTCAGATAAAAATTTAGCCTAATATAATTTTTAGCAGAGATCCATTTTTTCTTTTTTCTGGTAGTTTACACTATAATTTACAGTGGCAACTGCCATCAAACTCCAGTGTGAGGAATCTGCACCCCTGAAATGTGCACACACAGCACACCTATTATGAAAATAATATTGCTTGACAATGCATCATATGTGTAAATTTGCAGTTGTTGAGCAGTCTGGCAATCACATGTCAGTCCGCGATGGTCTGCTATGCTTTTGTCATCAACTCTATACATGATGTGACCTCTGTCCTCCTCCTTTACTAACTTTTGACTGTCAAACAAAAACAAAAAGTTTAATCCGAAGTGCTATTATCAGTGAGAAATTTAGGGTCACAATTGGCAAATTCTCATATTTCCAGATTTTTCTGTTGATCATAACTTCAAGTTATTTGTGGAAAGTCTGCTTATTTGCATATATTTTTTAATAATCCTTATATTCTAGATCCATAGTGAATCTAGAATATTCAGAAGAAAATGAAGCTTGGGAAGCTGGAATAATTAGCATGATGCTGCTTGAAACACTACTGGCATTAGCAGTGAATCCAGGAGCTATACTTATTTTTCTTGCCTCTGGTTGGCTGAACCCCCAACAGTGGAAATGAGAAAACCTTAGATCATAAACCCATAGCTTTTTATATGTTCCTCTAGGCTCTCGAGGCTGCCGAGGTTTACTTCATCAATCAAACCAAAGTAGTTTTTATTGGTTTGCTGGCAAATTACATTAATGTGAAAATACGTTTGAAATTATTTATTAATTTTTTCTCCGAAGAGTTTTTGTGGCGCGAGTGGCTCCTTTTTTTTTTTTTGACAGTAGGCAGACAGGAAAAGGGGATGGGGGGGTGGGGGGGGGGGGGGGGGGAGACATGCGGCAAAGGTCGCCGGGACCAGGAGTCGAACCCGCGAGGAATAAGGCCTATGTTGCAAAGAGTGGCCATATTTTAAACTGCTAAACATATTTTAGCAGTTTGGATATTTTATATGGATATTTTGGCAGTTTAACACAGTAGCGGGCCGTGTATTTTGCACCTCGGCCTTCAGTAGTGCTCCGTTTGAACCAATCCAACCTTCAATAACTACTTTCTGGCTATAAAACTTCCACTGCAGGTACAGCTGTGACACATATAAAAAAGGCATAGAAAATAATCTGATAAAATTGCATTATTTAGGAATATAGCAAGATTTTACTCACCAAAAATTCTGATTATTTGTTCACAAAATCCGTCCTCCTTTTTTTCCTGAAGAAGATTATCCGTTCATTTCAGTTCCATGAAGAAAGCAAATAACAATTACTCCCAGCAATACAATTTACAGCGTTCCTGGTACCGCTCGTAGTTAGTAGACAAAAAAAGTGGCGGACAAATCCTTTTCTCGGTTGTGACAGGCTTGCTAGCTTCTGAGTTCGCCGACCTTGCTTCACAATGTCCAGCTTTTCTTGAAACGCTTTAACAGTAAATCTCCAACCAAATCCATTTCTTCTCCTCCTTCACCCATTGTGGGTTGACAAAACAGCTATTAAACAACACAACAATATCTGCTTTGTGCAGCTCGCTATAGATGCAGTTTGCTAGCTCTGGCTAGTACACTCTTGGACTATCCAATCAAATCGTGTGAATACGCTGACATTTCCTTACGCCTGCTAGAGGGCCTTGGTGCCATTAACTCAAAATCTGATTGGTTGAAGCGACATTTATTTTATGCTACAGGGGCCCCAGAACTGATTGTGAAGGCCTCAAGGCAGATTTCTTTGACCCTGGCAACAAATAGCGGCTGAAATGTGATTGGTTAAATGCTTAAATATGAAATACACGTCTGGAAGTAGCGCAACCAGGGGACTAGCAATGCAAGGAAGTGGACAGACCATTTGTAATTACTTAATACGTATTCATGGACAAAATATAATTAAACCAGTGGTGGGCCGTCAGGGCCTGCAAGGCCTTCTCTAAAAGTATCTGAATCACAGACTGATGTTAACAGGTTTTATCAATGCAGACTGGTCCTTTGAAGAAATGTATAATTTTGATATGACCCAACCTGAAAATGAGTTTGATATCTGCTGTAGATGTTAGCTTCTGCAGCAGTTCTAAGATGGTCTCCATCTGTGTGTATTAATGCATATTAGGGTATAATTGGCATTTGAACTATTAGAATGTTAAGTTCCAAGCATTTCTTAAAAGGTGTATCCAATATTTCTGGGGATTCACTTTCTAACCAGCTAACTTAAATTGAAGCTGGTTTTGCCAACAGTGCGAATGAAATCAGTTATTTTTTTAAAGCCTTAAGTTTAACGGAGGAAATGTGTAGTTTGTGATGAAGTTAGTTGAGCTGTCAAGATTGTTTTGTGGTTTCGACTTTGGATGGGTTTATTGGAAGCCTTTGAATTAAAGATTATCAAGGATACAACCAGAATCAAAGCAATAGAGAGCGACATGCTGGATGAGTTTATAATATATTACCAATATATTGGCTTCATATAGAAAAAAAAATCACATAAAGTCTTATTTATTTTTCTATTTATTTATTTTGGTAAACAAAGAAAAGAAAAGAAGACATCCAGTAGGGGCCATGACCTGTCCCACTTACCCTGTCCCATTGAGACTCACATCTAAACACACTGAAACACAAAACCTCATCCAAATCTATAGCCCTGAGAGAGAGACTGTGCGAGAACACTGTGACTTAATGCGTGTGTATGTGTCTAGTGTCCTGCGTGTGCTCATTTGCGCACCTGTTTTGTGAGTCTGCGTGTAGGAGCATTTGTATCTGTTTGTGTATGTTACAGCGTGTTAATTTGACTTTGCAGTCAGATGACAGTGCCACTGTACAATATGACGCTCAAATGTGCCAAGTGCGGAGTTATCTCTTCGGCTGACGTTTCCACCACAGCTACCAGTAACGCCATGTTAGTCCCGCTAATTATTTTACCTTAACTCTCTGTTCTCTCCTCTACTGTATGCCGTTCTTTCTCACTTGATTCGTTTTCTGTCTTTATCCTTTTGCCATTTTTTCCCTCCCATAATGCTCTTGCAGTCAGGCTCTTGATATGTTTCTCATACAAAAACTGTTAACATAATTTTGTGATGTAATTGCCTATTCTTCTGTGTGAAATGATTGAATGAAAGTGTGTATGTGTGTGTGTGTATGTTTGTCTCATAAGAATCACAAAGCTGTCAATAAGGAGGCCATGTTTGCAGAGAGGCCAGCCACACACAGTAATTATTTGTGTGTGCGCGCCTTGCTGTGATCCGTAAGTGCCTCGATTGATCACTCTCTTATTTTGAAAATAATTTTCCAATATTAGCTTTTCTGGCATAAAATCTTGTTTTGACTAGATGAGTTAGCTGTTTGGTTTTCCACTTCTGTCTGAAGTATTCAATGCTAGAAGCCACACATATCCCAAAATAGCAAATTTTTTTTGTCTGATATGGCGTGCCTTAACAATTACAATGCATCATTTCACCTCATAGTTTGTATGCTGACATGCTGGCAACTCATAAGCAACAGACATTTTCTTTGTCAAATTTATGTGAATGTGTCAAATATCAACGTTCCAAGTTTTTCAATGCAAATAAGAACTTAGAGTTAAAACATAAATCTCCAGATAAAAGCTGGTTCATATATACAAATAGAACCAACAGTCAAACGTTTGGACACCTTTTCAATCAAATTTTATTTTGGCTTCCATTGTCCAGAAAAGCAACCATAAGTAAATATGTATATAAAAATGAACTAAATATAAAAATAGTTCTGATTAATATTGTAAAACTGAGAAAAAAATTACGTTTTTCTCAGAACTGTATGTCTTGAGCTTCAAAATGCAACTAGAAACAAAAGCAAGGAATAAAGTAGTCAAATAATTGAAAAATGTCATCAGCTGATTAGAGATTTATCACCATGTGTACAAAAAAATAAAAAAAAGCATAACTAAAAGTGTTAAACAACTCCAGAGTGAGTATCTCCAAAATTCTTGTCGACTTACCTTGACTAAAGTCCTTGTTTGCTGAATTACACTTTGGATGGCAAACATCTTTCAGTTCTCCATTTCTTCACTGCTTGTGTGGCTCCATGAGCTTTGAGACATTTTTTTGGATGGTGCCTGTGTTCTGTCTCATTAGAGTCGGTCTCTGTTGTATGACTTCACATTGTTTGAAGGCAATGATTAGCAAGTCGCAATACTTATCCTGTCGAACTTAATCTTTACATGCTTCATCAGCAAAAACAAAAAAAATAAATAAATAATTCATTTGTTTATTAGTTATGTACTTTTTCAAGTGTCAGGGACATAAATTGCAGCTGACAGGACAATAGAATTCCACAGACACAGCTTGACAAAGCATAGTGGCAGAGACTTCATATAAGGAGCTCTTGTAGCACTGCTGCCGCCTCTCCGATTCTACAGTCCATATCTAGTTTTGTGTCCGTTACTTGTCACACTGCCAGGGTAATAAGCTGCTTTGTTTATTCTAAGGATGAACTTCCTGCTTTCATGTGTATTAGGATTGAAGTAATTGGGAACAAAACCAGTCATGAAATGGAACCCTACCTGACTCCTGAGATTATACTGAAAAACTTTCTCATCCCACTCTGAAACCTTATGCAGTATATTCTGTAAATACTTCATTTGTATACTTCTGGAGAAATATATGGCATTCTGAGATAGAATGCCATATATTTAAAGTTGAATCATTTAAAACTTGTCTATTTATTTTTTATTGATAACAGCTTTGCATACGTTTTATCAGTTCACAATACAAGAGAAAAAACTGGTAATAGTATATTTCTATATGTGGAAGCATTGTTCACAGTCAGTAATGTCAAACTAAGCTCACACTTAGATTACGTATCACAAACACCATCATCTTTAAAAAGATTTATTCTAGATGCTTCATTTATTTTTTCCAGTTTTCTTCATCCTGCCAACAGAGGAGTTTACAATTTTAATTTCTGCTTTTAAAATCTTCTATATCATTTAGGCTACTTAAATGTCACAGCCTTCTGGAGCCTTTAGACCAGAAGTGCCCAAAGTCAGTCCTCGACGCCCAGCATACCGCATCTTTTAATTTTCTCCCTGGTTTAACACACCTGGATCAAATGATGGCTCATTAGAAGTCCCAAGAAGAACATTGACATGCTGAAAAGTTGTTGCTACCACCAGGGAGAGAACTAAAACGTGCAGGACGCTGGCCCTCGAGGACCGAGTTTGTGGACTTCTGCTTTAGACTTTCCTGCAGTCTTCTTTTATCTTTGTTGTAAATTTTTAAGGAACAGGAAAAATATCTGATATAATTTATTATAACTTGGATGGTCAACCTGTCCAGGACATACCACAATGATCATGAAGATAGGTATCAGCCCTTATAAAACTCTGTAAGGGATGGATGGATGGATGGATGGATGGATGGATGGATGGATGGATGGATGGATGGTGGATGGATGGATGGATGGATGGATGGATGGATGGATGGATGGATGGATGGATGGATGGATGGATGGATGGATGGATGGATGGATGGATGGATGGATGGATGGATGGATGGATGGATGATGGATGGATGGATGGATGGATGGATGGATGGATGGATGGATGGATGGATGGATGGATGGATGATGGATGGATGGATGGATGGATGGATGGATGGATGGATGATGGATGGATGGATGGATGGATGGATGGATGGATGGATGGATGGATGGATGGATGGATGGATGGATGGATGGATGGATGGATGGATGATGGATGGATGGATGGATGGATGGATGGATGGATGGATGGATGGATGGATGGATGGATGGATGGATGGATGGATGGATGGATGGATGGATGGATGGATGGATGGTGGATGGATGGATGGATGGATGGATGGATGGATGGATGGATGGATGGATGGATGGATGGATGGATGGATGGATGGATGGATGGATGGATGGATGGATGGATGGATGGGATGGATGGATGGATGGATGGATGGATGGATGGATGGATGGATGGATGGATGGATGGATGGATGGATGGATGGATGGATGGATGGATGGATGGATGGATGGATGGATGGATGGATGGATGGATGGATGGATGGATGGATGGATGGATGGATGGATGGATGGATGGATGGATGGATGGATGGATGGATGGATGGATGGATGGATGGATGGATGGATGGATGGATGGATGGATGGATGATGGATGGATGGATGGATGGATGGATGGATGGATGGATGGATGGATGGATGGATGGATGGATGGATGGATGGATGGATGGATGGATGGATGGATGGATGGATGGATGGATGGATGGATGGATGGATGGATGGATGGATGGATGGATGGATGGATGGATGGATGGATGGATGGATGGATGGATGGATGGTTTAACAACAATGGTTTAACTAATAATTCTCTACTATAAGTTGATTTTCTTTGCCTCACTCCAAGTTTACACTGACATAAAATTGCTCACCTGACCTTTCATGACCATTGTTCATATCTACATTTATAAAACTTTTTTTGTTTTGTATTCAAGTTACAAAAGGTAAATTTAAAATCACTTTGGATGGGAACGTGTGTCCAAACAGTTAGCTGTTGTTTATAAATGTATACATATCTATATCAAATATTACTTCACAGTAGACTGAACTTTGTCAGATGAGAATCTCATCACCTTAAAAGACTTGTAATGTAATATTTTGTCCTACAGGCTAGACTTGTTACATATAACAATAACATAAAAAGTTGAGCTATTGCTATTAATAAATTCACACAGTGCATACATCATACTGTCCTCTTTTCTTTTTGTGTGCTCTTTATTCTTAAGTGTCATGAATTGGAGACAGCTTAAAGTTTTATTCGCTCACAAATTTCAATTGGTTGAGCTTGATTTATTTTTTATTTTTTTACCTTTGTTTTTTCTTGGTTAACACTAATGGGCAGACAGTAAAATCATAGAAATACTCCACAGAAAACATATAGACATGTGTAATTAGTTGTAATTGAAAATATATAAAATAGAGATAATGAATTTACCTACCTAAGTCCAAACTGTCAGCTGATTAGAATGATATGAGCAGTTATTTGGATTATCAGGCCTTTTTCCCTCTAGTTGCCTTTGCTTTGCTATAGATTAATTAGAAAAATTCTGCTGTCACTGCATGTGATACACTGTTAGCTGAGTACTTTTTCCACCTCTGGATATTATGTAATTAAAAGTGAAAGTGCTGATTATTCTCAGTTCATTTCCGAACACATACTAAGAACAGTTTATCTCGAATACTCGCATTAGAACAAATGGGATCAGTCAGAAAAAGCAGTGAAAGGCAGGAACAACACTTCCTCAACTCAGACACTCTTTCTCTGTCCTGCTTTGCCTCCTGTGTTTGTCTTTACATTCTGTTTCAGCCTCATTCCACAAGTTTTATTTTGACCTCCATCCTAAACCCTTGCTCCTTCCCTCTCTTTCCTGTGGCACTAGATCCTATATGGTTTGACTATACTATCTTAAATATACATGCATGTAAGAAATGTAATTTAGAAACATATATTTATTTATACACTTATACAGTACATGATGGATGATGTCGTAGCTAAACAATTGAATATATTTTTGCATGGGTAAGAACTTGTATTTACAGCCTAGATAGTTACTGAAGAACAAAATATTGTTATTCATTGTATTTCCTGTTTTACCTTTGAAAAAGAGAGTAATCTTATTTATTTCAATATTTTTTTGTTTGTTACACTGTTCTTTGTTAACACAAACTAATCTTAACTATGTAATAAAATGTCAGTAGTACATTAGGTAGAAAACCTAAGTACAGTAGTTCTAGCTTTTGCTTTGCATAGACAGCACACCGTGACTGTAATTCTCTTCATGTCCTGCAGGGCGTCACTGTGGAGCTCCTGTGTGGTTTTGCCTCTCTTGGCCCTCACATGGATGTCTGCTGTCCTGGCCATCACTGACCGGCGTTCTGCCCTCTTCCAGATTCTTTTCGCTGTGTTTGATTCTCTGGAAGGTTTTGTTATTGTAATGGTTCACTGCATCCTGCGCAGAGAGGTACCCAACATGGCTACCCATTGTACTTAGTGGAAGTTAGCTTCAGTTTGGCTTGGTTTAAGCCAAACGATTATGCTATTGCTAATGTAATATTTGTGAAAGACAATATTACTGTATTTTGAGGTCTGTCATCAGTCTGAGATCTGAACTGAACCACTAGCAGACTTTAGTTAGTAGATTTAAGTGTGTGTACTTCATTAAAATTCATTGTTGAAACCACAGTAGCTTTAACATGCAGTAACACACTATAGAAAAAGTGTTTTTATGCTTCATAAACACTAGCTTTTGGTTTTGAAAAAGCTAGTGTTCTTCACAGAATGAATGACTAGTGTTTCAGCAGCACTCTCTACCCCACCAGGGTGTCAAATTCTAGTCCTCAAGGGCTGATGTCCTGGAACTTTTAGATGTGCCTCTGCTGCACCACACCTGAATAGAATAATTAGGTCATTAGCAAGACGCTGGAGAAAAACTTATCTACACAAGAAGGATGTAAATAAGCCATTTCATTCCAGCGTTTTGTGCCTGTGGCACATCTAAAAACTGCAGGACACTGGCTCTTGAAGACTGGAATTTGACACCTGTGCTCTACACTGATAGTTGTCTGGTTACAGTAGGTCACATGGCACAGAAAGTTCATAGAGGTGAACTGAACAATCCCTGCAAATATTCCACATTAAATCTGGACCTAAATGACAGAATGTTTTGTTATCTAAACTTGAAGGTTTAGGGTGTGGTTTGTGGCTCAGTTTTTAAAATCTCCCACCTGTCTCTCTGTATCTGTGCTGCTAGCATTTGTCCTGTTTTGAGTGACCTCTGCTCCCATGGTTTTCTACAGGTTCAGGAAGCGGTAAAGTGCCGAGTGGTGGATCGGCAGGAAGACACTAATGGAGATTCAGGTGGATCTTTTCAAAATGGGCATGCTCAGCTCATGGTAAGCATCAGCCTTCTCGTTTTTTTGTTCTTTCCGAGAAGCTGACTGATATTCACAGTCTGTACATGTGCTATTTTCTATCCTCAGACTGACTTTGAAAAAGACGTGGATATGGCTTGCAGATCCGGTAAGTTTCCTGTTTGATATGTTTAATTTGTTGTTTGTCTTTTATTCCGCTTTAGGGACAGCAGTTCATGTGTGGCTCATCTGTCTGTTTTGACTGCTGCAGGTTCCTCTGTGTTGTTGGAACAGATGTAATTGTGTCTAACAGTCATAATAACTTCCTTTTCTCAGGGAAGTTTTTCAACAAGAGATCCAGTTTGACTGCTGTGTGCCACAGTTAAATCATGGCGAATGGAAGTGGATTGGACATGTGCTGAGCAGTTAAATGCAGATAAACATGGCCGCCTGAGTCTCTCCTAATGTGCTGCTGTATAATGAAGTTCCTTCTGTCAGCGTTGCGTCAGATATGGACTCTTAAATCTGCTGGGATCAGGAGTCTGATTTTGATGTTAGACGTGATACTAGGAGCAGCATCTGGAGCAGAAAAGCTACTGAGCTCCAGAGAAAACCTGATGGGAAAGTAACAAGAGACAAGATTGCTGTTTTTGTTTTTCTTTTGAGATGTAAAACAGGAAGAGGGACCACAGAGACTGATTTTTGAAAATTTTGTTTGTATAAGGTATTTTAGCAATCTAAATGTTTTATTAAATACCCCATGTTGCAAAATGCTAAGAATATTTTATGCTGTTTACTTAAAATCATATAGCCTGTGACAAAATACATTCTAACTGCATTGTTTGGAGAAGGAGTAAGCAGCAGAAGATGATTTTAATAAAGCAAAGCTTTAATAACAGAAGAAAGCAAGATTAAGCAAGGATTTCCTGCTGGTCTAAAATGTTTATCTTAGAGAGGAGCAAACAGAAGAAATGGACGAGAAATGGGCAAAAACGTGTAGGCTTTTAGTCTAGATTCAAAGGAACTCAGCATTTCAGCTGTTTTGCAGTTTTCTGGAAGTTTGTTCCAGATTTGTGATGGATAGAAGCTGAATGCTGCTTCTCGACTCCCTGGAACCAGAACTTGAGAGGTCTGGAAGATTGATACAACAGCAGCAGTATTCGTGTATTGTGGTGCTAAACCATTTGATTTGATGATTTATAAACTAACAAAAGTATTTTAGAGTATATTTTCTGAGAGGTAGCTCGTGGAAGGACTTCAGAACTGGTTGATGTGTTGATCAGCTGGTGGTAACTCTGGAGGAGCTACTGCAATTCACAGCTCATCTCAGTACACTGCATAAATCTGGCTGTTATTGAAATAGTAAAAAGAGGGAAATCAAACTGGAAACCTTGATATGAAGTCTGCAGTTTTCCGCAAGTTATGGAGACAATCCTGCAAATGTAGAAGATCCTGCTTTCCTCATGATGGGATCAGAGTTGAGCTGCTTCTTCTGAGATATAAATTGCAATGTGAAATCTACTATATACATCACCTAGAATATAACGTCCCTATGGGAAAACATAGGTGACAGCATTATGCTGTCACCACCATTTTGCTTCTTCAGGAGAAGCAACTGGGAAGAGTTACTATACTAAGTTCTGGACCTTTTAGAGGATCAAAACTGAGACAGAGCAGGACACAACCGAATGCATGGGAATGTGTAGGAGTGTCCCAGTCAAAGCCCAAAGATGAACAAAACAATATTGATACACAATAATAAAGACTTTTACCATTTTATCTTCTGTATTTAATTTATGTAATATAAAACTTAATTTTTTAACTCTTTTTTTGGTGGAATGTGATGAAGGTTCATTGATCATTTAAGCATTGGTGGGAAAGTTTATCTTTCATTTCTGTTTGGCCTCCAGGCACAACGAAGCGCTCATCTTTCCAGGGGGAAGACAAGGCTTCTGCCGGGACTCTCACCCTTCAGAAAGGATCCAACTTTAACACAATGCCAGCCAGCATGACCAAGGTTCACCTCCAGAATGTGGCCGACTACTCCAGCCACACCCTCACTCTGCGCCGGGAGAAAGGTGCTGCAAAGGGGATCAGCACCGAGCTCCCTGGCGCCAAATCCATCTACATCTGTGATGGCGAGCTCTTCAAGCAGCTGGATGGGGAACTGCCCCGAGGGAATGGGGAGGGCAGCAGCTCAGACAGTACTGGCAAAGGCCCAGGGTACATCATCCTACCAGCTAACAACACAGGTACTCTGAAGGCCACCAAGGGGAAAGATGATCAGACCAGCAAGTATAACATCACCATGGAACAGCTCCCTCAGAGCAGGCTCATCCATTTGGCGAACTCTACTGCTGGAGAGCCAGTCCCTGGCTTTGGGCTCAAGAGCCTTCCTACTGACCAGGTCAGTGTGTCGTGTACTGAAAGAGACTCACCAGCTCACAAACTGCACAACATGCCCAGAGACCCGCAGACAACAAGCAGCTTGGCAGATGCAGGCGACTCTGGCAACTCTGGGGTGATGTCCAAGAGTGAAACCGTCTCCACACTGTCCATGAGCTCATTGGAGGTAAGACCACCAGTCCTGGATAATAGATTTCAGACTGACTCAGAGAACAAATTTATTTCCACTTCCTGTAAGACTTAAGATTGTAGTAATTAAACTTTTTCATATATTTCACCGTGTACAAAATAACGATAATCTCCATTTCCACAACATGTGCAACACCTTGTGTAAATGAAATAGGTGTATTATTCACTGCAAAAACATAACATCTAACAAGATATTTTCCCCATGTTATAGTTTCCAGTAGAAATAGTACCTTTAAAGAATTATTGATTTCAAATTGCTGAAAAGTTACTTGTAAGTTAGTTTTATTTCAAGTGTACTTAGATATTTGCGCTTGAAACAATTCCAAAGTTACTTAGTAAGATTTTGTTTCTTGAACAGCATAACAGAGTAAATAATGAAAAATAGATTGGACATTATAGTTGCTTGTCTTCTCAGTTAAATTTCAGATTTATTGAGAAAGTTGTGTGATCTAACTTACATTTTAAGTACGACTTCCCAGTTTTGGAAATAGTGGGAAATTTTTTATTATTTTGTTATTAAGTGCTAACTTAATTACTCATAAGAACAATGCAAGTCCCATCAAAACAACAACCAGCCATCCAATGTAGACAGATGTAATAGAATTCTTCAAAGGAGGCAATAATCTATCATTTCCATATGCAGGTGTGTTGCAAACCTATCACCTGGAAGTCCTTTCAGAATCAAGACTGTGGCACAAACAGGGAATATGATTTTAGTTCCAGCCGTACAGACATGAAGTTCTATTTATTACTTTGGGAAACCCAGAATCCCTGACAGTTCAAGCTCCTTCAGGGGTTTTCAAGCATGTACTGTTTTCAAACAGTATATGCTTGAAAATGTTATTTATTATGAACTGCTTTATATCTGTTGTAAAGATAGGAGAGACCAGCTGTGGCAGTCTATTCTTTACTTCTGGTCATTCAGACGTTGCTCCCTGTTCTGTTAGTGTTTGTGAGGTTTTCTTCAAATGTGTCTGTAAAGTCACAGAACATTCAGAGGTTCTGTTCATCCAGAGTTAGACAGGTGGCTACAACACATAGGCTTGATGGAGCAACATTCCTGTTAGGTACATCTCTTTCTGGTTATTCTGGAGGTTAAGGACCAGAATCTCCAGGAGGTTGATCAAACCTTTGGATACTTGAGACCTGCTCTCCAAACGTTTTTTTTAATAGTTCAAACAGCTTATACTCTTTGATATGCACTAATAAGTGCAATAGAAACAGTTTTAGCTAACATCTGCAGTCCTCCTCATGTCCTTAGGGATGTAACACCTGAAGGGATACATCCCTTCATGTTTTTTTGCAAACAAGCACATTTTCTGCAAATAATTTATCATTAAAAAAAATCCCAATCTCTATTAAATAGTTACCTCTCCCCCACAGGTTGAAACATGGTGGTGGGAGTATCATGCTGGTTGGACTTGATTCAAAAATAGATGGAGCTAAATATGAAGCAGCCCTGGAACAATAATGACATCTTGTGGATGTTCTTCTACTTCTGAGATTGAACTGGCTTTAGGAACCTTGTAAGGACCAGCGGATTTATGTATTCCTTTGAATCCAGCTAGACATGTAAATGTGATGAAATATCAGTTCTATTGAAAGAAAAGACATGTACTTAATGAGGAAGTCATATAATCAGCACATTATACTGAAATCCTGACTGAACACACATGAATGTGGAAATGACATATTGTTTTTATATTTTTATTGTCAAACCTTTTGAATGACTAAATGTAAAATCTTCAGATGCGCTCAGTGGCCCAAATGCTTGGAGTGCTTGGTGTTCAGAATAATTCTGCTGGTCTGATGGGGTTAGTTTAATAAAATATGATAATATGCAAGATTAGGAATGTAAACACTGTACATATCATCCATTCATCACATTTTCTCTTTTTTTTGCCTCATAATCCAGAGAAATTAGCATTTAACTTAAACCAGGATGTTGTTTCTTCTGCATTAGTCATGAATAAACTAAACATTAATACAAGCAGCTGAAGGAACAATTAAGTTCTAGAGTTGCTTTCTGGATTAATTTATTGTGCCTTGTAAGTGTTTAGCCAACACAGTGTTAGACTGAGAAAGGATTCCTAGCTATGATCACCATATGAGGAAATTATTAAACTTAATAATCATCCCAATACTTAGAAGTATCATCAATTGCTGTCAAAACATTTCATGTTTTCATCACTTCGGTCATCTCCGAGCTGATGCACAGCTGCTTGCTTCCACTGATAATGAGAAGCTTCTCTGGGCCCATGTTAGAGGAGCATCTGTAAAAAGGTTAGTTCTCTGTGAGCTCGCACTACAGACAGCAGCGTGTGGATGAGACGCCACACTGATCAGCACAAAGTGGCTCAGACATCTGCCTGCTGGTATCTTTTCACTCCGGGGCAAAACACACTTCCATAATGGCGTGCGAGGCAGCAGCTGCCAGAGGAAGCAGGCAACCTGAAGGTCAGGCCTTCCTTCAGCTCTCTGGGACAGCTGACCTAAAGGTCATTCGGTCACAAGCTGTTTGTTGAAAACTCGTGCCAGCGGGGTCTGAATAACCAACAACAGAGCTTGCTTCGTCCCCCCATGACTCACTCCTCCTAAGCCCAGGAAGACCTTTTCTATTGCGGTTTATGTGGAGCTCCACTATTAAACACTTGCGTATTTCTGCTCACAAGGCCTCCAATATCTAGAAGGAATTTTAATCTCTCTGTCTCATCTTCCCCCAGAGACGAAAATCACGCTATGCAGAGCTTGACTTTGAGGTAATTGTAGTTTCTTTGCTTCCTATAGAGATTCTAAAACGTATACCAAAAAGCCTGATGTTTGTTTTAAAGACCTCTACCTTTTTTAACTACATTTATTTTCCAGAAATGATAGTATTGTGCAGAGTAGGAACGTTTAATGTGCAGAGAAAGCAGAAGTAGAACTGATGGTAGTCTGTTCTATTAAACTTGTACGTAACGTGCAATGTTCCTGTGTAGAAAATAATGCACACCCGGAAACGGCACCAGGACATGTTTCAGGACCTGAACAGGAAGATTCAAAGTGCAGACAAGGATAGAGAGTCTCCACCTGTTGATGCCAAAGCTGCCAAAAGATGGAGTGTGTCCTCTACCGGCAGCGACAAGACCAACATGAGTGTAAACAGTTTAATTTTATTCTGCCCTTTCCCCTCTGCTATACTGAATGTTTCCCTATCCCTCTAACCATTAGCACAAATTAACACTGACATTAGCTCTCTTGTTTAACTGTCAATGCCTTTGTTCTAAACATGATGGTTTATCGTTCTGTGTTGTAAGAATCAGATTAAATGAACTGTGGCTTCAAGCTGTGGGTGAGCATTTGTAGGACTACCATTAATATCAAATGCTGAGTGTGGAGTTCTGATTATAGTGCTTTTCATTTTGTCACATTACAACCACAACCTGCTAGTGGAAATTTATTAAGATGTTTTTTTATTATTATTATTATTATTATTGAACAACACAGACAGTGTGTAACTAGGGAAAGAGGGAAAGAGAGGAAAAGGCATGGTTTTTAAATAAATAAATAAAAATACTATTTCAAAACAAAAAATCTGAAAAGTGTGGCTAATGTTCTTAAACTGCCCCTTTTAATTTGACACATCCACAAGTTAGAAGCAGTTGCAGCTTCAGTTCATCTATAGCATCCAGCAGTGTTTACACAGGATCAATGCAGATGTTCTGTGAAGGCCTCTGAAGTTTTTTACAGAACGCACCTCAAAGCCCCGGTTCCGCCTCCTCACAGTTAGCTCTCTGCTTCACCTGAACCTAACATTACCCAGGTGGGTTCACATGACTCCTGACAGATTGACAAAATAAAAATAAAACTCAGGCAACTGATATAGTCTCTGTGGCCCAATAGTCACGAAACAAAAAAGCCTGAAGGTCTGTCCCTGCTAGTGTCTCATAAAAAAAAACTCCCTATTTGTTTCTCGCATCCAGCAGAGATGTGCAGAGAAAGCGACTACCTCTTCTTTCAGGGCCGGTCTGATGTAATATGGGGCCTGAGGCAGAGTCTTATTTAGGACCCTCTCTTCCTACTAAGAACATCAACATCACTAACAGTTTTTTAAATATAGATTTAGTGAACTCTGTGAGAGAGGGACCAGGTTAATTGGCCAAGCTTACAATCAATCACTGATTATTGGCTATTATTTGCTGTGATGTATTTGTAAACAAACCAAGTCCAAACAAAAAGATTACAGCTTCAAATTATAGCCATGGTAAAACTGTTGTCAAACTATCAAGATGATTCTGTGCACTTTTACAAAGTAAACTTTAGAATTAAATCCTAAATGTAAAATTTATTTTTTTATTTATCTCTGCTAAAACCATAAATAATATTTAATAGTATTGTTAAATACTTATTGTTTCTTAATAAACAAATGCTAAAGTTTTAGATCTGTGGACTGTGTTACAATTCAAGCATTCATATCGGCCTTCCGTAGAAATCTGATTGATTTTTTTTTTTTTTTTTACAACACTGTTGTAGTTATTGACTAAACTTAAATGCATGGATGTTTCTCAAGACTTTGTTGAATGACAAAATCTAATGAAAATAATTTATCTCTTAGTCTTAGAATTCGAGATCTCTGAGATGCTCTCATTGAAAAATATCTAGACTTAACCCCTCTGAGCTTTTTTGATCATTCTGCAGCCAGATTGCTATGGAGATTAAACAGTGGGCTATTATTAAGGTTTATTTAGTAAAATAGCAGTGAATTTGCTTATTTCATAAAAAACTTAGTCTCTCCTCTGGTCTGTTTATACAATATGATCCAATGAAATATTAGATTCTTGATTAATATGAGCTTTTGCTATGTTGTTATACGGTGTTTTAAGATCTTGTTCAGTGTGCCCCTGTTAAACTTCAAGCCCCCACCTCTCCAAAGGTCTCTACACAGCCCTGACATTCAAAAAACTAATTTAAATGCACATAAAAAATATTGTGGTATCATTATTATGATTGCTTTGCTATAAAGTTTTAAATGTTATTTTTTAAAATAACATTTAATTTGAAAAAGGTAACTTCACCTTACAGTCTTCAATACCTTTCTGAGTTTTCTGCAGTTTTAAGAACAGAGAAGAAAAAAAAAATACTGTGTATGTGAGCTCAGGCTCTTCCATTCAAGTCAACAAAGAGATTAGAATCTAAAACTGAAAGAAAGAGTAGAACTGGAAGAGTCATAGAAAGTAAGGGGTCAATATGACTATTCCTGTCATGATAAATTTTGCTGGATCATAAATTGTCTCAAAAATTATTGCAATAAATGATAATATTGTTGTTTGATATCATTTATAAGAAAAACGATTGATAATAGCATAATAGTCCAATGTTGCTCGCTCAAAGATTAATGAGCTTTAATTTTGTACAGAAGATTTCACTCATAAAACATAACTAGAATTAATAAATATAAATGTGGTACAAACAACACACAACCAAAGCCATAAATAAAATCGATTCATGTTTTTGTAAAATAATTTCCTTTCAAAAATATTCAAAAATATTAATCCACAAAATGAAAATTATTGACCTTATTTTATTATACAATTAATCAATTCTTTATTGCAACAGCCTTATATATGCCCAATTTCGTTGAATCTTTCTTTCTGGATTCTTATAGGGGATGTTTGTTATTTTTCATTTTATACAATTACTGATAAATAGATTCAATTCTTTTTCATACCAATTTTCTCAAAGATTCACAGATTTGCTTTATTTTTAACTTGAGACTAGCAACATAAGATTAAAAATAACTGCATCACTCTGCTAAAAGTAGCCCTTAAGACCATATAGGAATGAGGCATAACATAAAACTGAAGAATGGACACTAAATATCTCATAATAAAAGCTTTGTGGCAAGTAGACTTTCAAATTCAAATTCTTTATTACTTCCAAAAGGAAAATAAAAGTTGGTGTAACTCGTATTAATAAAAATTATTCAAAGAGATATTGAAGACAGTGATGGCTGTCTTCAATGGCAGGAAAGATATCCTGTAGCAGTCTGTTAAAAACCTCTGACTGAGAGGATTGGTCCGGGATAATTGTCTTGATTTTATGTGAGATCCTTCTTTGCATCATCATCTGTAGAGGTTCCACAGTTGTCCCCAGAACAGAATCAGTCTTTTTTGTCAAGCTCTTGATCCTTTTTATATCCCTGATTCTGATGCTGCTGTCCCAACACATGATGGATGAAGAGATGATAATCTCAACAACAGACTTATAGAAGACCTGCAGCATCTTGCTGCAAACCTTGAAGGATCTTTGCTTCCTCAAGAAGTCCAGTCTGCTCTTACAGAGCAGTACTTCTTACAGAGGCTTTAGTATTGCATCTACAGTCTAGTCTGTTGTCCAGATAACAGCTTGGAGGTATTTTTATTTGTTAACCACCTCCACTTGGAAGTAGGGTTTGGTCTAGCCCTGCTCCTCCTGAAATGTACAACCTTCCCCAATCATTAGGGCAGGAAAAACATCATGAGTATGTGAGCAAGTTTGAAAGGGAGCAGATCACGACTACATTTCCTAACCTGCAGATGTTGTGTGGTGTCCGTGTTCTGCAGTGTGCAATATCTCCTAAAGACAATTCATGGAGCTTCATGAAGGTCCATTGAGGCACATGAGGAATGAAGGCTGGCCATGTATGCCCAGTTGAGGGAGTGTAGCTCAGAGTATTAAAGAAGATTCTGACAGAGAGGTGTCAGAATATCAGGACATTATGATCTTGGGCCAACTCAGCCTCTGTGGGATGTTATAGACAAACAACATCCCACGCCGATCCTCTCCCAGAGCTTTAAAGATCTCCTGCTAGCATCAGCAGAGTTCACCACAGAGTTGCTCCAACACACTAACAGGAGGGTCATAATGTCATGTTTGATATCTCTACACATAATCTCAACAACAGACTTATAGAAGACCTGCAGCAGTATGTCTATATTTACCTCAGCTGTCAACCCAAATTGTTTGTAAAATTTTGGTGTTCTGTCACCTGGTACAACTTATGTGGCTATCAAATATGAAAATCAAAATAACATATTATGCATTCTTATATTTGATGTGGAACTGATGTGTTAAACTGTGACCCCACTGCCGCCCTGAGTTTTTAGGGCTCTACAAACCTGCAAGGAGCCCATGATCATTATGCTTAATGTCACCAGCAGCCAAACAACCAGCACTGCCTCTTTGCTTCTCCTGTTTCATTATCAACCAATTTATTATGTCACTTGTAGAATTTCGTTGAATTGATTCTACAAGGAAAAAAGAGGTTTGGAGGGGGGGGGGGGGGGGGGGACATTCATGCCACTTCATGCTTGCATTGAGCTCCTTTACTGGAAGGCACATATGCTTTTCTTATTATTCATATTTTAGTTGATTCACTGTAAAAAATGTTTTTATTTTTTATTTTTGGCAAAAATATAGCTCTAATTTCCATAACCACCATTTTCATTAAGATAAGATACATTTATTACCCTGTCTGAAGGTATTGCTAAATGAGTTTATGGTGCTGTGAAAAGTATTTGCCTTTTAATAGATTTCTTCTGTTTTTGCTTCCTTGCAGTCAAAGACAATCTGAGTTAAAAAAATATAATCCTGTTTTCTGATTTTTTTTTTTTTTTATTGCGGAAAAAAGTAAAATTTCATATAAAAACCAACCTTGGTATTTGTGAAAACAAATTAAGAACTAGTTGTTCCACCATTTGGAACAGTGGTATTTGTGAAAACCACTGTTCCAAAAATGATTACTCAAATCTCCCAAAAAAAAGAAAAATAATTCCACTTTAATTTTGTCCCTCCATAGAGCTGCCCTAAAAGTCTGCGAGAAAATCAAAAGGGTTTTTGGAAGTTGTGAGACGGGCCTTTGTGTTCCCTTTCATCAGAAGTATTTAATTGGGGTTATTATAAGAAAAGAAATAAAGTCATAATATGTGTTGATTGCGACTAATTTGTAAAAGCAATAGCATGTGAGACCTGCTGGACGAGTTGCTGCTCTAGCCTCCTCTCTGCTCTCTTAGCCAATCTCACTGAGGTTCTCTGGAATCCTGAACCGTTACAAACGGCTTTCCAAATTGATAGATGTTATTGAATTTCTATAGTCCACAATATATTGCCCTAGGTTGGTGTAGACGTTAATTTTTCTTTAATAAATAAAATGATTTGCAAATGTTTTTTTCATTTCTGAAAGGTTACCTTTGTCCGATGGTAAAATTTGTGAAATGATCTGAAACATTTAGTTACAAAAAGCAAAAACTGAAGAAATCCATTCAGTCTTCTTGCACTTTACATAAGAATTAAAGTAGAAACCTTAAATTGATGTAGTTTATATTGAGTTTATATGATGAAGTAACTTTCAGGCCACCATCAGTGTACAGGAGCCGACAACCTGCCTGAACCAAATGAGTGATTCATCTACAGCACCTTATGACATGCTGAGAACCAGATTCAGTCATTACTTTAACTATGCTACAAAATAGTCACATCTGAAACATGCAGGATGCCAGGTCTGGGGCACTGGAGTTGGCCACTTCTGCTTGATTCAAATGTTTCTGAAATAAAACAAAACTCAAATAAAAAAAGGTGGGTTCTCTCATTGTGTCCTTTTCTGCAGGACAAGCAGCAGACTCCCAGTAAAAGGGCATGGGAGGGCATTCGCAAACCTCACTCACCCCCATCCTGGGTGAGGAAGGAACTGGAAGCGGTGGTTGTGTCACCCTTGGAGCTGCAGACGGTAGAGTGGGAGAAGAACAGCGCCACCATCCCCCTGGTGGGCCAGGAGATCATGGACCTGCAGACGGAAGTGTGACCTCTGACCAGGGCCTCACATCCCGCAGCTCCCTGCCATTTTCAGTGCTGTCACCACGCACACTCACACACACACGCACACCCACGCACTTTGCCATGGTCAGTGCAAAATGAAGTAGAGTCCTCTGCCAGGATGCTACTGGACATAAATTGGAGGAGGGGACAAGGTTGGAAATTGGAGTTTCGAGCAAAGAGGAACATGATGTCTCTTTTTTGTTTCATTTGATACTTTAATGTGGCAGAAAAGTGGACTGTCTGGACAACTGTCAGGTGACTCATAACAAGAGACTAAGTGCTTCTACGTGTGCATTATCCAGATGTTCTAAACAGCATAGTTATGCTCCCCCTGTATTCAACTGTTACCATGTAATAATCTTGATGTGTCTCTTGGCTAAAATCGAGGCTGTCCTGATGGAGGCTGATGTTAAGCTCAGCTTCAGTTGCCTCAGTGACACTAAGCTGGGTTTAAGGACCAGGACTGGATCTGACCCGCTCCTCAGTACCGATCCAGGCACAGTGATTGGAGCATGCCACGGTCAACAGGACTTTTTGTCCCCCTGATGGGGGACAAAAAGTAGGGAGAGTTCAGAGACTGTGGTATGGGTGGGGCATGTATGGGCTGCTGGCTCTGGTTGACCCGTATCATCCAGTGGGAACCCAGCTACTTGGGGTTCATAAAGTAAAGACACCCTGAGAAGAACAAAGCTCAACATGTTGGTAGACTGGAAAAGTGAACCGAAAGGACCCTGTGTGTGTGTGCCCTGAGAACCGCATTAGGAGTACGCGGCCATACTTATATCTGACTCATTGGTCAACGATGATGTCCAATGAGGTCATCCGGCAGTGTGTGTGTGTGTACGTGTGTGTGCAGGCTGCACAGAGGGAAAGCACAAGACTCACCTGGAGTTCTGATGTATAGCATTGTTATTATTTTGACAGAGTTCTACAGAATGGATTTTAGCCTATAAATATCTTTCTTACTGTGCTTGAGGATAGTTGTTCTCATTATTATAAATATGAACATGATTATTCTGATACTGATAAGCCCCCCTCTCTCTGCACCCCCACCACCCACTACCCTCTCTCTGCCCCCCCAGCAGCCCCACTACCCACTACCCTCTCCCCTGACTCATCAGGGTACCAGACTACAAGTGTTCTGTATCGCTATGTAACTGTGTGTTTTGATATCACTACTGAGTCATTCAGATCTGTGTTTGTCTGTTGCCCTGCCCTTCATAATACCATGAAGTCATCCGTACTTCACCCCCAATCCCCATGTCATGCAACCCCCTGATCCCTTTTATTTTGCCAGTACTGCTTTTTTGTTGATGTACAGTTTTCAGAGCACAATATGAATGTGTCTTATTTCTAATAAAAGCATATCTATATAATGAATCTTTATGTCTGCTCCCTGATGATAAAAGTGCCTTGCTAAAGTGTTCAGACCTCTAAAACTTTTCTGTTTCCATGAGGTGGGCGGATCGATCCAAGATATCAATTAAATCAATAAAGTATCAATATTTGATCAATATAAGTGTGTTAAAATTAATACTTTAATTTCAGATTCCATTTTCTTTTGTATTATAGTTTCTTAACTCTACCTCAATATTTTTTATTTGGTCTCAGATGGTGATTTTTTGCACTTTATTTGGAAAAAACACACAACTCATGTTAATGTGTTATCATTATATTTTATAGATGCCAATCAACTTTGTCCATATTCTGCCCAAGGTTTGAACAAAATAATTCCAAGTAAAAACCACAAAAACATTTAAAGGTCATTAATTATATAACAAATTTAAATATTGGTGATACTGGCCAAATATTTCCATGGTATCAGATCCATACCAAAGTATGCAATATCACATACCTCAACATTTTTTTTTTACAAACATAAAAAAATGTAAACATTTTAACTGATAGATGTGAACAAAGGAGTGCGTAACTGTGAGAAAAATTAAATGTAATAAATAAAAATCTGTTCTTCCTGGACTGTACTGAACGTTTATATTCAGCCCCTCAGAGTGAATACTTTGTACCCCCACC
The DNA here is from genome assembly GCF_027474105.1 of Poeciliopsis prolifica. Lineage (NCBI taxonomy): Eukaryota > Metazoa > Chordata > Actinopteri > Cyprinodontiformes > Poeciliidae > Poeciliopsis > Poeciliopsis prolifica. The sequence goes on along the minus strand of NW_026562392.1, from coordinate 180,472 downwards.
ATTGTGGAAAATATTGCTGAAGCTGAGATTTGTTTGGTGAATATTAATATTAAAGTCATGGTACAGACTGTTTGCAGGGTTTCGGTTGTAACGAATCTCCATCTAAACAAAAGATTGTACACACTCAAGGCAGTTCTTTGAATTATTTTATAAATATTTAGAAATTAGTATGTTTGTTGCCTTTTGTCATGAAAACTAGAAAGAATGACGTGAATGTAATAAACAAAAACAAAAAAAAACAATCGGACACGTCAGTTTAAGAATGCGGATGGGAGTGGCACGCTACTTACTAAACAAAAATCAGCTGCTCCACTGGATTCTCCGTATTATTTCCGTCACTCTTGTGTTTCTTTACAAATAAACAACACCCTTATTTACCTTATTAAAACAGTCTCTAAAACAAAACAAAATGAGACCTTAGAATAATAATTGTCCAACGAAATGTCAGCATTAATGCGCTAAAAAATAAGGATCCGTGCACCCACAAAAAATTGCCGTTGGCACCCAAAAAAAAATTGCCGTTGGGGCTTAAACATTTCATCAGTCTTTGTCCAAAAATTATAGTAAAATATGGAAACATCTCACTGGGTCGGCAAAGTGTATACATGGGCGGTCTCCTTCGTCTGGCCTGGTGCGTCCTTTGCCCCAGTCGCTCCAGGTATCGGGTCCTTGCCCCGTGTGGCCTTCATTTTACATCCAGAAGTCCTTTTAATTACTTCAGCATTGGGTCAAACTTTCCCCCAACAAACAAAGAAAATGCTTCTCCGTGCTATTCTCTGGAGCTCCAGACATTTTCCTCGCACCGTGCACCTGCACAGCCCCTTCCCCTCCAACCTGTGGAGAGGAACTCTTTTTATAAGTTCGGGTAAACGTTGTGACCCAGATATTTTTCCTCCGTGGACTTTTATACACAAAACAAATACATACAAGACCTTGTTGTGCATATACTAATACAAACAATGTATTTGTATTTTATTAATTTATGTTTTATTCTCTGTGGTTATCATTTTTTTTCACGATACTTTATTTTTATTGTGATGTCACAAGATCAGTACTGAACATGTTCTGATCTAAACCACTTCTCCACACTTAACGGTTTTAATCCCATATCCCCATCAATTCTGATGAATAGTTTTATCATTCTGTTCAGCATGATGCTGCACCTCCATGTTTCAAAGTGGAGGTGGCAGCAAACGTCAGATGCAGATGACAAAATCCAGGCTGGTGTGCTTCCATGCCTTTATTCTGGGTGGTTGTCTTCACACACACCAGCCCATCAAGGTACAGCAAGCAGTTACACCACCTGGCTATGTCAGTGACATAATCCTAAAGCCCAAGAATGAGCAGCAGGCAAAACAGGAGCTAAAAGTGTTTCGTTGTCCATGTAACATGACAGTTGCAGCGTTAAAAATGAAAATTATCCATAGAGATGTCATTTTCTCTCCTGACCTTTTTCAGACAGCACAATCTCCTTAAACATTGCATCCATCGGCTGTTCCATTGAACTGAAATGCTCTATGTGTGAAACACACTTTGTGGAGGCCAAAAGGGTGTTATTTTGCTCTCTTGCAGCAAGGGCAATCTCTTCTAAATATTTGTTGTCATGTGAAAAAGTACACAAGACTGCCACATTTTGGTGCATCATCAGAATAAGAATAATAAGAATCTTTTGATATTGTGCAAGAAACTACAACAAAATAAAAACTGCAACCTTTGAAGGCAGTGCAGATAAATACATACATTTCAATTAACTATTGTAGAAACACAAATCATGATTTTAAGAAAAAAAAAAATAAATGGTGATCTTTATTTTGCTTCCAGGATTAGACATACATATTTTGCAGAATGTCTGATTTGAACATGAAGACCTTATTAAAAATATAAAAGTGTTTAGTCACTGTTGCTGAAGTCAGGCAAGAGCAAATGTCCGAGCAAATGTTGAAGGACTGCTGAGGATAGTGGCTGACTTACAGATCTCCACAACCACACTAAAAGTAGACATGTAGTATGTAGTGTAACACAGATCTGCTTCAACTGCATGGTTTTAGATGTGTGTGATACTGCATATTTTGGTATTGATTTGATGCCAAGCAACTACAGGAACCGTACTGATTTTATATATCAAACTTGTTTAAGTTTGATATAAGAATTTTTATATATCAAACTTCCTTATATATCAAACTTTATATATATATATATATATATATATATATTATATATATATATATATATATATATATATATATATATATATAAATTCCCTTCTCACCCACCGCGGGTGGTTCTTATCCTCTGAGCTCGGGTCCTCTACCAGAGGCCTGGGAGCTTGAGGGTTCTGCGCAGTATCTTGGCTGTGCCAAGGACTGCACATTTCTGGACTGAGATGTCTGATGTTGTTCCTGGGATCTGTTGTAGCCACTGCTCCAGTTTGGGGGTTACTGCCCCAAGGTTAGAGGCTAAAATCAAGGTAACAAGGAGGGAAGTGAGCCAACTGTCAGAGCTCCACAAGGGTACAATGAAAAGACCAGTACCCAGAAAGTACAGGCAGATGCCCATACCTGAAGCACTTGAAACTGCCAAACAGAGGCTTCAAGCCTTGGCCAGCCGCCTAAAGAGATACACAAGGGAGAATGAATCCAGAAGGATTAACCGGCTCTTCTCCACTCAACCAGCTAAGGTGTACTCTCAATGGCAGGGTAATAACAACAGAGCAGACCCACCAAGGCTGGAGACTGAACAATACTGGAAAGGCATATGGGAAAGGGAGGCGTCCCACAACAGCAATGCACAGTGGCTGATCTCTCTACGAGAGGACCACAGCAACCTCCCTGAGCAAGCCCCGGTAACCATCACTGTGATAGATGTTCAAGAAAGAGTCTCAGGCATGAAAAACTGGACAGCACCAGGGCCTGACATGATCCATGCCTACTGGCTAAAGAAACTCACTGCTCTCCATGAGCGACTGGCAGCCCAAATGAACCAGCTGCTACAAAGTGGGACTCACCCTGAATGGTTAACTGAAGGGCGGACAATCCTAATCCAGAAGGATCCATCAAAGGGTCCAGTCCCACCCAACTACCGACCAATAACCTGCCTCTCCACAACCTGGAAGCTCATGTCAGGCATCATAGCGGCCAAGATAAGCAAACACATGGATAAACACATGAGCACGGCATAGAAGGGTATCGGTGTAAATACCAGAGGAGCCAAACACCAACTCCTCGTAGACCACACAGTTGCCCGAGACTGCAAAGCCCGACACACAAACCTGTGCATGGCTTGGATCGATTACAAGAAAGCCTATGACTCAATGCCGCATACTTGGATCATTGAATGCCTAGAGATGTATAACATCAACAGGATTCTGAGAGCCTTCATTGCAAACTCGATGAAGCTGTGGAAAACTACCCTTGAAGCCAACTGCAAACCACTTGCACAAGTGTCCATCAAATGTGGCATATACCAAGGAGATGCTCTGTCCCCGCTACTGTTCTGCATAGGCCTGAACCCCCTCAGCCAAATTATCAACAAGACTGGCTACGGATACCGACTCAAAAATGGGGCCAACATCAGTCACCTCCTCTACATGGATGACATCAAGCTGTATGCCAAGAGTGAGCGAGACATCGACTCACTGATCCACACCACCAGGATCTACAGCACTGACATTGGGATGTCATTCGGACTAGAGAAGTGTGGTCGGCTGATCACAAAGAGGGGGAAGGTGATCCGCACAGAAGGAGTCTCACTCCCACAAGGAACAATAGCAGACATAGAGGACAGTTACAAGTACCTAGGTATACCACAAGCAAATGGCAACCTCGATGAGGCCACAAGGAAAGGAGCCACAGCTAAATACCTCCAACGAATAAGGCAAGTCCTGAGAAGCCAGCTCAATGGCAAGAACAAAATCCGTGCGATAAACAGCTATGCCGTGCCAGTAATCAGATACCCTGCTGGAATAATTAGCTGGCCAAAGGAGGAGATAAAAGCCACAGATATTAAGACTAGAAAGCTACTAACCATGCATGGAGGGTTCCATCCCAAATCCAGCACCCTGAGACTGTACACGAGCCGCAAGGAAGGAGGCAGAGGACTAGTGAGTGTGAGAACCACTGTCCAGGACGAAACAACTAAGATCCATAAATACATCAGGGACAAAGCCTCAACAGACAATGTGCTCAGCGAATGTCTCAGACAACAGGGAACGGAGGTTGAGGTGCCAGAGATACCATCATGGGAGGACAAGCCCCTACATGGGATGTACCACCAGCAAATAACCCAAGTGGCTGATATCAGTAAATCCTACCAATGGCTGGAAAAAGCTGGACTCAAGGACAGCACAGAGGCCCTCATCCTGGCCACCCAGGAACAGGCCCTAAACACCAGAGCAATAGAGGCCCAGTTCTACCACACCAGACAAGACCCAAGGTGTAGGTTGTGCAAGGAGGCCCCTGAGACAATCCAGCACATCACAGCAGGGTGCAAGATACATGGAGCGACATAACCAAGTGGCAGGCATAGTGTACAGAAACATCTGTGCAGAATATGGACTGGAAACCCCGAGATCAAAGTGGGAAACACCCCCAAAGGTGGTGGACAACGCCAGAGCTAAGATTCTGTGGGACTTCCAGATCCAGACAGACAAAATGGTAATGGCAAACCAACCAGACATTGTCGTAGTGGATAAACAACAGAGGAAAGCCGTTGTGGTAGACGTAGCAATACCAAGTGATTGCAACATCAGGAAAAAGGAGCAAGAGAAACTGGAGAAATACCAGGGCTTCAGGGAAGAACTGGAGAGGGCCTGGAAGGTGAAGACCACAGTGGTGCCTGTGGTCATCGGGGCCCTCGGGGCAGTAACCCCCAAACTGGAGCAGTGGCTACAACAGATCCCAGGAACAACATCAGACATCTCAGTCCAGAAATGTGCAGTCCTTGGCACAGCCAAGATACTGCGCAGAACCTCAAGCTCCCAGGCCTCTGGTAGAGGACCCGAGCTCAGAGGATAAGAACCAACCGCGGTGGGTGAGAAGGGAATTTTTTTTTTTTTTTTTATGTCCTTTTTCAGAAAAAGGACATAATTCATTTATATCTTCTAAATTTAGCTACAAAACTGCTAACCTTACTCAAGGGGGGCTTATAAAAAACTTTCCATATTGGTTTATTAATATCTCCGACTTTAAACCTGTCTCTCCAAACAGTATCATTTCTTCCACTTAGTTGTTTCTCATTCAACCCTTAAACAGCCAATTTATACAAACATTTTCCATTTAACATACAAAAATTAAAATCTTTTTGCGTAATCAAAAGAGGACCCATCAATTCTGAGAAATCAATATTTAGTCCCATTTCTGGAAACGGATCTGTAGAGTCAGAGAGTTCTTCTCCATTACAAAAGTCCACCAGCATCTGCTTTTCATCCAAAGTCAATTTTCCAAGCCACAGGTCTAAAATAGTCCTCATGCCTCGGATCAATTTTAACCCAAGCGAATAAGCTGTCGCCTTTGTGTTTTAAAGTCCTGGTCCAGCCGTCTCCACAATGTGTCTTAATTTTAGAACTTTATTCTGAAATTCTTGATAATCCAGCTCTATCTTCAAAAGCCAAACTTTCCTCGTAAATGAAAGGTTCTTCAAGAAGCCAAAACAAAGACACAGTTGGTTCCAGTCTTTTCCACTCAAAAATCATCCATGCTCTAAATAAACTTTTGCAAAACATTGGTATTTCATACAAAAATAACAGTTTACAATTTAACAAAAACAAAGAAACATCTAAACCAAAACCTCCTACTCTTTTCAAAACAATACTTGTTATTGACTTCCACAAAACATCCTCCTCCCTCCCCATTAGATATTTCTGAATAAACTGTAGCCTAAATGCAGCAGTTCTGCTCTCCAGATGAACCAATAGTTGTCCACCTTCTTCTTTAGATAAGAAAAGCACAGCCTGGGATACTGTGGTGGAAAATTTGAATAAGTTCACATCTGGTAGTTGTAAGAACCACTTCCAGACAAAGAACAACATTGTCGAACACCTCTTGTGACTTTAAAAGGTTTGCACAAACAGTCATTAATTTTCAGTACACTCTCAATGATTTCATTTATAACCATAATCTTGGCAATAAATCCAGAGCCAAGACCAAACCTTTCCGACACTTTCCAAAGGTAATGTTGCTGAACTCAACTCTAATAAGAAAAATTTTATCAAACATCAATCTGCCAGGGACATAGTAAGTTTGTGTTTGATGAACAACCTGATCCATCACCTTTTTCAATCTGTTTTCCAGCACCTTTGACAAGAGTTTATAGTCTGTACATAGCTTAGAAACAGGTTGCCGATTTTTAATGTCCTGGACATCACTGTTCTTTGGTAGCAGTATGAGAACTCCTTTCCTGCAGCTCTGAGGTAGAAATCCTTCAGCAAACTTCCAAAAGGTCAACGCAGAGGTCAGACCAGAACACTCTGTCAAATTCACTGGGAACTCCATCGATGCAAGGTGCTTTGCAGTGCAACATGAATTTCTTCCAGAGTCATAGGCTCCCCAACTCCTTGGCAAAATCCACAGAAATTCTTGGAATATCACTGCAGAAGCCATTAAAACTGTCTTCATCCTCGATGTGTTCAGAGCTGTACAGATGTCCATAGAAATTTGCTGCTCTTCGTCTGATGTCACCGCAACATCCACAGATGATTTCAAACCATGCATAAACTTGCACTGTCCTTGCTTTTTTCTCAATGAGAAGGAAAACTTTGTTGGAGTGTCCATTAAAGCAACTTTCTGAGAATAGCATCAAACCAGCGCTCCCTGTGTTTTTGATCCCAGCAAATCAACCAAAGCAGTTTTTTTGGCTTGAGGTTCTCAAAACAGCCTGGATCTCCAGTGGATTGTGCAGAAGCCCACAGCTCCACTATTTCAATCTCCAGATCTCCTAATAAACTTGGGTAAACCAGATGAAACATTGATAGTGTACTGTTGACATAGTTCTTTAATTTAAATTTTCCCACGATCCCACCACTGCCCTCAAGATGCAAAATCCTCTTTTCTAGTTTTGTGCATTCTCCAGAATGAAATAAATGTCTCTTTAAAATTGGTATCCAATAGCAAAGCAGTGTTAAAATGCCAATAAGTAGACTTATGTTTAATACTGGCAATAAAAGCACTTAATGAAACCACAGCATGGTCCAAAAAACATACAGAATGGATATTACAGTTTTGAAAAATTCCAAAATTATGTCTAAAACTATATATTCTATCCAACCTAGCTGCAGAAAAAGCATTATCTGTGTTTCTACCCCATGTACCGGTATGTGTTTTTTGAGTGTGCATTTCTCTCCAAATATAAACCAAATAAAATAAATCAATCAAATGTTTTAAGAAAGTTGTTGAAGCTGAAAGAGGTTCAAAATAATTCCTATCCAATTGATCATTTTCTGTACAGTTAAAATCCCTGCCCAAAAAAAGAAAATCATCCATATCACTCATATGAAACATTTTCAAGTTTATGTAAAAAAAAAAGAACCCTCTCTCTTCTTGCACTTGGAGCATAGACCTGTATGAAAACAATATTAAAACAACCATATTTTGCTTTCACTGTCATTAATCCACCCTTGATTACTTCCTCAAAATGATAAGACAGCGGTTGAAAAGTTGTCCGGTCTGGTTTAAATTACTCAAAATAATTTCTCCTCCCCATTTCTCCTCCAATCTATCTCATTTAAACAATCACTGTGTGTTTCTTGCACCATCAACACATTTATATTCATTAATTCAAACACACTGATTCTCTTCTTCACATCTCTGGCTTCATTCAGATTTAACAAAGAAACTCTGAAGTGACTCATTACCAAAGATGGGAGAAAAAACAGAAAGAAAATACAGACATTTGACAAATATCACACACATTGTCGTTGTTGACTTCTTTCTTAGTTTTCCAATAAATTTTTTTAACCGGTAAACTTCTTTATCATTATATTCCCATTTTCTTTTATTGCTCAACTGAGATCTCGCATGCACGAGAAAACATTTCTTGTGCAAAATTCTCTCCTTTTACATTTTTCATATTCTTTGTAACTTTTAAAAAACATTTTGCACACCATAACCTTTTCTGTGTTCACTTTGAACAACGGATTTGCAAGATGACCTGGCCAAAGTATCTACAGTCCAACCATCATCTTCACCTTCCTCCTCCTTCTCTTCCATATTACTTTCTGACTTTAGAACTTTTTCTGAGCATTCAATATCTGTATCTTTTTCATCATTTTCAGTTTGAGACCCACAAATACCTTCAGAAAATGTCAAAACCATCTTCCTCCAGTGTTTGACTGTATCCCTCATCCTCTATTTCCTCAGTATTTGTTTTCCTCTGAAGGGACATTAGTAAACTGACTGTCCTCCTCACTGTTATCTTCCTACTTTTCCTGTGAATCGTTCACCATTTGATATTTCAAGATTTGCTCTCCATCTTCTAGCACAAATATTTTATGCACTTCTTTTTCACTGTGAACATTTTTTTTCAGACGTTTGCCCTTCTATTTCTTTAGTCACTGCGCTCCCTGAACCTGTAGCCTCAATTTGTTTTGACAATTTTTCACTTTCCTTATCTTGGGTTTACACTGAATTATCAGGAGAAAGATTATTTTCCAGGACACACTCGAACCAAGTGACCAACTTCCCCGCAACCAAAACAAAAGTTCCTGACATAAATATATATAAATAGCATAGTCAATCATCTACTCAAACAATAAGAACTAAGTTAAGGTTTCCATTTTTCTTATTCAGAAACATAAGGACCTGTCTTCTGTGTGAAACAACGTGTTCAAACTATGGTGACTTGAAACCCGACACCATTTTCCTGATTGTGGAAACAATTTTCCCATGCCGCAATAATTCTCTCACCAACAATTCATCACTGATGAACGGGGGTCTATTTGCAATCGTTACCTTTTTAGCTGTAGTACTCAATGGGGAAACAGACAAAAAAGTGTCATTCACAACAATCCCTTTTTCAATCACATTGTTTGCCTTCTCCACTCTATCAACAAAAATGACAACAGCACTGTTCATCTGATCAGCAGATTTAATGCTACTACATCCTACAACTTCTTCTACTGCCAAACTACATTCCTCTACTGCCATGTTGTCTTGTAAGTTTGGTTAAATCCATTTCCGGTATTTTGCACCAGAAGGTAAAATGCCAGTGTTACGTTTGGAAAAATAACCAATTACACCCAACCTATCTCCGCAACCACAACATTTAAAAAAGAATACTCATAGAAAACCCAAAAAGAGATAGAAAATACAAGATAGAAGTTTTCAATCTCTCAGTCCACTCACCACACACTGAAGGAGAAAGATCTGTGTTGAAAAATCAATCCAGTTGAAAACAAATGTATTGAATATTTGACCTCTTTTTGGATATCAGAAGAAGGAATTATTAACACAGTGAAGTGTTACAAAAATGAAAACATTTTGTAACACCATCCTTAGCTTCCAGCTAATTTCCATATATTAAAGTTCTAATTGCTATTCAGATTTATTTATCTAAATATCATTACACTGAAACTGTTGTAGATACAAAATAATATAACTGTGCAAGAAACCCTGAGATGAATTAAACATTCTCTTCCCCAATAGTGCAAAATAAACTTCAATGTAAATCAATATGCTCTTCTGTGAGGTAGACACTCTATGTTCGAGTCCAGGTTTAAAACTTTCTTTTTTTGATAAAGCTTAGAATTAAAGTTAGAATGACTTCAATAAGTCATCCTGAGCTACATTTCTGTAATTATTTTTCACTAGGCTTGGGATACTGGAGGACAAACTGATCACTTTTTCTCAGGTTTTCTTCTACTACTTGCCAACTTGCATTATTTGCTGTTTTTTCAACAGTCAACTTTTTGTTTTCTTGCAGTTATTTTTCTCGCATTCTGATTGGCTGATTCTTTCCTGGAGGAGAACATTTATAGAAATAATGTACATATCTACATACATTATGCCTCTCCTGCTATTAACTTTATGAAATAAGAGTATTTGTTTACACATTTAGGACATGCATGCTCGTTATGAGATTACTGGGAAGTCAAGTCAAGGCTTGTCTTGAAGAAGTGAATGCTGAAAGTCAGTGACTAGATGCTTTTCTAGGCTTCCTTGGATCGAAACCTTTTATCCTAACTTGATTAATTAACTGTACTTACTGTAATTCAATTAGAATGTATGTATGATTGAATTAACATTACTTTTTTGTAAAGTGTTACAAGGTAGTATTTTGCTGTGTATTCAAAATACAAAGTCTTAGATCACATTTTATTAGTATTCTGCTCATTTATTAAATTTGGTACATTGCACGTTGAACTCTGCAGGCTGACCTTTTCACAATTTACTGATGTTTGTTTGAAATATTGCCTGTCATGACAACTCTGTCAAACACAACCACACATTCCCTCTTGTTGTCCATGAGTAGTGCAGTTCCAGCCACAGTGAGTTCACTTTGATTTTTCTCACTTTGGGGGCTTGTTTTTCTGCCACAGTGCTTTAAGTGGGGGGGTGATGTAGCATGAGGAAAAAGTGGCCTATAACATCATTACTATCCATCCAGACACATTAACCTCATGTTGTTAATTAGACCATCAAGAGGCTTTTTGATGTATCTCACCCTACAAGAGTCTGACAATGGGCAATAATTGAAAGGCACTTGGACGACATTTTGTTGATCTCTTCTAACTCTTGTAAGTGGTTGTGAATGATGGTGGAGGGTGAGAAAGTTGCTAATGGATAGTTGCAGCTGCACACTGCTGCAACTTGAACTTGGCCATACTATCAAACTCACTGTTAAGCTGCAACAAAAAAGTAAGTTAGCGATTGTGCATGTGTGTGCGACCATGCTAACATGAACTCAATAATTAGGTCTCACAAAATCAAATTTCAATGAAACATTTAATGCTCTGTGTCAAGAGTTCAGCTCTTCAATGATACTCTACCTGAATTAGCCATTTAAGAGACCAGCTGTGGCTAATTTGATTTCATATTTACAGTATTGTTCATTAATTTAGCAACTTTCAGTCTGACCTCAAAATAAACTAAGAAAAATATGTGGTTTGCAGATAAAGGTCAAATTTGAGTAATACATTCTAATATTCCTGATGCAGTAGGAGGTAAAGAATAGAATGGAATATAGTTCATTAATCCCCAAGGGAAAATTGCTTATTCATTGACAAGCTACTCCTTCCAAGGTCTTAAAAATTAATAATAGAATATAGCCATAAGAGATAAAGTTGATCAAATATATTTAAGAGTGATAAAATAAAATATATTTAAGGCTGACATTTGTCCTTCCAGGCAAGGCGAGTAAAGTGTTGCCCAATGAGGTTGATCCATCGATTCCAGGGTGAACTCCTACTGCCTTTCCCACTGTTACCCCCATTCTTTCAGTTGTCTTAGTCTGATCACTCTTCCAAGGTGTCACTACCTGTTATTTTCTGGGAGGTGTCAGGGGAGTTTGGTGGAGGATATAATTGATGACAGTAGTGGTGGGTGTGACGATGCTATTCACTGTGAAAGTAGTTCATACATAATTGATTTCTTTGAGTTGATGTTCTTGTTCCTTTCTTGTATTTTGGTCCTTGTGGTTCGGATTCTTACAATTTTCCTTTGATTAGTTGATTGTTCTGTTTCTAGCTAAACTCCCTCAGGGTTCATTTTGTGCTTTTTAGACACTTTTCCTCAGGTTTGTTGATTTGCTTCTGTCTCATCGGCATTACAATCCTCTGATGTCAGCTTCTTGTATTCGTCTATATCTGTATTCCATGTCTCTTCTCTAATCTCATTTTTTCTGGATGCCAGATTCTTGCTGTTCCCAGAATATATCTCCTTTGTTGGTTAATCAGATTAGTAATTAAAAAACAAGAAATAAACTTATACAAATATAAGTTTATTTCTATAGCACATTTTATCAAAAAAGTTCAAAATTTTTTGCATATTAAAAATATAGTGCAATGAAACAATCAACAAGAGTTATGTGACATCAGACTTTTAAAGAACATTTCCGGACACTCAGAGATGCCTTACAGAAAAATCAGTCATTCCCAATCACACACACATCGGCGGCAAACTACTGGACAGTAACCCTAGCTGCCCTGAGACGGTCTGACAAAACCAATACAGTGATGCCACCACCAGCAGGTAAAGTAAGTGAAATGCCTTCCCCAAGGAGACAAGACAGCGATGGATTTGTCAGTATGGTCTTACCATCACCATCATTATTTTATTTTTTTGCCAAGTGCCATTATCAAAATGATCAAGAATAGCTATAAGAAAATTTACGCAATATATATTGATCAATGTTCCAGTTATTATTGATCAAAGGGAGCTCTAAACAGGTGGGTTTTAGATGAGGTACCTGGTGTGTGAGTTATTGACCCTTTGCATGTGATATCACACCCTTCATAACTTTGCCCACTCCATTATGATGTATGTCAAAACAACCTATTTGATCTTGTATGGCTTTACAAGTTGTCTTGTAAAGCCGACTTGTATTGCTTTACAAGACAATGTATCACTTTCATTTAGTAGAGTGCCCTGTGGTCGGCTGCATAAACAAGCAAGGAAGCAAACCAAACTTGTCATTTTATTGTCTAACTTTTAATGAGGAAAGATACGACGGCGATGGATAGCAGCTGTCAGTTATAGTGACTGTCAGCCATCAGTATAATCACAAATTTACAGCGAACACGTTATACAAGGTTAGATGATTAACGTTCATTTACTTTATATTATATTATATTATAGCAAGTGTACACGTCTAACTATTAGCAACTGTGGAGACAATGCAGAAATGTCATGTAGCCTAACATGTATGAATAAAAACTATTAATGTCGCTATGGTTTGAGAGGAAGCAACATGTATAATAGTGATACAAATCATGTCGTGTAAATTCAGGCAAAGTTGGTCATTTGATCAACACATGAGGAGGCAGAGGTTGGTTTCTAAGCTATGAATTTCTAACTTTTGGAAATACCACCATCTATGTGTCCCAAGGATGTTATGTTCATAGACACATTAGGTTGATTTGAACAAGTAGAAGCCATGAATATCCTAGCAAAATAAATAAAAACATTTCAAATATGCTGAACCCAGCCAAGATAAAGAAATATTACCAAGGCCTCCCCTCTTCCTAAATTGATGATTGATGATCACTACCAATGGCCATCATGTCGCCTTGAATAATTTTGTGATGTAATTGCAAAGTGTGAACAGGAGATTAGTTCTGTCTTCAGAGCAGTGGTTTGTCTCCTCTGAGCCAAATTACACATACACTAGGCATGCAGTCCTACTCTGCAAACTCTCACAACTGGCTCTGACATTATTCCAGATATATGATATATTACAGAAATATGGTATTGTTTCTGCAAAACACTAATTCAAACCATTTCTTTTCTGAAAGTATACAAAATCTAATGATTTTGAATAGAAGTGGGTTTAAAGTGAGGCCTAAAAACATTAGCTACTCCTCTTGGATTGCACATGTGTCAGCAAACTGATGGAATTATTGAAAACTAATTTGTGTGTGTCAAAAAGTACTGAGACCATTCGTTATTCTGATGACATGATTAAAAAATAAAGCATAAATACAGAGAATAATGATACAAGGCTCATAGATAAATGACACATTTTAATAATGTCTGTAGTCAAAATATGATTTTGATTGCAAACAATAAAACACAAGATTCTTGCTCTCTTTTGCAGAAGTATACTTGTATAAAATCAAACTATAATTATGAAGATCAGAATTAAAGTGATTTGTTACTTGCTAAATCAGATGAAATAACTGTGTGTAGTCATCCTCTTGACTGATGTTTGGATATCCTGAAGCAGCAAATGCACCACCTTGAGAAGATGCACACCATCTTGATTAAGGTACTGTAAAAAACTTCACATCTTTTAATACCAGCAATACAAACAATTTACTCAAAATATAAATGTTATGCAATACTATGAGTCTTAAACAGCCTGGACTACGGTGAGCTTTAATCATGTATTATGTGGCTGAGATTATTATGTCACTGATTAAAATTAATCATTTATTCATTTTCCCTGAAATAACAGGAAAGGTGAAACAGCTGGAGGCCTCATGCCTATCTTAGCTGATCTATTTTAAAGGAATGATTCAGTTGTCGAACAAAGAAAATCAAAATCCCTTAGAAGAAACGATTGCATTTACTTGATGTTTTCTTTTTCTGTTGTAAGCACATAATTTTCCACAATGCCCCTGAGATGTAGCTAGCAACTGTTGCATAAATGTAATTTTATGTCACCTTCAGCAAAAACCAAGCATTTAAAATCTGTCAAGGGAAAAAAAGCTTTATGTATATTTCTAGTGCAAGGCTTTGATAGTACATTTCTGTGTTTGGGACTGAAGCATTTCAGTCTGTCATTGTAGACAGACAGAAAGAGAAGTCTTATTAACTGATCAGTAGCTGGTCATCTCCCTCATCACGCACATGGAAGAGAAGACTGACAGCTTTCCCCCGTCCAAGCTAATGGTGTGATTGGGTTATAATAGGAGGGATAAATGGTGCTCAGGCAGGCTGGAAGTAATGGTTGAGCCTCACCTCCAATATGTTTCAAAGAAGAGCTCAAACTGAAAGCCGATTATTTTGCTTTTATTTCTTGAATAGACAGCACACCTTAAACACCGTATGTGAGAAAACAGCTGTGTCTTCCATGCAATGGTCTGCAGTTTTAATGTGTGATGAGTTTATTAATATATTAAGTGAGTTTGCATTCCTTCATTGTTTACTGGGACAAATAAGACACTGGCTTGATATTTCAATGTAGAAACAATCATCTTTTCTCTGCTAAAAACTAATTACTTAAATGTAGTCTGTAGTAGAACCCGATGTGCAGTTATATGCAAATTACGTTTCACTATGTTCTTGCTGTGCTTAGTCTGATTGTGCATAAATGTAAGTATTCCTTTTTTTTTGTTATGCATTACCTTATATTTGAGTGTGAGAGGATGTTTTTCCCTGGCACATTGAAAAACAATGTGTAAGATTTACTTGAACGCCTATCCAATAGAATCAACAAGGTAGAGCTGAAAATAGTTCCCTTGTCTTTTGTTGAAAGTGTCCTGCCAACAGTTCTCTTCTATCCTTTAGATTCAAGCAAAAGAGCTGATGTAAAGAGGAAAATGAACAAATATCTGCTGTAGAAATTTTTGGAAGTGGAAAGCATACCCTCAGTCAGGCTACTCTGCAGAGAGAAAATAATATTTTCATGGGCTGTTGTGGGAGCTCCTCTCACTTGTATGGTGTTTGAGTTTTTGACCTGAATTGGTAAATCAACATTTAAGTCTTTGTCAGTAAATCCATACTTAGTTAATAAAAATAAATAAAAATAAAAAAATATCTAAGCATCCTCACAATATCAAAGTCTCCGGCATACCATGCTTAATTAAAAACATTGATAAGATAACTTTTTATGAAACCAATGTAAGTTTG
The DNA here is from genome assembly GCF_027474105.1 of Poeciliopsis prolifica. Taxonomy (NCBI): domain Eukaryota; kingdom Metazoa; phylum Chordata; class Actinopteri; order Cyprinodontiformes; family Poeciliidae; genus Poeciliopsis; species Poeciliopsis prolifica. The sequence continues at coordinate 164,972 of NW_026562392.1, read as the reverse complement.
TTCGTAAATGTACTGCACAGTTTATAATTAAGCAAAAAATAATTAGCTTTTTAAAGCAAACTTACCACCAGCAAAGCAACACGTCGGCAGCCTTCGTCCCTTCGGGCTCCTTTCATTTTAACAAAATAGTAAAAGATTATTAAGGCTCCTAAAAAGGCATACTGCATTAACCTAAAATATACAGTGAGATGTAATTTAAAACATACAGAAATTTCAGTCTTTACTAGTTTACTTTAAAATATGCTTTAAGTAATTTTTTAAAAATATATATTTTGAGCATATATTTTAAAATATACACAGAATATCTTTAAAAGCATGCACTTGAGCAAATACATATTTTATTCACGTAACGTATATTCTTATTTAATATATTTCTTAAAAGTGTATTGTGGTACAATTATATTTAAGTGTGTTAAAGTCATAATGTCAAAATTGCTAAAAGCATTTACATGTAATACACTTACATATAAAGTAAATTTTTAGTATGCCTAAAATGAACTTACACAAATATAAGTATATTGGATATACAATTGGAAAAATCGTTAAAAATAAATCAACAATAATAGCGCTTTACTCTACAGTCATAATAGCCCAGCTATCAGGCCATTCAGTTGAGACACAATGGCTGCAGAAAGATAGAAAAATTAAGCACTCAAATAGAGCATTTCACCATCATGAACACAGCATGTTCAGGAAATTACATTCAATTTGCTGCAAGCTGTACAAGCGGTACCAAGAAGCTTTTTTTATGCGAGTTTGAGGTTTAAAGGAACGATATATGTTTAAACATATATCATGTTATATTGTTATTCCCTCAATAAAGACATAAAGAAGCATTTTTTTGATGACTTGCTGAAGGCGGAGTGCCGGACAGAAAAAATTCTGAAAGAGGACAGTTTGAAAGTATTAAATAGTGAAGTCAAATTTCTTTTAAACTATGTTTGCATTTTCATAGCAGCTGAAAGTAACATGATAGATTTCGTTATAAAAAATCTATCATGAACAGTAAAATTCAAGATTAAGTCAGGTTTAAATTCACTTTGTTTGCTCTTCTTGCACAGCTCAATGTGAACCATAGGCGCCGGAACAGCCCCCCCACACACACACTCGCGCACGCACGCACATACTTTACGGCCCTGCCCGTCAGCTAGTCCCACAGACATCATTTAGACAGACTGCACAAATCTCTGACTGTTGTGTTCCATGTTTTTCTGTTTTTATTTGAGTTTTCTGTGTCCTGAGTCTCCTCGTTGTCCTGTCTTCCCCTTGATTGTTCCCAGGTGTGTCTTGTTCCCCTGATTACCCTCAGTGTATTTAACCCCACCTGTGTCTCTTGTTCCTTGTCGGGTCCTCGTCTATTCACGTCTTACGTGGCGTCTCTAATCCCTGTGGTCTGTGCTCCTGCCCTTCGTATACCCGGTGCTATCGGTGTCGAGCCCAGGCTTCCGCTCGGCCGTGCTGCCCGGTGTTGGGACTGAGATGGGACTGTGTTTGCTGTTATATGCCATTAAATCATTTGTTTCAACTTTATCCTGGGTCTGCTGCCTCTGCCTCACCACCTCCATGCCACCGTTCGTGACACTGACAATCTGTGACTGACGTCTTTCTGTGTTTATATAGAGACGGAAACACGGAGAAAGCCTCCAGCATTGAGATCTGGACCAAAATCTAAAGGATCCAGATCGCATATTTGAGTCACCCAAAGGCTGCTCAATTTGACCCATGAGCAGCTCTGGGTCAAATTGACATCATGAACCGCTAGGGGAATGTCATGGACCAATTTTGTCCAAAAATTAAATAACAATTCTGTATTTGTGCCACATTTGGGCCAAATGCAGTATTTATGGCGACATTTTCTTTCTCTTTCTTTCACTATTAGCAGAACAACAAGCATAATCTGCACCGCCGTTTGGCTTCAGATCCAGAGCATCCAGATAGCGCTCCTGGTCCATAATTTGACGATACGCTGGAACCATTTAGATGTCCATCCTCGGCATAACTGTATGGTTGTGGGTTAAACAGTAAAATCTATTTTAAACTTTGCCAAAAGAGTAGATATTAATCAAACATGGCTGCTTCACTTTATCCTCCTCTGGATATCAGACAGACCACCTGAACATGGGAATCTCCATCATATGGGTAGGTTTTGCTTTCATGCCTTACTTATTAGGCATAATTTTAAAAAATATGTCAGCTGTTTTAGTGGGCCATAAACTCATTACACGCGTGTGGACTTTATTTGTGTAGTTTAGGTTTGTGCTGGTGTTTTGCAACACACACAATGCGCATTGTGCTTTTGCAGGGCAGGTGCTGTGATAGTTCTACCCTCTGTATCTCAACTATGTTTTGATCATATATGTCAGGCTGTGTATTAATATTTGTACACATGCCAGGCAACGTGAAACATTGTTCCTTTACAAAGAAACTACCCTTTTGTAGATACAACACATATTCATTGTTTTGGACTGAGCTTAACGCATTGATCTTTAATCAATAAGCAAATTATCTAATTATAATGAAACCTTCATAGATGTTTTAATACCGTGGCTCTCTGTATTCAGCTGTTCATGAGGATGGCCTCATAAAAGAGGCCTTATCTTGTTTAACTTGTCAATCCTGAGTGAAAAACTCTGAAATTCGGAAAGTGCCTAAATTTTAACTTGATTATTTTTGAGAAGCAATACAGATAGACAGACTGAGGATGAGTTTAATTTCAAAAGATGCAACAAAGTGCCATGCATGTGTGATTCATTGTAGTTCTCTCCCAAGCAGAAATGCTTTGCTTTGTACTCCAGACACTTTCAATGTATTATTCAACAGTTCATGGAGCGCAGTTGCTCTCTGAATGGCACTGAGAGGTCAATGACTCATGGAGCACTATTACCATCTCAGGCTCTCACTGTCTGTGTGCATATGTTTAAAAGAGAAAGAAAGAAGTAGGCATAAAAGAAGAGGCAGACTTTGACATTTAAAAACCACTTTTAAACAATGCTCGGTGAAAGTCTAATCAACAGAAGGCCTATACCTCATCACACATTGAAATAGCAATGAACTGGCTCTGGCGAAATGTCTGGAAGCTTTGTTTGGTCTTTGGAAAGGCATGGCTAAATTAAACAGTCATAGTGCTTATGACTGTTTAATTTAAATGCTTTATTATGTATTAATTATGTAGTGCTTCTAAAAAAATTAACAGGTATTGCCATAGAGATGGCAGGAAATCATTTTCTCTTCTCAATCACTGTCACACATCACTGTCACAAGAAATAGGACTTTGTACGTCCAGTGGTGTATAAAACACAAATAAGTTGGACCATCATATCTAAACAATCATAAAAATGACATGAAAAATAGTCAATGACTTTCCCTCACTTACACATTTCTACACCCATTAGAAACAACAGTCTGAATGCTGACTGGTGCAGGACATAATTTTGGATTATTTAAACCTTTCTACTTTAATTAATTTCAGCTACAACCGAACAATGTACACATAGTGATATTTCTCGTGAAATACGTGTAAGTTCAGAAATGACACCACAATTAACCCGGCGAAAAAAGAAAGCGTTTACTGGGATACCCATATTTAGGCGGGACCTTCAGCTTGCTAACCAGGTGACATTAACTCAGTCTTTTGCATTAATACAATTGTAGGCCTGTTAAGACATCAGCTTAGGTTAGTACTTACCGCAGGTTTATTCTTCGATTAAATGCTAGGACGTTAATCATTCTTTCTTCCCCATGCCGAAACGGACGATGCTCTCCAAGCACTTCTCCACAACTTCTTCTCACGTGACTCAGATTCACATTATTACATCATTTCCTGTCAGTATGTTTTGAGAGAAATCAAAATATTTGCTTTCTTTCCTTCAGAAGTGTGATTAATTCAGTGTGAATCAAAATTGACACCTCAGAATGCAAAAAAATTGACTTTCACCATCAAGTCAATTTTACAATGTATTCAATGGTAGTTATTAGCTTGAATGAACAGCTCCGTGCATCACTTTTTCCAGTGTACTAGTGCCACCCAACTGGAAATGGTAATTTTAAAATATAATACTTATGAGATCGGCAAAGATTTGCCAGAAAAAATGTAATTTCCGACTGTCCTTGAAGGCAGCCCGATGCCCGACACTGTTCATTGGTTAAACTGACATGTGGGTCCTGCTTGACCCACAACACATCCGCGGCTTTAGAGTTACACCTTGGAGGAGCTGTTACCTTCCTAATGAGAGGCGGCACTTGTCATACATTTCTAAAAATAAAATAAAAAAAATGGTTGTGCACCGCTGCGTAGTGCCTCATTTATTATTTTAGCCATGCTAGTGCTGGTAGATCGTGTTTTAGACAGATTCTTTTAACATATGTTTTAGTGCACATGCTGACCTGTAATGTTTTATACAGTTAGGGCCAGAAATATTTGGACAGTAACACAATATTTGTGAGTTGGGCTCTGCATGCCACCGCATTGGATTTGAAATGAAACCTCTACAACAGAATTCAAGTGCAGATTGTAACGTTTAATTTAAAGGGTTGAACAAAAATATGTGATAGAAAATGTAGGAATTGTACACATTTGTTTACAAACACTCCACATTTTAGGAGCTCAAAAGTAATTGGACATATAAACATAACCCAAACAAAAAAGTTTTTTCTCAATATTTTGTTGCGAATCCTTTGGAGGCAATCACTGCCTTAAGTCTGGAACCCATGGACATCACCAAACGCTGGGTTTCCTCCTTCTTAATGCTTTGCCAGTCGCAGCCTTCAGGTCTTGCTTGTTAGTGGGTCTTTCCGTCTGAAGTCTGGATTTGAGCAAGTGAAATGCATGCTCAATTGGGTTAAGATCTGGTGATTGACTTGGCCATTGCAGAATATTCCACCTTTTTGCTCTCATGAACTCTTGGGTAGCTTTGGCTGTATGCTTGGGGTCATTATCCATCTGTACTGTGAAGCGCCGTCCGATCAACTTTGCAGCATTTGGCTGAATCTGGGCTGACAGTATATCCCGGTACACTTCAGAATTCATCCGGCTACTCTTGTCTGCTGTTATGTCATCAATAAACACAAGTGACCCAGTGCCATTGAAAGCCATGCATGCCCTTGCCATCACGTTGCCTCCACCATGTTTTACAGAGGATGTGGTGTGCCTTGGATCATGTGCCGTTCCCTTTCTTCTCCAAACTTTTTTCTTCCCATCATTCTGGTACAGGTTGATCTTTGTCTCATCTGTCCATAGAATACTTTTCCAGAACTGGGCTGGCTTCTTGAGGTGTTTTTGGGCAAATTTAACTCTGGCCTGTCTATTTTTGGAATTGATGAATGGTTTGCATCTACATGTGAACCCTTTGTATTTGCTTTCATGGAGTCTTCTCTTTACTGTTGACTTAGAGACAGATACACCTACTTCTCTGAGAGTGTTCTGGACCTCAGTTGATGTTGTGAACGGGTCCTTCTTCACCAAAGAAAGTATGCGGCGATCATCCACCACTGTTGTCTTCCGTGGACGCCCAGGCCTTTTTGAGTTCCCAAGCTCACCAGTCAATTCCTTTTTCCTCAGAATGCACCAGACTGTTGATTTTGCTACTCCAAGCATGTCTGCTATCTCTCTGATGGATTTTTCCCTTTTTTTCAGCCTCAGGATGTTCTGCTTCACCTCAATTGAGAGCTCCTTTGACCGCATGTTGTCTGGTCACAGCAACAGCTTCCAAATGCAAAACCACACACCTGGAAACAACCCCAGACCTTTTAACTACTTACTTGATTACAGGTTAACGAGGGAAAGGCCTTCTGAGTTACTTGCAGCCTTTGGAGTCCATTGTCCAATTACTTTTGGTCCCTTGAAAAAGAGGAGGTTCTGCATTACAGAGCTATGATTCCTAAACCCTTTCTCCGATTTGGATGTGGAAACTCTCATATTGCAGCTGGGAGTGTGCACTTTCAGCCCATATTATATATAAATTGTATTTCTGAACATATTTTTGTCAACAGCTAAAATAAAAAACCTGTGTCACTGTCCAAATATTTCTGGCCCTAACTGTATCTCCCAGCTCTTGCTTGAAATGTGTGTGGTAAGAATATGTGAAAAACCATTAAGTTTTATAATGACTGAAATGTAAGTAGGCTATGTCATATGAAAGCTTTGAATTATAACCTAACTAGTTATATTGATTCTTTTTGAATGAAAGGAAACAAATATTTTCTTTTTTTTCGTTCCATGGAACGGTCCATTTGTATATGGACCCATCTGATAAAGCCTTGCTCACCCTTTGGCCACCCCTTGAAAAAAAGTCTAGCTCCGCCACTGATGTGCAGTGCACACTCTCATTTGTCCACAGCCGCCTGCACAACACTCCAACGCCGCTCACTCCTCGGCGTGCCACGCCCCCTTCCGTTCCGGTTCAACTAAAAGAAAACACAGGAAAGCGCCAGCATCCCCGCACCAGAACTCCGTCGGAAGATGTCCTCCCTGCCAGTACTCTGCAGGATCGGTCCAATCGGAATGGAACTGATACTTACAGGCGTGGTTACCCTCTGCCCTGATCCTCTGTACTGGGCCGTTTTCCAACTCTGATGTCCTACGCCGGATAAGCGGGGTCCATCTGCCCCTCAGTATGTCCATTTCCGTGGCTGCAGAACCAGTTCCTCTCCTCCTCTTCCCATCCAGGCTCCTTTTATTTTGGCTCTAATCAGCCTCTGCTAACACCTGTCCGGGTGGCCAATTAGTGCGCCCCACCTCCCGAGACAACCACCTTCAGTCCAGCACATTTGACAATCCAAATGTGCTATTTGGATTGTCAAAGGGGAAAAGGAAAAAGAAAAGCAACAACCCAAAAACAATATACATCCAAATCAAACAAAAAAGCAATAATAATAATTAACCATAAAAGAAAACAATCATTTTCCCCTGTTCAACACATATTCACATATTATTCTTTAATGTTTCTACTAAACTTGACAACACAACTTTTGGGAAAAGTGAAAAAAAAAACATAACACTGTTCATCGTATATCGCAGGAATGAGTGTTTTCACCACTGTTAGAACATTAAACCTGTTTTATTATTATTTCTTGATCTTATTAATTTATTTGTGTTTTGTGGTGGGAAACAAATATAAGACCTTTAGCACAGAATCTAATGCTCTTGGCCATCCAGACAAATTGAGCAAAGGGCCTCCTTGTGAAATGTTATGGAAGGTTAAGTGTTGTCCTATTGGCTTCAGTGAGGTTCTACACCAGAGGTGTTAATTAATTTGTCCAATGTTTTCCAGTAAATCTTTGTCTTTCTTTCTCTCTCAAATATTAGGTGAACTTTTCATATTTTCAGTATGACATTCTGCTTCAGAAAGAATAGATACATTTACATCAACCTTCCAGACCTCTCAGGTCTTCTGGTTCTGGTCTGCTCTGCATCCCAGAACCAACCAAGAGAGGAGAAGCAGCTTTCAGCATCTATGCACCAAAAATTTGGTGCATAGATCCAGAAAACTGTAAAACAGCAGAAACTCTGACTTCCTTTAAATCTCAACTAAAAACACACCTGTTTAGAATTGTATTTGAAACATAAAATGTAACAATGTATTGTTTATTCCATGATGCATGACTTTGTGTTTTTGTGTTTATGATGTAAAGCACTTTGAAATGCCTTGCTGCTGAAATGTGCTATACAAATAAAATTTGATTGATTGATTGATTTACTTTATGGGTCTTAACACATCTTCACTTGGGGCCAAATAGTTGTTAGAGGCAATATGTGCTACAGAAGATGCATTTAGCCTAACATGGCTAAAGAATTTAGAAAACAGTGTATTCTCAGATTCTTACAAAAAAAACACACACACTTAAATGTTGCTATAAGAATATAGTTCAAGTATGATTGTTTAGTGTTTGTTTCCAAAAAGATGGAATAGTTACTGTACACTGACAGTGAAAACGCCATCCTTTTTTGGGGGTGTTTAGTCTATTTTCTACACCATTGTGCATGGTGTAAGGTCAGGAAAAAATGAGCACAGCTCCAAGAACAAAATCTGCTTCCACATACACAAAATATCCATCCATCCAGCCATTTTCTTCCGCTTATCCGGGGTCAGGTTGCAGGGGTAGCAGCTTCAGAAGGGAGGCCCAGACTTCCCTCGCCCCAGCTACTTCTTCCAGTTCTTCCGGGGGATCCCCAAGGATTTCCCAGGCCAGCCAAGAGACATAGTCCCTCCAGCGTGTCCTGGGTCTTCCCCGGGGCCTTCTCCCGGTGAGACGTGCCCAGAATACCTCACCAGGGAGGCGTCCAGGAGGCATCCTGACCAGATGCCCGAGCCACCTCAGCTGGCCCCTCTTGACGTGAAGGAGCAGCGGCTCTACTAAGAGTCCCTCCCAGATGACAGAGCTTCTCACCCTTTCTCTAAGGGAGAGCCCAGCCACCCTACGGAGAAAACCCATTTTGGCTGCTTGTATCCGCAATCTCTTTCTTTCGGTCTATGGCCAAAGCTCATGACCGTAGATGAGGGTAGGAACGTAGATCAGCCGGTAAATCGAGAGTTTTGCTTTTTGACTATGCTCTCTCTTCACCACGACAGACCGGTACACCGCCCGCTTCATGGCAGATGCTGTGCCAATCCACCTGTCGATCTTCCACTCCCTTCTTCCCTCATGCGTGAACAAGATCCCGAAATACTTGAACTCCTCCACTTGAGGCAGGACACCCTCCCCAACCCGGAGAAGACACTCTACCCTTCTCCGGCTCAATCCATTGGCACTGATCCCCATCCCAGCCTCTTCACACTTGGCTGCGACCCGCTCCAGCAATCACGTCCAGATGAAGCCAATAGGACCATATCATCCGCAAAAAGCAGAGATGCAATCCTAAGGCCACCAAAACAGATCCCTTCAACACCTCGACTGCGCCTAGAAATTTTGTCCATGAAAGTAATGAACAGAATCGGTGATAAAGGGCAACCCTGGTGGAGTCCAACTCTCACCGGAAAGGTGCCCGACTTATTGCCAGCAATGTGGGCCAGACTCTGACATCAGCTGTACAGGGACCTGGAAGCCCCTATCAAAGGGCCCGGTATCCCATAATCCCGGAGAACCCCCCTCAGGGCACCCCGAGAGACATGGTCGAACGCCTTTTCCAAGTCCAAAAAACGCATGTGGACCAGTTAGACAAACTCCCATGCACCCTCCAGGACCCTGCAGAGGGTGTACAGCTAGTCCAGTGTTCCACAGCCAGGACGAAAACCACACTGAGCTTCCGAATCCAAGGTTCAACTATCCGACGGACCCTCCTCTCCAGGACCCCCGAAGAGACCTTGTCAGGGAAGTTTAAGAATGTGACCCCCATATAAATGAAGCAAACCCTCCGGTCCTCCTTTTTAAACAGGGGGACCACCACTCCAGTCTGCCAATCCAGGGGAACTGCCCCCAACGTCCATGCAACATTGCAGAGTCATGTCAACCAACACAACCCTACAACATCCAGAGCCTTAAGAAACTCCGGGCGAATCTCATCCACCCCTGGGGCCCTGCTACCGAGGAGCTTTTTAACCACCTCTGCGACCTCGTTCCCAGAGATTGGAGAGCCCAAACCAGAGTCCCCAGACTCAGCTTCCTCAATGGAAGGCATGTTGGTGGGATTGAAGTATTCCACCCACCGGCCCATAAAGTCCCGAGTCGAGGTCAGCAGCATACCATCCCCACTATAAACAGTGTTGGTGCTGCAATGCTTCCCCCTCCTGAGACGCCGGATGGTGGACCCGAATCGCCTCGAAGCCGTGCAGAAGTCTTTTTTCATGGTCTCTCCAAACTCTTCCCACACAGAGTTTTTGCCTCAGCAACCACCCAAGTTGTATGCCGCTTAACCCGCCAGTACCCATCACCTGCTTCCGGAGTCCCAGAGGCCAAAAAGGCCCGATAGGACTCCTTCTTCAGCCTGACAGCATCCCTCACCGAAGGTGTCCACCAACAGGTTCGAGGGTACTCTCCAGTTCCCCCTCTAAGAATTCCAAGAAGGGTGGTTAATCTGAACTATTGTTTGGCCCGTAAGCATAAACAATGGTCAGAACCCATCCTCCCACCCATTAGTGGAAGGAGGCTACCCTCTCATCCACTGCAGTAAACCCCAACATAAAGGCACTGAGATGGGGAGCAACAAGTATGCCCACTCCTGCCCGACTGCTCTTATTGCGGGCAACTCCAGAGTGGAAGTACATCCAGCCATGTGTAGAGGTGAGACTGACTATTTCTAGCCGGAACCTCTCAGCCTCACAGACCAGCTCCAGCTCTTTCCCCACCAGAGAAGTAACATTCCACGTCCCAAAAGCCAGCTTCTGCAACCGAGGATCGGACCGCCAGGGCCCCATCCCTTAGCCGCCACCCATCTCACATCGCAATAACCCCTTTGGCCCCTCTTGCGGGTGGTGCTCACCACGTCACAGGAGCCTGAGGGAACACGGAATCCAAAGCACTTGCTCGTCATCGGGGTCTTCGGGCTACACTTTGTCTGGCTCCTCACCTAGGACCTGTCTGCCCCAGACAGCATAGCTCCTAGGATCTTTGGGGCACTCCTTGGGCTGCCATGATAAGGTGGCAGCCCAAGGAGAGGACACAAAATATGTCAAACATATTTCAGTGTATGATGTTGGGGCTTCTTGTTTTTCACCCTGAGGAAACATGTCAATCTAACATTGAAGATTTGTGTAATGAAACACAAATCACTAGAAAACTTCATGAAAAAACTTAGTGGGTCAAAGTAATGAATCACTTACACGTGATGACCTATTAGCCTGATCTGCTTATCCTCTATGAGCTTAGGCATCATGTGGCCAAAGAGGAAGGACATAAGCATATAGTGAACTTCAAAACACACCCAGTATAAAACAGTTTCAGAATAAATATCTGAGTCTGAATCTTAAATAATAGACCTAGAATTTACACATTCTTTCCATATATAGATATGGAGGTGTATATATATATATATATATATATATATATATATATATATATATATATATATATATATATATATATATATATATATGTGTGTGGGGGGGTGTGTGTGTGTGTGTGTGTGTATGCGTGTACAAGGGTGCGTGTGTATATAATCTGAATACACTAAGGATGTGCACCTTTCAGCAGACCTATAGACCTATATTCTTCATCCCATTTCAGACACAGAACAATATCCAGTTGTGCCTATGCCAAGGGGAAAAATAGCATATAAGCTGCTGTGGCAGCAAAACTCTGTCTTAACTGACTGACCACAAACACCCTGTGGGAGGAAACCAAGAGATTATCTCCTCCACCAACCTCCTACATTAACGCTGACCTCTATAGGCTCCCTGAGGAAGGGTTCTACCATTGTTGTCATTGATCTCCCACCTCACACCATAAATACAGTTCCGCCTCAGAAGTACACTGCTGTGTGAGGTAATGTACTGGAAATCACCAACGTGTTTGTACTTGAACGTGTTTGTACTTGTACATAAAATGATTGCATATTGTTAAAACTATCTCTTTAACAATGTGTTAAAGTGAGGGCAGAAAAATCTACTGTCAGCAATATTGGTGAGCATTTCCACACCAGAGCCATCAGGTTGTTTCACGATCTAAGATGTCAAAAGTAACTGTGAAGTTTCTAAACTCTCATCTTACTGAAGCAAGAAAATATGTGACAGACTATCATAATTGTATCAAAACATTGTACAAAACAAGATTAATTCTAGTTTTTATCCACTGAGTTTCTGGCACAAACAAGTACACTGTAAAAAATTTCCTTCTCAAAATAAGTAAGAACAAATTTAGAAAACAAGATGTTTTTCAGTGTTATAAAATCTGCAAATGGAACTAATACTTAAAAAAAAATCAATATTCAATTAATCTTAATTCAATATATTCAATTAAGATTATTTACTTAAAGCAAGCTTTTATATCTTGCTATAAAATTATTTATAAATTAGTTTTGTCTTATTTCAAGTGTACTAATATTTGCACACGAAACAAAACAGAACTACTTTGTAATATTTTATGTTTTTCCAGTGTAACCAGGGTTTTCCTCAGAAAACTTGCTAAGCCTAGTGGTCGGGGCACCAAGGCAGTTCACCAGCAGCCTGTTATGCTTTTGTATTAAAAGACGCTAAGTTGACAGAAAATGTAAAATATTACTGAGTATTTATGTTACTGGAAGACATTGCCAATGATACTTAAACCCAGAACTTTTTTAAAACTTTTTTACAACTTAAGTTTGTTGCTCAAAAGCAACAAATAAAAAAAAATCAAATTGAAAGAATTCTTGCTTTCTGAAAAAGGGCCTTGTTGTACAAGCAATTGCAGTTGGTAAATAATATTTAACCTAAAACAATCTATGCTTAGATTTTGTTTTTCAATTTTCCTTGATCCTCCCACTTTGGTCAAAGTCCAGCTGCAGTTTAGTTGTGATCAGCTGAAGAAAAAACCCGAGAATTGTCAGTTTTGTGGTCTTTGTGTTTGAATCGCTTTTGTCCGTGCAATGCGGAATCACCCACATTGACACTCCATCTGAAAGGTTTACATCACAAGCCAGCCTGTCCATCTGCTCAGATCAACAAAAGGTTATGGCCTTCAAATTGGTATCTTACTGTCTTTCAGGGCCCTCTTTTGCAAAATAAGCACTCGGCTTTTCGTATCACTACAGCAGATCAGAAAGTTTTCCAAGTAGCTCCTGTTGTGCTAACACATTTGATTTCCTAGACAGTGTTATTTATCAAATTGCTTTAAGGAGAGGCCTGAATCAAAATGTGATAAGGGGCACAAACTGTGAATGTAATTGCTGTTTTCCACTTAGACACTAAACCGCCATGCAAAACACATTGTGACAGATTTAATCTCACTTGTAAGAAAACTCACTTGCTTCATTCTCTTTGCTTTTGCCTCAGGTATGTTCCCTGGGGCTATCAGAGTTATGACAGCCTGTAAACTGAAGTAATGAGTCTTCTTGCTACATGGTCAGTCTGTTTTGCTGTGGGCCACTGGACAGATAAAGTCACAGTAACAACTATCCACAGAGGAATCGGTGTGTTAAACAGTATCAATATCTGAGGCAATAATTTCCCCTGAGCGCAGATTATCTTTGTTTGCCTCACAGCACTAATGAGATTTAGCTTGGAGCAGTCACAGCACAGAGCAAATATTTTAAAAATCACAGTGAGATGCTGTCGGCAGCATGAACAAGACGGTCCAGTCACCTCAGTTAGAGAGCTGAAAAACAGTAGCACGTCAACCCTGATAAAACACATGAAAGTACTGATGTATGTGATCAAGCATGACATGAGCTAAGTTTACATAACTTTCTTCCCTCAGTATCTAAAACTAGTTAAAGACGTGGACCAATTTTGGGCCAGAAAACATACTGTTCTGTTATATAAACTGATCATTTTCATAAAGTGCGCATATTTTACAACAATAGTGGTGGGTGAATTTTTTTATGGTTCTATAGGCTTTTTCCAGTACGTTTTAATGACGTCCATCTTCATTCTGCATATCCTTTACTGGTTCTATCCACTAAACATGGAGTCAAATTTGCTTCTAAACAGTTTATTAGCTCCATTCACAAATTTTGAATGTGATGAACCCTTCAAAACATTGACTTTGTTGTCCTTATGCCTCTTTGTAACTAATTTGATAGAGCGGGTCATTGTACATTTGGAACATCCATTTGAAGTCAAACTTCAGCTGGCTGGCTGAGTTCTTTAAGTATTTTCAAATGTTCTTACCCGATAATCCTATCTATAATAACGCCAGCAAAAATGTTTATTCTCAATAAAGCTGACCAGCTGCCTGGTTTCCAATGTTATATGACTATTTGTGCTAATAGTTGTACATAAATAAGATTGTAAAAATATGTATATATAAAATTACAGAAAACATATATTCTCTTTGTTTTAAAGTTTCGTATTTTATCATTTTTTTAAGTAAAACACTTCTGTCATTATCTGGAGTAAAATACACCTGGTAAGGGCCTGTGATTCACTTTGAGGAAAGGCATTATACTGTATCCATAGTACTGATATCATTACAATCACTGCAGTGTGCACACATTGCTAGCACAGAGCAGATCCCTCATGCCTTCCTCTGGAATGGTTTTGACAGCAATAAAAGCTTTGCAGTTTGTTATTGTCTGTTGATGTGAGCCTGCATGTGTGTCATTGGAGATAGAAAATTTAGGGCAATATACCACTATTTTTTATTATTTTAGTGATGGGTATTTTCTGATAAACTCAACTTTTGACAAACAATAGTATTCAGTAATATTTGTTATGAAACCTTATCAGTATGTTCTAGTAAAGAAAACCTATAGCAAAACTAGTAATCCTGGGGTAGTCCTGGGGTTGCCACCCTCCCAGTAAAATACAGAATCGTCCTGTATTTGGCTGTTAAATGTTGCGTCATGATTTGCTCCATATTTCTATCATTGTCACACACATATTGTTGGAAATATTAGTTTAATTATTCTAGTTTTAATGTCATGTTGGATTTGAGTTTCTTCACCCATGGAAACAAGCTGTGGGGAAATCTCCAGTTATGTCTTCCCCAGTGCTCATGGAGGAACCCGAAAAGATCAGCGACTGTGTTGTTCCGGAAGGTCCGAGAGGAACCCTAACAGCACCACCGTTACCCGCTTAATCACCTGGGCAGACAACAGAAGAACCATCGGTATCTACCCCTAAAACAACCCAACGCCCATCAGCAGAGCGCAGATACCCTGTGAGGCACAGAGTTCCTCCAGAGACTGAATCTTTGAAATGTATAAAGTAAAATTTAGTTACTGTTAGTGATTTTTGAGGTGATAAGCATTTAGTAAAGCCTAAATTGGTAAATTCTTAGTGAAGGCAGTAGGATATTTTATTTGCTGTTAGTATGCATTCTTTCCTAATTATTAGTTGCAGTAGAAATCTAAAAGGGGAGAAATGAGTATTTTGTTCCCCCCTACTGGTAAGAAATACCGACATACCAGTTCCAGGTATAGTTCTGAGTAGGCCAGTTTATTTGCAATGTGTTAGCTGAAAAGCAATATTGATGTGGCTGTATGTTCCCTGCGTTCCACAATAAAAAGACATCGTATCCACATGTTCTCTGCGTGATTCTTCCAACCCAAGAATATCACATAACGGACTGAATGTTATGTTTTTAACGTAATCTTTGCTCGGCTTGCGGTACATCAGCAGGTGCTCACTGCTGTGACGAATGAACATTGCGGTCAGTTCTTTTGTTAAATATGCAAAGCACTTATTCTGTCTTTTGAGATAGTCGTTTGTAAGATCCATGGCTCTGTTTAGCCTGAGCCAGTAATCGAAAGGTGTCTCACCTAAGTTAGGTAATGTTGCATAAAAATCAGCCAAAGGCATGCTTGAACAGGCAGTGCCACTGAAGTGCAGTTTTAAGATCTGCACTTCGCCCGGAACACATAATGGCACACTATGTATGCCCACCCTGACTATCCCTCTTGCCCTCCTTGCCAGTTTACTAAGCACTTCATCAGCTTGTTCAGCTACCTGTACCCCTTTTTTCTTCAAATAGGTCATCATCATTTCCTCCCATTCCTGAACACTGCATGTGTCACAACTATCCCCTCTAAAACACAAAGGCTCTTTAATATCAGAGTTCACAATCATATTCAAAAGTGAAGGTTCTGAGAGGACATCACACTGGCAGCCCAATGACACTGTTTCTCAGTCCACAGCCCAATACAAGAGGCAATGCTTTCTCCAATAGAAACACCAATTTGTGTTGCCATATCTGTGTAAGGCCCTTTTTAGTAGGTTTGGTATCTTATGCAGAATGATGGGAATCATCACAGTCACCATCAAGAGGTTTTTCATTTACCCCAGCAAAGGTGGGCCTACGTGTGGATGAGTCTGGAGCTGCCAGTATACCTGTTCTACCCCTGCCAAATGACTGCAATGGGGTAAAACTAACTGTCCCCCTCCCTCTGCCAAAACCAGGAAATCTGTCATGATTCAGATCTGCTTCGTTTATTTTATTTTTTATGTTTTAACCAGATGTATAGAATCCCACCTCAGTTTTCCAATAGAAAACAGCAAATGATGGAAAGGAGGAAAATTCCACGGGGTTTCCCACAGTCCATGTGGTGATTCCAACTACTGTCCTGAAGCTTGGGTCACGGCACCAATGTAACTGGGTTCTGCTTCACTCCACTGTTCCGGCCCAAGTAACCCCCTCGACTCTGCATTGTGTAGTTGTTTTTAATGAAGACAAGGAGTTTCTGGGTGATCAGGCAGTTTATTTCCTGAATAAAAACATATCGGGGTTTGAATCAGTGCAACAGCTCAGCCTCACTCAGCACACTACAACAGAGCATTATATTAGTTTTTAACTTAGCACATGACATGTTTTACAATATTAACAAAACAAAAAGTACAAAATTGGTGCCAGGTGCACATTTAGTAAATAATCATTACACATTATTTAAGTAAGTTGATAAAAATTATGTTTTTTGTATGGCTAACACTTTTTTATGCTGTGTGGTGAAGACTAAATCACCTCTGGTGCAGCTTTCACAGACTGGCACTGAGTGCAGGGGCCAGCAACATATAACCAGATACATAGAGAGAGGGTGTTGTTTCCCCAGTGCATTGATACATATAAAGCAAGTGGGATTTTACGTCCTAAACACGGTTACATACGTGTAAAGATTTTCTGTCCAAAGCTAATCCATACATAATCATAGCATTTTTCAGATAATGACAACATTTTCTTCAAGCTATAGTTTTGAAAGGGAAAAGCAGCTTGTTAAAATCTAGATTCTTTTATTTTTATTTTGCTGCATAAGTGTGAATTCTTGACGAAATGATTTTATCAATAAGTATTGGTTGTTGTCTGCAGACACATCTTTTGAAATACCTTAGGGAAAAAACGATAGGAAAAAATAAAACTGCACATATCTTTTAATGCTGAAGAAAGACAGAGAACATAACAATAGTAGTTTAAACAACAAAAGGTAACAACTATTCTTCTACCTCATCTATGACTGAAGAAATACCCAAATTTGAACTCTGTTGGAATTATGTTTTTATCTCAAGTGTTTGATCTATTGTGCAACTGAATGGTTTTTAATGAAGGCGATGGCTGGATCAGTGTTAAAGGCTGTAACTCAACATTCGTCTCTTGATGCCCTTTTGGCTCCCACAGCCTATCAGATAGGATGGGAGACTGCCCTTTGGAGGCTCTATCTCAGGCAAATTGTCAGAGGGCTTGCACACCTTTTCTATCAATTTACAGACCTTTTGTACCCATGCAGCTCCGCTCTCATTACTGCAGCCCTGGGTTCACACACAATCTTTTAGATTCAATTAGTTTAGATGCGCAGCAAAATATCGAAGGGCATTTTGCCGGAGTGAAGCCTCAAGGAAACTGGAAAAGGTCACACATCTGACTTTCTCTCAGAGAGGTACAGATAGGGAGATAGAAGGGAGAAAAATGTCACGTTCAATGGGCTAAAATGGCATTTCATTCCCAGCACTACACCGCCACAATGACCAAATTTAATTTTCCTTCAGAAAATGTGCTGCCTGGAGCTACCAACTGTTTCAGTTTAATTCATAGAACAGCTGGCTTTTAATATTCCAGGTCCATTACTGCTTTAGCACTTCATTAATATTCAGGCCCCAGTCCCTGGCCAATCTTTACTGGACTGAAATATGCTATCATTGAACCCAGTAAGACCGCAAACTAGGAGGTTGAACTCTCAACATTGCTTTGTAACATATGGAACATACCCAGCTCGGCTGCTAAAAGCAACACCAATTTGGTGAATAAAGTGCTCCCTTTTGACTAGAGGTTTAACATATAAATAGTATATTATGCATGGAAATCAGGCATCACCCTCATTCGCTGTAAAGTCTGAGGATGACCTTCTTGGACGACAGGTGTTAGAGCAGGCATAAAACACAGTCTATAACCTGGTGGTGAAATAAAATAGTCAATTAAATATTAAGATCTCAGGATTCACATGAATTAAGTAAAATGTGCATGACATCACTTATAATTGCTAGTATTTTACTGCAGATAAAATAAGTATTGAGCATGAGGTCCCAGGGGTGGGATTCTCAGACCAACAGTGAGGCCACGTGCTGGTGAAGTGGACTTTGGAGTTTGATTCCAAATCTAGACTTTCATGGGATAATAATTTTGATTTACATTGTTGTTCTTTTTTCCTCAATGCACAATGTAATGAATACAGATTTTCAACTGAGATTATTTATTAATTGGAATCCTGTATGTGTTCCCTTTAATTTTGTGAGCAGTGCACTTTTTAATATTAGGTAAGATTTTCTCAAGCAACACTTTGTAACAAGTCCTCTTTTCCAAAATGAAACTCTTTACAAACATACAGCTGATCAAGCTCATATTACACAGCCTGGGCTTGGTCAAATAGCTTCAAGAAAAGTCTCAATTCAGTACAGTTATAACCACAAACAAACCAATTCATTGATAAACATTACAAGCCCTGTTGTACAAACAACCTGTTTGCGTGAACAGAAACAGCTTCAAAGGAATGTAAAGGAATGAGCAGAATGAAACATTTCTATAATGACAGATTGACTTAACAACCTAACAGTAGAACTGCACTGTGTCAGTGCCTTGAAAAGCCTTCGAACTAACCAGAACCATTTTTTCAGGCAGTCACCATCAGGCAATATACTGAAAAATGTGAGGTTTCAGTATACCATCATGAACCACCTGTATTTCTCCTGTGTAGCTGGAGGAATGGTCAGTGCAATAAGTGAGTTGATGTACCTGGTTTTCCAGCATAACCAGGATCCTGTTGGGACTCTTTCAGGGGGATCAAGCTTAATAAAATCCTCTGTGGCATTAGGCAGTCATATTAAATCCCTTCCCTACTGCATAAGGCTGCTGAAAAGAAGGTCCGTCATGGTGAGATTTTTTTCTCTCACTGGCAAGAATGACTATATTGACATCTGCATGGAGATCTTTCAAAAGTGAGGCTATAAATCTGCAGAAAAGCACAAATTCAACAGGGCCCTCTAAGAAGACAAAACATCCTCAGGGACAAAGGTTCCATGTCCATGAGTGAGAAAATAATGAGGGTTTAGGGTGAAGGCAAGCCTGACCTCTGCCTTCCTGGGCAGTTCTGGTCTATTCTCGTCTCTTCACTTCACTGCTGTGTCTGGGCTTGCTTCCATTGAACTTGATTGCTCTGGTAGAGTTAAGACGCAACTTAAACTTTTCTTTTCCTGTTCGCCAATCAGTGAACAGAAAGAGAAGCTGTGAACTTTGATTTTCTGTGCTGTTTCATAATTGTAGTCTGCCTGTAGTTTTAGCAAGAAGTGAAGGAAGCCGTTCACTTCAGTTTGGAAGTGGTCACAGTTCCAAACTGAAACTGAGTTGACACACTCAGTGAATTTCTTTTTCATCCAGTGGTGGATGAATGTTTACAGCACAGGCACCTTCCAGTTAGCGTCATACTGTCAAGCAGGGTCAGCCAAAGGCATAAGCAAACCACTCAGGGCTCCCAGGCCACAAAGGGGCCCCCTCATTGATTTGTTTTTACAATAATATATATTTTATCATGTATGTAGAAATCATTATGGACAAGAAGAAAAAAATAAATTGCTCTTCGGGGGCCCCCTGGTGACCATGGTTGGACGTGCATGCTTTGCCGCTAATATGAGCTGCTTTACAATGTGCAGAGTGCATCCAAAAGTCCAAATCTCTGGTAGAAGATAAATTAGCAAAACAATGTCACAAAAAAGAACTTATCCTTCAGAAAAATTGAAAAGAAATAGGAAGGATAGAAAAAAAAGACAAGACAAAGGTTTGTTTTAATGTGTCGAGCTGCCTTGGTAATTTAATGTTTATCAAAAACATTTGTGGAGCTGTGAAGAGAAAATTAGCTTCATAGCGACCTTGAGTGGTCCCATTCCACAGCTAGAGATTTATGCTGGAATGTTTGTATTTTTTGAAACTGAGTTTTAACTTTATATGAGTTTATTCTCATGCCTGTTTGATCATTTTTGATAACAATTAAAACTTCTCAATGTTTGATATTGTCCATCAAAATGTTTTTAAATCAGACTCCATGGCTATTACATTAATATATCAATCAGCTGAACTAGACTGTAGTTGGTGATATGTTTTTTGTTTCTGAGCATAATCATGGCTAAAAGAAACATTATTTTTACATCAACTAATAAGGTATGTCAAACTTTAGTCAATCATTTGAAGAATCAACCCGGTACGGGTCCACTTTTTCCACTTTCTCAGGGGAGAAATACTCACGTGGAAGAAATACAATTTTTAGCTATTGGAATTATGCTTAAGAGAAATCAATTTAATCAAAGAGTGTCATGAATATGTGTGAATATATTCCATCTTAAGTAGGGCTGCACTGATTGCAATTTTCTGTCCGATCCCCAATTTAAAAGCCTGGCCTGCTGATTTTGACTATAGCTGATAAAAAAATTTTTTGTCTTAAATGTTCCACATTATTAGCACTAATAGAAGTCCCTAAAACCAAATTTTGCGTAGGGCCCAATGGAGGATTGGGCTCACTCTGACATCAAGTGGTATATTCCATGCGTCATGGACAAATGTTAGTGACTGGATAAAATGTAAAACTTCAACAGATGTCTGTCAATACCTGAGAGCCCAGACCCTGTGAGTGAAGCAAATTATAAAACAAGGGCCTGGCTTTTACCAGCCTGAGTAAAAGCATGAACTGACAGATGTGTTATAGGCAAAAGTAACAATTCAAACATAGCAATCCCAACAATAGAAGAGGGATCAGTTATGTTATTTAAGAAGTGTTGAATATGAATATGATTAAGGGCTGCACAGCGGTGTAGTTGGTAGCACTGTTGCCTTGCAGTAAAAAGGTCTGGGTTTGATTCCCAGCCAGGGGTCTTTTCTGCACGGAGTTTGCATGTTCTCCCTGTCCATGATGGGTTCTCTTCGGGTACTCCGGCTTCCTCCCAAAGTCCAGAAACATGACTGTTGCTGTCCTGTCTGTTTCTGTGTAGCCCTACAACAGACTGGCAACAGATCCAGGATGTACACCGCATCTCGCCCGGAACGTTAGCTGGAGGTAAGCACCAGCACCACTCCCAACCCTTCTAGAGACAAGGGTGTTAGAAAATGGATGGATAAATATGACTATGATTGTGTTTGTTGCTTTAAGAATTTATTTCATAACTTAGATTTAAAACATTGTGTGTAGTGTCCTGTTAGGATAACACCATTTTTGGGTAAAACGTTTCTTAATGAAACATGCCAATGCTAAAATTCATGTTACTTTAAAGATGCAACATAATTAATTAGGACAGAGCACAGAAAATCTTTCAGCAAGGATAGCTGAGGTAGTGATGAAAAGAACTTCACAGCTTGCACACTTTTTGGAAGCAATGTTTGTTGTTGCAGGTGTCGTATTTATTGCTGAGACTTTTCAAATATTTGATAAATATTTTGCTTATTTGGAGAATTTCCAATATTTGTCATGTATTCAGAATAAAGTTGAAATCTATGATGAGGCAAAAGATAAATTTTTCCGTCACAATAGTTAAGGATAAAGATGCGACATTTAAAGAAAGGTAATGTATTATTTCCAAACAGGCTTGACATACATTGAAATAACCTTGAGTATATGAAAGAGAATGTTTTTGATGGTCTGTCTTATTTTAAATTATGAAGATACTTGCTCATTTACATAAGCCAGGTGGGATTTCTTTAAACATCTCAGATTTTATCTTCACATAACTCCAATTACTCTTTTGTAAAGAGGAAACACAACTAATTCTTACACTTTTACCCATCAGATTTATGTCAACATGTTCATACAAATCGACTATTGAGAGATAGATTTCCCAAATTATATTTCCTGTAACTAAGCGATTTTGTTTTACATCATAACTCATAAATCAATACAGTTCAAAAACATGACTGTCAGGTTAATTGGTCACTCTAAATTCTCCACAGGTGTGTGAGTGTGTGTGTGTGTGTGTGTGTGTGTGTGTGTGTGTGTGTATGTGTGTTGAGGACATTGAAGAAAAATAATATTTGTAACTTCTCTTGAAAATGTCACCATGAGCTAAGAGAAACTTCAATTGTAGAAAGCTATTGCAGTAGTAGTTGCAAAGGTTAGGTTTTATTCATAACAGAGCAAAGCTATGTTTTCAAAAAGGTTAAACATTTGGAATATGATCAAACAAAAGTCTCAAATCTATAGGAATAGTAAATGGAAAAATGAAACACACAAAGCTGAAACTTGAAAATTTGCACCAATAAAAATAGACTTAGCAATAGATTCTTATACTGACCTCTCAAACTGTTAATAGTTTGGGAAAGTGGGTTTAAGTTGCTGAAATAATAAAGACAATAGTCTCGTAAACACACTAACTGGCAGGCTGAATGGTGCCAATGCCTTGCAGCCAGGAAATTCCAAGTTGAAATCTTTTCAGGGCCTTTCTGCATAGAGTTTGTTGTACGTTGACGTAGATCCCAATCAGCACATCTTCTACTGCTATTTGCTCCATTGATTTACAGACTTCAAGTACCGGCATATTTGTATGTCATCATTTCATGAGATGAAAAGTGTTTAGGTGTATTTAAGTTAAGAAAAAATTTGCCTGAATGTTATGCTCACTTTTTTCAGCACTATAGTTATACCCTGCCTGCAAATAATGAATTTTGGTTTGTTAAACTAAGTATGCTATCAGCAAGCAAAGTGGTGAATGTGATATCTCTCACACAGGTTGGTCTCAACTCAAAATAATAGTCGAGACCAACAGAGTCAGTGAGTCTTTTAGTGTTATATCCACTGTAAGAAGTCAGAGTTAAGAAGTCAAGAGTTGTTCCATTTCAACACGTCCAAATTTGACGCAGAAACACTTTTTTTAACACTTGATTTTTACTGCTTGTGTTATCCCAGAGATACATATGTAGAATGTGACTCTATTAGAGTAAAATTTACTCTGCTTTTGCGCAAACACCAAAGCATTTAATATTTTGAATTTGGTGTGTGCACATACTACTTTCTTTCTGTTTTGTTTTGCTCTTCTATACTCAATTTTTTTCCTAAGGTACAATTCTCAGTATATAGGCTTCCATAACACTTTCAAATGCACATACAAGTATGCCCAGTCGGATCTAAATTAAGTCCATATTCAAGTTTGAAGAATAGAACACTGTTTGTTAAAAATGATGGTTCAAACTAATACTCATTGCAGCCTTACTCCAGTAGATCAGGCTCAGCTATGAGCAGGCCTGGTAACGAGTCATTCATTTGATTCAGGTGTGTTGGAGCAGGGATGCATCTGATAGTTGCAGGATGGTAGCTCTCGAGGACTGGACTTGAGCACCCCTGTTCTAGAGGTTGCTTCCACATGTCACAACAACATGTCTTCTTCAGAAATACAGTAGCGTTCTGTTTAAAGAGAGCCTCCTTACCGTTGAATCTAACATCATTCCCAAAATACAATGCTACTCACAGTATACTACAGTATTTTATTAAAAACAGCAATAATTGCCCAGAATGCATTGTTTTTCATGGTGCAGTACCGTTTTCAATAGAAACAGTATGATACTGTTCAGTTTTGGCCGTTTTTTTACAGCAATTTGTTACAGTGTGGATAAGCAGACATTTGTACACTGGCAAAGAAGTATGAGGCCATTCTCCTCCACCCACAGATTATGGAGGCCATTAACAGTCAATATGCTGAATTCAAGTACATAAAGCAAGAAGCAGACTGACCCATCAACCTGGGCAAAGTGTACAACCACTGGAGAAGTGAGAAGACGTGAGAGGTGAGAAGGGCAGACGTGAAAAAAACTGTAATTAAATATTTTACAAGAATTTATATTGCATTACAAGCTACAGAAAACATTGTGCAAAATGTGAATGTTTTAATATGAACAAACATTTATGTCTGAAAGGTGTAATGTCTCATTTCTCGCCCTGACTAAAGCAGGACTCTTACTTATAGCATGCATCTCATGAACAGCTACGTTTTCTTTTTTTTTTAATTGGGCAAATCACTTAAATTAAAAGCAAATGAATGAAACTTGCTGATGTAATTTGATTCTTTTAATAAGCCATGCTATTTTCTATAATCCCAGATTTATGATACTTGTGCGTGGCCACGCCGTGTACACTGATGATGCTCACAGTGGTCCTCAGTGTGGCCAGGAAGCTTGTGTGTATGCCCTGACATATGAAAAATTAGAGGGAACATTTCAGGGGTGTGAAGGCTTGACTTCACGAGGTTTTCTGCTGGGTTTCTGGCCTGCTTCTGTCAGCTCGATCCACCGGAGACGAAGAACCCAAACCCTCTGCTCCGCCACATTTTTATACTTTCTTCCCTCATTGTTGTGTATGGGGAGGTAGTGTATGTGACTTCTCAAACATTTGATTACCTCACGGACGGTCCCATGCCTTCCCATATTCAACACCCTGTCCACTTCTGCTTTATGTGTTTATCTCAAGCTTCTGGCGTAGTCCCCGGATTTTCTTATTTGGCACACAGACCAAGGCATGTTCAAACTTGTTCTTAAAACATGTCCAGACTTATTGAACGGACAGTTCGATAAGTCCGTCTCAGGGGTTACAGTTTTGCACACACAAACTGTCCCTATTCTCTTATTGTATGATTACAGTCCTTTACATGCTATATGATTACCATAAAACATCAATACAATAATTTTTAATAATTTTTTTCAACCATAACTGCTTAATACTCATTAGTTTCAATATTCAAATCAGATTATACTACTTTCAACTTGTGATTCGTCATTCAGCTGTTTTGTATAATCATCAATAATCAACTTCAGAATTTACTCACTTTATGATCATTAATACGTCAACATAATATACATTCTTATAATCAACAGTAAATCAACGTACAAGATTACTTCAGTCTCTCAGGCCTTTTATGATCTGTTTTCTGCATGAACCTGAAAAGATCTCACATCCCCCTACCAGTTTTCATGACACTCTGTAATTAATCAAATGAAATGTAACAAATAAGACTGAACACTGGAATTAAACTAAAAGGTGGCTTTAAAAAATATTCGTTATGAACGCTTACCTGTATAACTCTCGCAACTATTGAAATGTGTTGCTTCTCTGCTATTGACTCTGTTTTACCTCTGACTGAGGTCAGAGGTAAAGTAAAGGTGAGAGGTAAACCAGATTCATGTCACATGGAAACACATTACTGAGAAATCAAAGCTATTTCACAAGGTTTGACCTACCTTTACCAACCTGCTGCTGCTTTTACTTCTCTACACAGTTTTCTTTGATGCTGATGGGGGAGAAAGCTGCTTCTAAGCTATCAACTGGGGAAAGAAAAATCCATGGTGTGTCACCTATCGGGATTTTAGACGTGCAGCAGTGAGTGAACCTCTCATCCTCAGAGAAAAGAAAAGGAGTCTATTGACACACTCACAGTGCTTTTCATGATGATGAAGAACATTGTCTAGACACATACCTAAAATAATCAGAGCTGGTGCAGCCACACTTCAGGTGGACTGCACAGAAGAAGAAGGTAAGCAAAAATCCAAAACTCCATGTCTGTGTCAAGAGGGGAAGAAAAACAATATATATAGCACTTTATTGAACTAGCCTTCAAAATATGATTAAAAAGACAGCAATTCCAATCTGAAATGAGTTTTCAGAGGTGTATGTGAGAAAATTTATATAATGCTCACATACACTGTGCAGATTTTATTTCTTCTGGGAGGAGCAAATTGGCCTTTTCATTGTTTGTCATTTTGATTCAGGTGTGTCCATATAGTTTATCACACTGCTCAGAGGTATTGCAACATTTCCCAGTAACTTGATTTTTTGATCATAATTTTCTCATTTGCATTCATTTACAGTCTGTAAAAATAGGTCTGATAAATCTATTGTAGCGTCCATCACACTGTATATTTTTGTGAAGGAGAGATGGAAAAACTGAAGCCAATCAGAATTTAAATTAGCTTCCAAAACAATGTTGAGGGATGAATGGGAGATATTTGCAGAGGGATTTGTATGTAACAATAAAAAAATGAGTTTTGAAATAATTACTTGGTTCTTGAGGCTTCTGCATATATTTGCTTTCAGACTACTTCTACCTTCCAATAGGCTACTCTTATTTAGTGTGTAATTTGATAAAAACAGGGGCTTTTAAATAGATTGAAAGAATTCACTCAATGTTGTTCATATTTTGTGTATAATACTGACCCAATCCTTTGCTTATTGTATAGACTTCACTCTTCTATATTTGCTTTCAGCTGATTGAGGTGTGCGTTGTTTTGTAAGATGTCATAAATTTGTATTGATCTTGAGTCTGTAATCATTGCAGACAATCTTAAATTGTAACTGTCAGACAGAATGTTTTACTTTTAAACATTGAATATTTCAGTAAACAACGGATTTGTATTCAACTCAATCAATGCAAGTCAGACAGCTCCTGTAACTGCATAATAAGCCTGGCCCTTGCAAAACATGGTTGTTTTTGTCTAAACCAGTGGTTCTTACCCTGGGTTCGATCGAACTCCAGGGATTCGATAAGTCCGTCTCAAGGGTTCAGCGGAGTTTCTGTCGCGGAGGTAAAGACACACTCGTGTAAAGTCCTGATGACAAGCCCTGCTTAGCCATCACTTGCTTCAGAAGATCATGTGACATTGTTTGGCCAATCAGTGCTGCAGGGAATTTAGTACGAACAGAAGTCAACGGCTGTCGTAGTGTATGTCGTGTGGTTTCTTTCTCAATATTTTAATCCATACAAAACATGTCGAGCAGAAAAAGAAAGTGGTCGGATGAATATGTACAACAGGGGTGCTCAATACGTCGATCGCGGGAAGGTTTTGAGTCGATCTCGGCAGTAGGTGATAAACTGAACGCAGCCAGGACGCTGAGACCAGCACTTCCTCTTCTGACAGGCTTATAAAAAATATCCACCAAGATCCAAAACGTTTCTAGCTTCATTAAAGAATAATAAGTTTTAAAAAAATCAAAACGTGTTAAAATTAATAATCTCAGTAATTATTGTTTCAACAAGGCGTTGCGCAATTCAGCGCATTTTGGTTCCATTAACAAAGGCGACTCAAAGACTGACTAGTAGAGCAGGAGTTTGAATTAGCTAATCAACCACCTCTCATGAACACAGGTTCATGAGAGGCTTACGAATAATCGAGAAATAAATATCAAGCCTGGAAACATGATATTGTAACACACTGAATGTTATGTTTTTAATGTGATCTCTGCTCGGCTTGGCAAGGCAACGGTGTGCTTAAACAATAAAGTGAGATGGAGAGCAAAAAGGTGCGAGTGGGTTTGACTCGATCACCTGTTCGGGTTATTTCATCTTTGTTTGTGGCGCATCACAGCCTCTAGTTTCTGAACGTTCAATAACCGACAAACTTGGACTAATTACCTCATTCGTTTGTAGTAAACGTCACAAGAAACATAAAATAGAACAGATATATTTTATTAAGTTTTAACAAACAAATGGCTTCTACCACAATGATTATGTGAAATTAAATTAATTATATTCCAAATTCTGAAGATTTGCCTTTGCCTTTGCAGAGCTCTTTGGTTACTCTAATCAGTCTGTAGTTTCTCATATTGACGTCATCAAACCAAATTTCAGATCAACCATAACTGACTGACACCTGCTGGCCTCAGGTTTGCAACCAGCTTCTGACTGAGAAACCAGTAACCTCCTCCCAGTGTCAGAATCTCACTGAGGAAGAAACTGCATTAGGTTTTCTATCACTTTATCATTTAACTGATGTATATTTGTATAGAAAATGAGTCAAAAGGGTTTAATTTACAATTTTTATGTTTTCATGTCATGAGGTAGATCTCAGTCAGCAGGTGAGAGAAAAGCATATCTTAGTCTCAAAATGTTTGAGCGCCCTGATGTACAACATGGATTCATATGTATCACAGAACGGGATGAAAATCAGCGTCCTGTGTGCATGATATGCAATACCAATTTGAGCAACTCTAGTCTCGCACCAGCAAAACTAAGAAAACACTAATTAATTATTTATTCTAAAATAGCAAAAAATAAAATTTGGGGGGCTGAAATTCTTTTACGGTTCCAAAATATTTTGGGGGGTTCCAGAATAAAGTAATACCGTAATTTGTTGTGAGTTCATGCACTGTGTTGGTTTTGTTCTTTGAGACAGGTGATGTTCATGCATGATGCAAAATAAAAAAAAAAAAAAAAAAACATCATATTTTATTTATCACTACAGAACGGTTCAGTGAATGCACATATTAAATTGGTGGGTTCGTTACCTCACAAAAGGTTAAGAACCACTGGTCTAAACTGACATGCTTCATTGATCAGAGAAGCAGAAGAAGCTCTAGAGATCCACAACTCAGTCAACAGGACAACTTGGAATTGTGTAGTTTCAAATATGATATTGGTGGAAGAGTAGCATGAGAATTGTTGAACATTTGTAAGGGGCTCAGAAAATATGTGAAAGAAGGTGTTTTGATTAGATTGGACCAAAACAGATTTTTTGGCCAACAAGTGGGAGTTGTTAGAGTAGAAAAAGTTACAGTGAACATGTCATCTCCATGGCTAAACAACTTTCCTTCAGCTGGTACACAAGTCAGAATGTATGTGAAGGTAGATGGAACTAAATCCAGAACAACTCTGAAAGAAAGGTCTGAGTCTGCAGAAGACTTGGAACAGGGATGAAGGTTCATCTCCCAGAAGAAAAAAACAAACAAACATAAACTCAGCTTTACAATAGAAGGCTTTAGATCAAACCATATGTTTTGGAACAACCCAGTTAAAGTGCAGAAGAAAAAGCTACAATAAATGTGGAGCAGTACTTGAGGATCCCCATATCCAGAGGCTTTTCATTTAGAGCTAGAGCTACTTTCTCAAAAATAATGAACTGAAATTTTCATCTCAAAGATGTGAAGTCTGTTCTACACTGAGAGCCATTCTGAGTAAAGGTTGAGAATGATCTGTAAATTAGCACCAGCATATTCTGTTCCCAGTAAAATAAATAAACCTGTTTGAAGCCACAATCAATTCACCATCATTCTTTGAATGGAGACATTTTAATAGATTTTCTCCATCACCACGACACCTTAATTCACATCCATGCCATCACCAATGAAAAGTGACAGTTTAGTAAGGCAAGAGATAACAGAGGACTGATGAAAAAAAAAATTATTAAAGGTCTTTGTCAGCTATAATAGGATTTTCAGTGTGATAATGTATCAGATAGCAATATGAAACGTGATACTGTAAAACTGTTTGCTTGGGGTGGTAAATTCAGTCTACGACATCGACTTGCCCTCAGAGGTGAAAAGATGTCCACCCAATAATCATAATCTCTCAAATATAAATTTAGTTATCAAGGAAGTAATTATTTACTCTAAAAAAAAAATCTAAAAAAAATAATGTTGGTAAACCACTAAGTGATCAGCTGTCTGCGAGTCCACCAAGAAAACATTCAAAATATTAGAAAGCATGGAAATGCACAGCAATGTACCGTCATTGGTTCTTTGGCTCTGATGACAAACTGTCAAACAGTTACTCCAATTTTGGTGGACTAGAAGTAAACTGACAGTTATTAGGTGAGTTTGAAGGCATCTAAATTATTAACTATAGCAAAAGAGACCTTCAATCAATCTTTCTGGACCCCTTCAGGTGACAATATTATTAACATAGAGGTTTTCCAATAATGACTTTACCTTACTTCTTGTTTTGGTTATTTCTTGTTTTGGTTATTTCTGAATTCTTTTGCTATGTCCAACAATATTAGTCAAGCAAAGGTCTTGACTGACATGAGGATGAAAGAATTGTCAATTTATCCATTTTGTCGAGAAACAATTGCTTCCTGGAGGCATAGACTCTGTTGAGTTTTTACATTTTACCAAGTTGCTAACGTTTGTCCATGGTATTACATATTACTGTATGTAATACCATACCTCTTGGTTCAGTGCCAGAAGGAAGCTGGCCAGATGTTGCCTGCACTGTAAACAATCATCCTCCACTGTGAAGAGACAAGCCAAGCCGAATGAGGTGGCTAATGTTAATTTAATATTTGGAAGTGTGGCCTGAACGGCTTCCTTCACTTACTAAACTGCCAATATTAAATCTACAGGCAGACTGCAACACAAAAACAGACGTCATTGTTCAAAACTTCTCCTTCCATTCGCTGATTGATCCAGTGGAAAATCTACCAGAGACAATCCAAATCCAGGAGAGAAAGCCCACACTGTCCTGGAAGTGAGATTTTCTTTGAGCAGAGTTGCACAGTCAATGACCAGACTATAGTGTTTTACATATAAAACTGTGTTACTGTTTTATATGTTAGTTGCTTTGCATGTCTTTGTGAACTACTCTTGTTTTGACTGGAAGCAATCTGGTTGACTGCACCATTTAAATAGACTAAGTGCAATATTGTATTTGTTGTTGTTGTTATACCGCTGCTTTATCAACCCCGGGCAGCGAAGTGCTTTGAAGGTCATTGTATGTGAAGTAATTCTTCTTTTTATTATTTTTTTCCGAATTCGCAAATTTAGCGGCATAAAATCAAAAACATTTTTCCTAAAATTGTCTCCAGTATGAAATTAGACTCTTAATGGAATCGCAAGAAGGCATGGCCACACTGCTCTTTAGTGCCCCCTAATATGAGATAGGTCAAATAATACATTGTTGAGATCTGAAATTATGTACATAGGTATTCTCACCAAATCAAGAAAAAAAAAAAAAAAACTCTTGGGGGCATGCCCTAAAATGTATAGGGAGTTAGCCATTTTTGGGTCATAGGGCAAATTTTGCATTTTTTGTTTTGCTTTTTCACACTTCAAATTTTAACAAACTGTTAAATTTTAACAACTGTTTTTGCCCATTTTTCTCATCTGTGTTAATATGTTCCCGTAAATGTACCGTATTACGAGCCCCTCTTTCTCTCATGTTACGTTCAACCTTGCCCCGCTCTTACCTTGTTTTCTACCCCTCTGCCTTCGCTCTTGCGTAAGTGTCACAAAAGGTCAATTTGCACCAAACCTGGCATAAGTGATGCAGGTTGCATGCCTGACGATCCTTGTTATGTGCTTTGGGCACATTATAAATTTTTCATCTTATTTTTCTAGATTGTTTTGTGTATTGACTTTAGTTGAATGACTTTTTGTTTAATATATTTTGGAGTTTGGATAATTCCTTTTTCATAATTAATTTGATTATGTTCATTTTTGGTGCTTTTGGCCTGCCTATAATATGTAGGGAGGTAGCCATTTTGGGTCAAAGCTCATTTTGGGTTTCAACATGTGTGGGGAGACGCCCTTCCGCTCGCTCCACCACCGTGGAGGATGCGTCCTGATGCAATGCGGGCATGTCTCCAGTCGCTATAGGTTGCAGCAGATGTCTCCAGCCTGCCATGCAGTATTTTTGTTAGCCTTTGTTTGTTTGCTGTTTTTCTTTGTGATTTTGGCCTGATGGGACCGGTTGTCCTGTTTTCGATTCTTTCTTTGCAGTAGATTTTTTTTTTTTTTTTTTTTTGCTTTATTTTGGTACTAGTCAGGGCTTCGACGGAGCCCTGACTATTATGTACATATAGGAACTGTTGTATTCTTTTTGAGGGGCTCACCAGATCCAACTTTCTGTTAATACTTTTGGGGTTTCGTTTTTTCCTCTGTTTTGGGGGCACACAGAGAACTGGGGGTATTTAACTCTCTCTTTTTTTCCTTCACAAAAAAATCAAAGCAGTTGAACCAAAAAAAAAGTTCAAGAGTTTAAAAATAAAATAAGTTTTTTGAACCCTCATTTTTGCCTCTGTCTTCAAATGCTGTGCCCTTTTTGGACGTAACAATCCTATAACGTCATAGGGTAACGTCATCTAAGCCCTGCCCCTCATAATGTCGTGTTACGGGTTTATAGTTCATCCGCTATCTAGTGGATGAACGGTGTTACACACTGTGTTACTCACCGTTCATCCACTCGATAGCACCAAACTCACCCTTGTCCGGAGATGTGTGCATTCATCCTGCACACCAGGATTCAATCAGCTCATCAGCCACAGAGTACAAGAGGAGTTGACTACCAGTACTTTGACAAAAGTGTCCCAACTGCCAGTTTTCCAACTGGCAGTCGGACCGCTCCTCTGTGTCCGCCACACCCGAGCTTTCCTGTCTTCCCTCCGCCTTTCTTCACGCTTACCTCTGAATTCCCTCCATCAATAACCTGAAGTTACCGGACCCACAAAGGGTCTTCAGACAAATACTCCTGGACTGAGAACATCAAAACAATGTGGATTTGTAATTGTCCTCCGTTAATTTCCGAACACTCCCGTTTTCTGACTGCCCTGAACTCATCATCTACTCTGCTGATTTCCTCAACTTGCCCCCACCCCCAGGACCGGTACCGTATCTTCCATCCACCTTGTATGACAATGAACTGCCTTTAACTGATTTCTGTTTCTCCTGTGGTGTTCTGCATGTAAGCAAAACAATTAGACACTAACAAGACAGAAATTGGAAGTGAGGTTTTTTTTTATTTTTATTTGCAAAGCTCCATCTCTGACCTTCTTGAGCTAATCTCCATGTTAATACTCTGGGTTTTGTTGGAGCACATTTTTCTTTGTTTGCTATGTTTTTGTAAGGTATTCACCATTTTTTTCTTCTTTTTTATTACACACTGGCTGTTGCCCCCTTTTATGTCACATCTTTCCCCATTGGTAAGCCCCAGTCTCCTCTGAGATATACACATATTTTATTTCAGCTAACAACTTTGTTGCACCCCATTAATTTTTGTCGTAACCAATCTGCTTTTTACGGTGGTCCTGAGGTGCAAACAAATTCAAGAACACAACATTAACGAAGCACAATTACAAATTCAAAAACACAACATTACCAAAGCACTACAGCATTAACAAAACTGTTAATGTTCAAATAGATGAATTAGATTCCCACTGTCTCTTACTCCCATCCAGCGAAACCACAGCAAAGAGAATCGGCTTGGCAGAATCAGTTGGGAAAGAAGACCCTGTTGAGCTTCTTTCTCTGCTGAAAGAAATCTTGGAAAGGGTGTGTCCCACAATATCTGTGTTTAGATGCTAAGTCAATACCCGGATATGGTTAAGGTTTTTTTGTTTGTTTTTTCTCTGAATGTGAATGAATCAGGAATGTATTTTCTATGACACTGTCAGATTTTGTTCACACTCCTGTCTATAGCACTGCTGTACACTGTAATAAATATATAAAAAAATAAAATAAATAAATTTAAATATAAATATAAATAAGTTTGACAACTATCAAAGATTGTCTTTACAATAAATGCCTAAAAATTTAAATGAAGTTGCGTTTATTTGTATCTTAAAATGGCAAATGCACATTGACTTATGGAATTGTGTTTATGTTCATGCATACATCACTGTAAAGGTGTGTGTGTGTTCATCAATAAAAATGATTTATCAGAATCAGCTGTATCAAATGTAATTATTGTGCCCCAAAAGAATTAAACACTTCAAAAAGTTCCAGCTGTTTGATAAGCATTGTTCTGTCCTGCTGTGTCCTCAGACAATGTGTTGTCATGCTGGACATTTCAGGAACAAAGTCTCTTCAACTACAGTCTGTTTCCTCACTGCTTTGTTAAAGTTGCAGTATGTAACTTCAAAAGAAAAGTTAACTTTTTTTTTTAATTCCTATATATAATAGCGTGTGACATTCATTAACTTAAAATACTTTGCAGAATGGCACTTTACAAAGTTCGGTCCATTTATTTGTATTAGCTTGCTGGCAGATATGCCTCTTTCAATATGGCGGACGCTATAACATATTGCAACAACGGGCTGACCCGCACAAGCGATAACTCCAGTTCAAAAGCACTGTTGTCCAATCAGCGATCTTATGTCTCCAACTGGGACATACCCTTTTCGTTTTAATTGTTGAAGTGTTTTGTTAATGTGTTCCTGGATTTGTAATTGTGCTCCGTTAATGTTGAAATGATTTTTACCTCACGGCCACCATAGTTTTAGGATATTGAAACCAAAAAGTGCTTTTTCAATATTGAATTTCAATAAATTTTGTAGAATGTTTGATTCTTGTTTTCTTCTTCCAGTAGAACTTACCTATTACAATTTAATTTTCTTGTAGTGTTATTCCAGGTGGTGTTGCTGGTTTCTTTGTCTCATTGCAACTTTAACATCCTCTATCTAGGTTTCATAACCTTAAAGAAAACCCAACTCAGGCATACACATTAATATTTTAACTGCTTGTTGTTGGGTAATTTTATCAATACATTCTTCCATAACAGGCCCTTTGAGGTCCTTACTCCGATGCAGCCTGAAATGAAGAATTAAACACAGCTGTATTACTGCAAAATATCTTCACAGCTCCATCTGATCCAGAACACTGCTGCTCACATTCTCACCAAAACTAGAAAAAACATAACACACCCACTACCATACAAAGCCTGTCATTTAGTCATTACATGCATAAATGGAGAGGAATACTCGGTTATTGGCATGTACTGAAAGAGTGTTTTGGCTCTAGTTAATTTTATTAAACAGGGAATCGAACTCAAGCCAGCTGTCGTGAATACTGTAGTTTCTGCATATTGTATCTTCACTGCCAAATAAACAAACATTGATTTAAAGAAGAAAAAAGCAACAGGACTAAGTTTTGCTATGTATTTCAAGGATTTTTTTGTTTTTTAATTAAAAGCATATAACCCTACTCTCTTAGTGTATTGTTAATTATTACTATTAAAATGACAGTCAAGAGATTACGGACCATCTGCACTTACACATCCTTGATCTCAGTGCATATCTCAGTTGGAGTCTTCAGGCATCACAGATGTGTTGATTGCAGCTCCAACTCAAACTCTTACCCAGCATGAAGTAGCTGCTGCTGCAGCACACAGAGATATGAAGTTAATTAAACTGCCAATCTCTGTAAGCACCATACAGCAGAGAAGACAGACCTATGCCTGGATTAGAATGAAGGAGTGCTGGGTTGGGGGTAAGAGTAGCACAATCTGCAGTGTATCTAGAGTTTTGTTACTAAACAATATCTATTGGATCTGCCTATCTGAAGGGATATTGGTTTCCCAGAGTGTGTATTTAGTTTGCATCTAGTATTAAACTGCCTTCTTAGGCCCTTGAGAGAGAATCCTTGCGCTCCTGGCACTTCACTTCTTCACTTCAGTTTGCTATCACATCAACACTTGGGAGAGATCCTGTGCACAACACCTTCCACAAGTATGAAATAATTTATGTTATTTTACCTGCTTAAATAGTAGAGAAAAAAAGAAAATACTGATATGACACAAAAATATTATTTTTTAACAGGTTAACGTTAAGAAACATTAAAATCTCAACCTTTCTGTCTAAATGAAGATCAGTTTGGTTTAGACCTTTGACACTGGCATCAGAGAACTATTTGTCATCTTTTAAAAAAAAAAAGTATGTTTGCATATTTAAAACAATATATTTTCCCAGTTTCACATTCTTTGTGAATACTCTGCTATTGGCATATACTAAAAGAGTGTTTTGGGACTAGTTAATTTTATTTAATAGGTAATGAAACTCTGTTCAGATTTATCCCATTTTGATATCTGCACAGCATTTTATGTAGTAATTATGCCCTTA
The DNA here is from genome assembly GCF_027474105.1 of Poeciliopsis prolifica. Lineage (NCBI taxonomy): Eukaryota > Metazoa > Chordata > Actinopteri > Cyprinodontiformes > Poeciliidae > Poeciliopsis > Poeciliopsis prolifica. The sequence continues at coordinate 129,365 of NW_026562392.1, read as the reverse complement.
CTGTACAATATATTTTTCATAATTTAAAATGAAAAAGATTTATTTTACATTTATTTTACTTTTATCTTATTTTACTTTTATCTTTGTGATCTTTGTGTACATGCCTCAATTGCCTGTCACTTTACTGTTACACCTAAATTTTCCCACTGTGGAAAAGTAAAGGAAATGTCTACTAAATACTGTTGAGACAAGAAACGGATTAGGGAGTCATAAAACAACAGTTTTAAGTAAAGTTATACTGTTTTTTGGATATGAATTGAAAACAGGAGAATTATTCAAAGATTCAAAACATAGTGCTTCTCCTCTTGACTCCAGGATATTTGAAAGAAAAGGATGAGGAATAAATTCCAAGGAAAGCACACAATAATCCTTGAAAATGAATCAGTCTAGTCCAGCAAAATTATAGTTGCTGAAAGAAAAAAGTGCTTGATTTTATTACATATCTTGGACAGAGCAAACATCGCATATCTCATTTCTTTGTTAGTATACAACACCTTTATCACCTGACTGACAAACAACATTCATTAGTAAAAAACGATTCTGTTCTTAGAATTACAAACAGCATATTAATGCTATGTTATCAGCTTGTGCCAGTTCAGCAATAGGAAAGTCCTTTGGCCCACTTGTTTGCAGACTTCATTTTGTTCGGTTTGGTGCGGTTCACTTTCACATTGTGATATTTTTATAAGCACACAAAAATTTGTAAATAAAGCCATATGAGCAATGATCATTGGACAGAACTGACAGGGCACAACAGAGCACAGACACACAAAAATCAGACCTTGTAAGGGCTGGTAGCTGAATTTTTGGTGTATGCATTTATTTTGGAAGAGCATCGGCAAGTGTGTGCTGCAAACTGAATGAGTTTTTTTTTTTAAACAGACCCAATTCCAAGGTGCTAGATCAGAAAGTCAGATTTCTTTTAAGTCATATTTAAAATACATAACATGTTTAGAAAATGCTGAAGGTAACACAGTTACTTGACAATGCAATAAAATAGCACCAGGTGCCTGGAAAATACATACTTCTGCACCATTGTTACACAGATTTATGTGTAACAACATTCACCCAGCACAATGGTAAGAAAAACTGATTTACATGAGCAAAAGCCTGAAGTGAAGTGAACTGGATTTGAGTACAAATTGAATAAACTGTTTCAAATGGTAGATCCAGGCTTTTTCTGTGGTTTATTTGAAGCCATTTTTAAACTTGGTGCAACCTGAAGCACATTTTTTCAACCCCACATTGCTAATATTTACTTTTCAAAGTATATTTCTTTGAACCAAACTTATAACTAACAAAGCATAAATGCTCTTTGTGTAGTGAACAGAAAAGCAACTTAGTCCCTGTAGCAATATGCTAATCATCTCCCACTGCTGTAACCTTCCCCACCTCCATACCCCACTAAGTCCCTTCTTTGTCAGCCAGTCACTCTGCTCTTTCAGGAAATGGAAAGCAAGTTCAGGTTTACCTACCTACACATTCAGAGCCTCCTCTTGACTTTTCTTTAGAAAACATTACAGAATATGCAGTAAAGCCTGAAGGACAGGTTATCTTTCAGAGGAAATCCAATTGTTTTACAGTTGTTCTCTCTGTGTAGAAAAACAACTTCAACTCTTGGCAACAAACCTTTTAGCTTGGAAAACTATCAAATAAAGGGAAGAGAAGTGGACAATGGGTTCAGTTCTAAAACCAAGCATGCTAAATATAAAGAAGTTTTTTACAAAGGCATTTTGTAAAGATGAAAAACAGCTAGTAAATGGTAAATGACTTCTACTACACATTATCTCGAAGTGCACCCCACAGTGCTTCACACTACATTCAGTTATTCACGCATTCACACACACACCCATTCATCCATTGATGGTAGTAAGTGGCTACATTGTAGCTACAGTTGCCCTGGGGTTGTTTCACAGAAGCTATGCACCAACGCCACTGGGCCGTCTGCTTCGCCTTGCCAGGAGCCAAGGCAAACTATTTAAAATAAATAAAACTGTGGAAATGCACACTTGTGTTTGTTGGTTATTGTGAACATTACAGATTTTACAACAAACAGAGTAACATCTGCTGTGAGGATGGATCTTTCTTTAGCAGGAATTGCATTTTCCAGTTACACTGTCAGCAGCACCTCTGTGCCTTTGAAGTTAACTCAGGGACTTTCCCTCATAACAGGGAGATGATGCAGCACTGACAGAATGTCTCTAAGGCAGACAAAAGTTCAAGTTGAATTAGGTAAAAAGTTAATATTTTAGTAGCACTAGAAAGAAAACTATAAGTAGTACACAATATCATATGTTGTTGCAAGTTCTGACGTACATAACTGTGTGGCTCATCTAGTAAATATGCTATTTTAATAATCTAATGGTCTGGAGGATAAGGAGCTTATTCTTCTTTTGCCATTCTTCACTAAATTTAGATTTCTAATTAAAACCTGAAAACATGTTCCAAAACATTCACCAAATCAGAATGTTGAGAGCACAAATGTAGGTCCTCCCACAGTTGAGTTCAGCTCTTTCCCATTGCACTCTTTTTTCTTGTGGGAACCAATGCAGACTCACTTCACTATTTGTTTTAATTTTCTTTAATTACAGCCAACAGTGATGCAGTGTGGCATTGTCTAAATTCACACCAATCAAACACAATGTCATAAACCACTCAGGTAAAGTTATCTTTCCTGTGTTTATTCTGTAGATTCTAATACCGAATGGATCTAACCGTATCATCAACATTTGTTGCACAGTTAAAAAAATTTCAATCTTGCTGGGGGAAACATATCATGAAAGATATAACATTTTTTAAAGTAATTATTTGTTTTTATGTATCACAAACAGCAATTATTTAGTTAGTAGGAAAATCACATATTTGGGACAACATGTTCAACTTATGGTGGATCCCTTTTAAAAAAAAAAGGGATCATTTATTTTTGCTCCAGCCCATTTCTTGCACTAGTACATCTATTACTATTTCACAAAAACCATACTTTTATTTGAGTATTAGTGAATGACAGTGGTTTTTATTTCCCAAGTTTTAGCAGGTTTAATATATATTTTTTTCCATTCTAATATTTATTTGAAGTAATAAAAAACCAAACTGCATACTTCTGCATACTTATTCACATCAATATCATATTTCCAATTTAGAAGGTACCTTATTCTGTCATTAAAGAATTATATATTCTTTAATGACAGATGGCAAGGGTTAAAATCCCAAGATGCTGCAAGGAACAAAAAAGTATTTGTTTGTTTTTGATGGGTATTTCTCATCTCAGAACAGTCAACAGACAGGATGATTTAATTGATCCAATTTAAAGTGCAGCACCCAGCAATTAAAATAACAGAAGGCACAAAACCATTCAAGATTATCAAAGGTGTGTCTTTGACCTGCATGAGGTCTACAACTCCTTTTCACTGATAATAAACTGGTATGTTTGCTTGTCAAACATGTGCACTGACATTCAGTTGTTGTGGCAGTATCACCATCTCCATTATTCTTTATTGGAATGAGGATAGTGGAAATAAATGTTTATCATTAGCCTCTAGATTTTTTGCAGGGTGAAACTAGGTTGAGGGTTGAGCAGGAGATCTCCTTTTCTCATTTGGAAGTAATCTTCTCCACACAATGAGCCTTGTGTAAACCTCTAGCTCACAATCCTCTAAAGCTCCACAGTGTCACGGATGCCTCGATACATCCAGCTGGCGAGGCCAAGGCATTGGAAGAGATGTAAAACTGGACATGTTTTACATCTTTGTTAAAAAGAAACTCTGCAACCAGGCAGCACGAAGAGCTGCATGAGAGTCAACATGCTGGTGTGTTATGTGGATGTGTGTGCATTTCAGAATTTATACGTGTGTCTGCATAAATTTGAATGTTTAATTTCATATGTATGAGTGTGTGGGTTTCCTCTCTGTATGTGCAGTGAAGAGCTGCAGGACAATGATTGTTGCATATTGTCATGATGGCTTCTCCAATGGTTTTAGAAGCACAAGACTGCCACCACTTGCCACAGAACTGCAACTGCACAAGCTACGCAGGTGGAATACTGAGACTTTCTTCAAAACAAGGCTAATAATTGAATTGTTTTTATTTTGCACATTCATGTTGTCGTGAAAACTGGTAAGAAGAGGTGAGATCTGCCCAGGTTCATGCAGAAAAACACATCATAACTGGCCTAAGAGACTGAAGTAATCTTGTATGTTGATTCATGTTGAGTATGGTAAAATGTAAAGTAGTGGTGATTATAAAGTAAGTAAATTCTTAAGTCTTATATAATTATATAAATCAGTTAAACAAGGAATCACAACTGGAAGTATAATCATATTGAATCAAAAGTAACAAGTATTAGAAAATAATGATTGAAGAAATGTATTAAAAGTGATTATTTTGATGAGTTATAAGTCTGTATAACATGTAAAAGACTGATTTCAGAATAATAAAAAGCATAGGGACAGTCTTCGGGTGCAAAGGCAAGCCTGGACATGTTCTGGTAATGGGTGTTGACAGGCCTGACTCATCACTGGGAGAGGACATCTGGGCAGCAAACCCAGAGGCGTGGTGCAAGTAGAGGATGAAGTGATCAGGGGGCCTGGTGTAATCACATATTTGAGAAATCATGTAAACTGTTCCCCATTCACAACAGTGGGGGAAAAGAGTATAAATAAGCACAGAAACAGAGAGCTTCGGTTCCTCGTCTTCAGCAAGTGGAACGAGCAACATCGGGCCAAGGAACCAACAAGGGAGCCTCGACCCGGACCCAGAGGGAGGACAAGCTTACACTTTGCTGGAAAAAAGACGGGACCCGACGCCCAACAACTCTGGCTTGTAATTCGACCGAGACTCCAAACTCAGTCCAAGAATTACTGCAACGGACTTGGGGACTGGACAAAAATCACAAAAGTGATTAAGATTTGGGACGTTTAAAAGATAACTACCAACTCTGCTTTGTTCCTGTTAGGAGGAGGATTCATCATACCAAGACAAGATTCTGCCCAAGGATATTAACTTTTCTGTTGCCAAGATCCCCTGTCATCTGGGTATGAGTTGCCTGCACCCCAAAAGCCTTCTTTAGTAAACTGATGGCACGGTTAGGGAGAGGTGTTAGGAGAGATTTAAGTTGATTTTATACAAATTTAAATGTTACTCTCTAAAACTTCTAATCATTAAAAATTGATCTGTTTGCCATTTACTCCAGTTTAAAGCTTGCTTAAATAAATATATATACATTAAAATTCTAATGAGGTTTGTGGACATTGAAATTAATTGAGTCATCTTATTAGTATTAGTTCTTCTATTTAATGTAAAATATATGTACATGGTTCTAGAAAAGTGGTGGCTTCAGACTTTCCTTTAGAAGACATATAAAATAATGACCCTGGGACTTACAAAGCCACTAAAAATATTCTAGCCGTTAACAAGTGTTCATTATTCTTAGAGAGAGGGCTACCATTAACAGGGGTGGTTATTGGAGTTATGCAGTTGTGAGGGCTACTCAACTGATTGCTTCTTAACTGAAAAGGGTCATAACTTCTGGATAGTAGGTAGTAAGAGCCAGACTAGTCTCTCTCGACACCAGCTTAGACAGATTGTTCCTTTCAGACCTTCTGCAGGGTAATACCCAGGTTTCAGGAACTTTCTGAACCCGTTAGACAGAGAGCTGGTCAGTAGTCAGCCCAGAGGAGTTGTGAGGATTAGGTCGGGGCTGGCTATTGTGTAATAACCAACAATGTTCAAAAGTTAAGTATCAGCATTTGAGGCAAAAATTATAATAAAAAAATTGCTATGATAATCGTTTCTTCTTATCCGTTCTGCTCTGTGCTCTCAAACCTCCAGTCGATTGTGGCACCTGCCGGTTCATTCTGAGCCAGGTTGTTGTTTTGCTGGAGGGTTCTTCCTGCTAAAGAGTCAGTTTACCTCCCCACTGTCACTGCATGCATCCTCGGTATGAAAGATTGCTGTAAAGTCATTGACATATAGTGGATTGAGGCGTAAACCACTTCAACAAATTGAAAAACAGCATTAACTAAGCACAATTACAAAAATACAACATTAACAAAATAAAAAACAAAGTCCCAGTTGGAAACCTGAGAAATTGCTGAGTGGATGTCACCACTTTTTGCTTTTGAACCAGAAGCTATTGCTAAATGCTTCTTTGGGCATTGCTCAATGGCCACAGTGTTCAAAAGTTCAGTATCAGAGTTTGAGGCAAGAATTTAAAAAAAATGCAACATGCAAATGCAACATATAAATGCATGTCATTTTTAGTGTACAAGTGCAACTGGGTATAAAATGTCATTTAATTTATGTTGATAAGGCATAAAACTCAAAGTAGGATTTAATGTATCAATAAATATTGTAGAATCAATAAAATTACACAGCCCTACAACTGGTTCTGATAAATTCTTTGATGTTTGTTCATCAAAAGGTGACAACAAACAGCAACCCAAGAAATTATGTTAAAAACAGTCCTTTGTGCAGAGCACAGGCAGGGGAGCCTTCTGAGCTGTACAGGTAGTCACAGGCTAAAGCAAAGGATAACCATGTATTAAAATGGTTAATGCATTTTGAAGCAAATCCAAATTAATTTTGGATCGCTCAAGTTGTTTAGAATAACCAAAGTTAGCTTAGATGTCTGGTAATGTGTGTTAAACAGCTTCTTCTATCTCTATGCAACTCTGTTTTTACCATTGACAAAAATAAATAAATAAATAAGATAAACAAACACTGTAGCAGTTTATTCAAAGTTTCGTAAAAGTTTTTTCTTCCCATCAAAGAAATGTTGAGCCTAAGGTGCCACTGATAAACTCCTTCAGAATCAGAAGCTCATCCAGTAAAGGTGTAATGAACACACACCTTTACAGTGGTGTATTCATGAACATATTTACATAATTCCATGATTCAATGTGTATTTGCCATTTTAATGAAGAATAAAACTATTTCGTTAAAATTTTTGGCATTTTACTGTAAACACAAGCTTTGATAAATCAGTAATCGTCATACTCCAGTTACAGATTTTTTTGTTGTAATGAACATAGATATGTTTATTACTGTATAATATGTCAACTCTGCTATGGACAGCATAGACAATGTGCAGAAAAAAAAATCTAACAGACAAAATTTTTTTTATTTATTTAATAAGTTGTATTAATACTCTCGTACTTTAGATTAAGGTATTTCACTTAAAAATACACGAAAAGTGAATGAAAATTTACATTATATTACAAATTTATTTATATTATGCTGGCAGCAGAGCACAGGCGGGGGAGCCTTCTGAGCTGTACAGGTAGTCACAGGCTAAAGCAAAGGATAAAAATTGTATAAAAGTATAATAAATACATCAGTGATTCATTCACAGTGAGAAAAACATATCTTCAGCAAAACAGGGCATTGACTTGTAGCATCTATACACTGACATTGTGGAGATGAGCTGCAAAACAGAAATCTGAAAAAGAAAACAGTTCTGATCCTGACCTGTCCTGATGAAATCCTCTGGTCTTTTCTTCTAAGAGCGGTTTTGTAGCTGCACTGGTTTCAATAATCCACTCCTCATACTGACATTGTGTTTCTTTATTCGAACGTAGAATATGTGAAAATTAGAATAAAACCTACAATACATCTTCAAGCATAACAGTGCCATAAACGCCATATAATATCGTTATTTTTTCCATTCACAGTATTATAGTGTATTAACCATGTATTAACATGGTTAATGCAAAGTTTAACCAATTACTTTTAACATTACCGTGTTCCTAGTTGAAGATTTAAGAGAGCTGATCACTGGATTATTTTTACTTTCAGTCTACTTCAGGTTTGCTGTTATATTAAACCAATTATTTGAACTCAAACCTACAAACCTACCTTACAGAAAAGTATTAAGAACAAAAACAAACCAAAACGTTTTTTACATTCAGAAAACAAATATAAGTAACAATCAAAAATATTATGATATTGATTACACTTTAATTTTTTTTGTTTTTATGAAACTTAGTTTAAGAAATGATTTCCTAAAATCTAGAGTTGCTCAACTTGGCATTGCATATCATGCATATAAAATGCTGATTCCCATCCCGTTCCGTGACACACGTGAATCCATGTTATACATCCAGGATGCTCAAAACTTTTGAGACCAAGAGCTACTTTTTGTCTCACCAGCCGGTTGAGATCTCATGACATGAAGACATAAAAATTGTAAATTAAACCCTTTTGACTCATTTTCTATACAAATATGCATTAGTTTTATAAGAAATTATAAAGTGATAGAAAACCTAATGCAGTGAGATTCTGACACTGGAAGGAGGTTACTGGTTTCTCAGTCAGAAGCTGGTTGCAAACCTGAGGCCAGCAGGTTATGGTAGATCTGAAATTTGCTTTGATGACGTCAATATGATAAACTACAGACTGATTGGAGGAACCAAAGAGCTCTGCAAAGGTAAAGGCAAATCTTCAGAATTTGGGAAATAATTAATTTAATGTCACATAATCATTGCGGTAGAAGCCATTTGTTTGTTAAAACTTAATCAAATATATTTGTTCTATTTGATGTTTGTTGTGACGTTTACTGCAAACGAATGAGGTAATTAGTTCAAGTTTGTTGTTTATTGAATGTTCAGAAACTACAGCGGCTGTGATGCGCCACAGCAAAGGTAAACAAAGATGAAATAACCCGAACAGGTGATCGAGTCAAACCCACTCCCACCTTTTTGCTCTCCATCTCACTTTATTGTTTACAGATAGAAGCTTTTCAAGCTAATTTGAAGAACAAATTGAGTTTATGCATTGTTGATAGCAGGATCAATTGGAATGTATGCAAGACTGAATTGAAATTACTTTTTTGTAAAATGCTTTGACACAACATGTTGTGTAGTGATGTTATATAGATAAACTGAACTGAAATTGAAGACTGAATATCACAACTTGGTCTTTCCAGTTGCTAAGGAACTGTCATCTAACATTACCTTCACAATGTTCAGCACAATCCAGACTCTTGACTGAAGAGTCAAATCTTTTCAGAGAGATATTCTGGACAGAAAATCTCCCTGAAGTTATCAATAGGTTATAGAGCAGGCACTTCTTTGTGTGCTTGCACTATATTTCTACCATGTAACGCTTGACAGAATCTGGATAGCTTTGATATTAATTGTATTACTATATCTTCATTTGTAAGATGCTTTGGTTAAAAGTGTCTTCCAAATGCATAAGCATGAATCTTTTATACCTATCTTACATGACCAAACAATGCAGCCTTTTTCCCTCTCAACATCTTGGTTTCAATCAATCAATCAATCAATCAATCAATCAAGCAATCAATTAATCAATCAATCAATCAATCAATCAAGTTTATTTGTGTATTATGATAAAACACAAAATGAAAAAAATAATAAAGAAAATACCACACAGGTAAGTGAACAAACATCACATTTTGATGACTGCCTTCACCAAAATCAGAATCTTCCTTCAGCTGTTCAAAAAATATAGCATGTCAAACTGAAAGTAGAAAAATATCCATCATGATCTGATGACTTCAATCAGGAATGTGACTTTTACAGGATTTTAAAGTATTTTTTAAGTTGCTTTAACTCAACTATTATTCCCAAGAATTATTATTAATCAATATTCTGCACTGAGATGTATTTCTCAAAAATATGTCTTAAACTGGCAAAAAACATATTTTCACATTGAGAAGCTGACTAGTCAAAGTCAGTAGCTTGCTTTAGGTGGATGTATGGACCAACCAGCAAGACTCATGTTTTATGTAATTTTTCTCTTATGTCATTAAACTGTTTTTCAGATGTACAGTAGTTCTATAGAATTGTTAATTTCTTTCAACCACTTTTGAAAGAAAGAACTAAATTATTTAGGTCTAGGCTTACATGTATTTTATATATCAAAACTTTAAACACAAACAGTGAGGTAATTTATGGTATGTAATTTGGATTAATAAAGTTAATTAAAATTGTTATAAAAAATGAGGAGAAAACAATTCCAGACATGAAATAAGTCATTTGCATCATTTTATTTTATCTCATTATTGTAAAGTAAGATAAAGTACTCTTTCAAAAATGTTGTTTTGATAAATGTGTGTGCCCTCCATTCTAAGAATATAGTAACTGCTGTCTGTGTTGCAGTGTAATAAATTAGTAAATAAATACATTTATGACGCTATTTCTTCTGAATTAGCATGAAAAACACAAAACTCTAAATGTATTGTGAAAATGAGGAGTAGGACACTTGTCAGGAGTCACTGCAGTCTGATTCATTGACAGAGAAATAAATGTAGCAATAATGACCTGACTATAGCCATTAGGTTTGATGCATTGCTTTACATGTGAGTGCACATAACAAGCCTGAAGTAAGACAAACGGCTGCATAAATACTGGGTGTTTCATTCAGGATAAATTGAAGTGAAATAAATTTATCTGACTGATAAACTTATCAGTAAGATGAAAACTGTCTAACCCTTTATGACAACAGTCATCACCACAGAGGATAAAAACACAAGAAAGTCAAAAGTTTTTATATAAAACCCAAAAACATATGGAATAAGAATCAGTATTTAACCAATAAAATAAATAAACTCGAACAGCAAGCAGTTATCAATGGGTTCCAAAATTGATCCAGCAAGTTTGACTGTGGCCTTGCCCCTCCATATGCAATCAGACATTTGTTGCTTTGAGAAGCCAGGCAGGTATCAGGACAGGGCTTAAATACTTGTTTCAGAAAGTCCAAATATTATATATACTCCAAAATATCTGAATCGCTAGCATAGGCAGCATACCATTTCCCTTGCTGACAGTGGTTTGGAGACATAAAATTTATGCAAATCTGAGCGTAATTCAGCAAATGGGAGCTTAGAGTTAACCTCAACTATATCAAACTTCAATTACCTATTTTTAGCCTTTGTTGTTCTTCATTACAATCAATACATCAGCATGATATTACAGTTGCTTTTCTCAAATCATATTTAGATTCATCCATCCATTTTCTCCCTCTAATCCGGGGTCGGGTCTCAGGGATAACTGCTTCAGAAGGGAAGCCCAGACTTCCCTCTCCCCAGCCACTTCTTCTAGCTCTTCCAGGGGAATCCCAAAGCGTCCCCAGGCCAGCCAAGAAGCAGCACCACCTTAATTGGCTCCTCTCAACATGAAGGAGCAGCGATTCTACTCTGAGTCCCTTGCGTATGGCCGAGCTTCTCACCCTATCTCTAAGGGAGAGCCCAGACACCCTATGGAGAAAACCCATTTCAGCTATGATCTTGTTCTTTCGGTCATGACCCAAAGCTCATGACCGTAGATGAAGGTAGGAACATTTACAGGTAAATGGAGAGCTTCTCTTTTTGACTCAGTTCTCTCTTCACCCCTATGAACCGGTACAGTGCCCGCTTCACTGCAGATGCTGCGCCAATCTGCCTGTCGATCTTCCGCTCTCTTGTTCCCTCATTCATGAACAAGATCCCAAGATATGGTTTATGGTTAGATCCTTAAAGCTGTGTATGTTTGTTGTAAATAATTTTTCCCCACTTCCAAGTATCAGAAGAGGTGAATATGATTGAAAATATATTGCAGCATGAGAAAAAGAAGGATTCAATTAGTCTTATTCAGATGATAAACAAGCTGATGAACAACATAAGATTTTGTATCAAATTTAGGAGCTTTCAACATGACAAAATTTATGAACAACCATAAAACAATGAAGCATCCTTTTTTTGTGTCTAGTTTATAGATGGTAGCTTGCATACTAATTGCAAGCTACCATCTACATACTAATTGCTTCAGACATAAATTACATTAAAAATATTAATCTTTCTATCATAAAAATTAAGCTTAGTTCAAAAAACAATAAAGGATATAACAGAAAACATTCCAGTCTATTTATTTCCAACACAACAAACCAGCAAAAATCTATAGACCAAGATGTGTTTTTATGACAGCTTTTAAAAGTCACTGCAAAATATGGATAAAAGGTCAATGGTATTTTAAAAGTTGCATCACTGAATATACTAAGTTGTCTGTACAGGGCCATCATAGGACAAACTATTCACATGATGATGTTGACCTAATGTGCATATTTTGGGAGCACATATGTACGAGGAGAACATGCATACTGCATCCAGAAAGACTCTTCCTGGGATTTTTCCAGGGTCTTCTTGTTGCAAGACAAGCACTTCTTGCTGCTAACTGCAGTACCTGTGCCAAACTTCTCAGTGAAAATGTAAAAGGCTTATCATAAATCCTGGTTGCATTCTCAAAAACTAAAATATTGTTTATCATACACCTGCTATTACAATTACCATATGAATGCGTACGGTTGGTTTCCTTAACTTTGTTCTCTTCACTGGATGAGCCAAATCACAGCTTTTACTCTGGTTGCATCTGTTTACTGCATGTACAGACTGGGATACCTCTCAGCTTTTATCTTATCATTGTTGAGGTTTAACTGACAACAGTTCAACGTGTCTTCTACTTCAATTTAGACAGAACAGTCTGAGGGTATGGCTGTCAAGGACCAGGGCTACTTTTTATGTGTCTTTACCTTTAAAACAAAATCAAATCTAATTTTATTTGTGTATCTATCACATTTCAGCAGCAAGGCATTTCAAAGTGCTTTACATCATAACAAACACAAAAACACAAAGTCATGCAACATAGACTCACCAATACATTAAGTCATGTTCCATCATTAAATTTTTAATTGATTACATTTCAAATACAATTCTAAACAGGTGCATTTTTAGTTGAGATTTAAAGGAAGTCAGTGTTTCAGCTGTTTTACAGTTTTCTGGACGTTTGTTCCAAATTTTTGGTACATAGATGCTTCTCCTCATTTGGTTCTAGTTCTGGGGATGCAGAGCAGACCAGAACCAGAAGACATGAGAGGTCTGGAAGGTTGATACAACAAAAGCAAATCTTTAATGTATTGTGGCACTAAACCATTCAGTGATTTGTAAACTAACAACAGTATTTTAAAGTCTATTCTTTGAGAGACAGGGAGCCTGTGAAGGGATTTTAAGACTGGTGTTATGTGCTCTATCTTCCAGGTTTCAGTGAGAACGCGAGCAGCAGCGTTCTGGATCAGCTGCAGCTGTATGATTGATTTGTTGGACAGACCTGTGAAGACGCTGTTGCAGTAATCAATGCGACTGAAGATAAACACATGGATGAGTTTCTCTAGATCTGGCTGAGACATTAGTCCTCTAATCCTGGAGATGTACTTCAGGTGATAGAAGGTCGACTTTGTTACTGGACTCAGACCTGAAGGTACAGGTCTGAGTCCATTTAAATATTGATTTTAAATAAAAAGTTGCCAATGATTGATTGAGTCTGCTGACTCAATCATTGGTCTACTGACTCAATCGGTCTAAATCAGTCTGTAGGAAGACTGCTTCCTATAGACTGTTATAGCATGTTATAGATTGCAACCTAAAATTTTGTGTATGCACACAACACTTGCCATTCATACACGCTTTGTATGAATGGCAACAAAAAATCCATTAACAAAATTAAATGTGGAGATGTAGATATGACCAGTTCAGTGCTGTGCACATCACTGGAAAAAATAACACAGAACCCATTGAAAAACAAATATAAACCACTTGTATTCTTCTTTTTTCTAGCTCTTAAAGAGAACAAGAACATATGCTGTGTGTGTCATGTGTCAGCTATACTACACCAGTTGCCAGAGCAACTGACTGACAACAGCTCCATGAGTGTGTCAGAATTTAACACTAAAATAAACCTCTGTAATCTATGAACTGTAACTGGATGCAGGTAGATTTGAAGACTAATTACAGAGCTTCAATGCAATGGAGTTGCAGGAACATTGCTTATTCAACTGTGGAGAAAATCTTTATTGATCAAACTCAGGCGGCACATTTTACACAACACTATCCTGTGATGAATGGTAATGGACAGAAAAGGTCTTCAGTGCTTTTATTTGTAAGGTTTGAAAATGGTAGCCAGTAGCAACACAAAGAGGAGGGGTTTAAAGATGTAGTGGAAGGTAACTGCAGGGTCAATTCAGGCTATATGGAAGGTGGGCTGTACAGGAGAAAATGGTAGCAGTAGAGGAAAAAGAGTGGATGGAAGGAAAGGCAGAAGGAGAAACGGAATGGAAAATCAATAAAGTCATCAAAGATGAATTGTACGCTGAAATTACTTCTTAAGTCCTATCAGAAAAGCAAGTGGGAGGTGAATGCAGTAAGAAACCATGTCCTTCAGTAACACTGAAGAACTGAGCCACTCACTTTCACACTCACAGTAAAATGTAGTGCAATGAATGTTTCTCACAACAATACACTCAGTCCTATTTTGCTTTCTGTTTTATTGCATGCCATGTATTCAATTAGAGAATGTTGATTTTACTAATATATATACATATTTGTATATGTCACAGTTTTTGAATATATGCTCCAGACTAGCATTATATTCATCATATATTACTGCATAGTTGGCTACATTTTTACAACAAAATCAAACCGAGAATCCACCATTCACCAGTTGCTGATTCGAGAGCAGGTTCATTTGGTGTGACCGAGTTCCACGTCACACCGACATACTGTGGTTTAAAAGTCAAAGTACCACAAGTGACATATTTCTCTCCCTTTCTACATTTTTTTCTTAAAAGTTTTTCTTGACCTCTTCAATGAAGTACTTGTTATCTAGTTGTGTTAATAATTAATGGCAATGTACTATTCTAATTAGTAGCAAACAAATATTCTATTGGGAATAAACTATCTTGTGAAATTTGAACGTCATTGCATTTTGTAAGCCTTCTGGAAATGAGTTTGGAATATTCACTTGTGAGTTCTTCATCAAGACAAAGTCACAGTTACACCTTTGAGAAAATGGGATAAGGTTTTATCTTACACAGTCAATCGTCTAAGATGGGTCAGTGCTGTGAACCCACTGCTCCCACTAAAAAAGGCTGCTGCTCAATTTTGTGCTGCTGATAAAAAATATTGTGGAGTTCGTAAAATGGGTAGTAAGGGGTCATAAATTAAAATCTTTGACTCCTGTGTTAACCATGCTTCTATGAAAATCAGAATATTATGAAATATTAACTAGCATTTTCCTATGTATTTGCAAATAACCATTATCATATTTAGGCCAGGATGGCGAAAGCAGTGTGTAGATCCATTGCTTTTCAAGGATTTCCTTTTCTTTTAACTGGCTAATTGGAAGAATACTCAAGAACTTAATACAAAATTCCACTAGGAGTAAAAAAAATTTAGATCAATAATATTTAAAATTAGTGTCACCAAATGGCTGAACAAAGCCACTTAGGCTTATAAACTTAGGCTTATCCATTTAATGTAGGCACTTGAAATTTGGTCCACAGATAGATTCTTATCTTGTCGTTTATCTGTTTCCAATTTGGGAATAAGTGATACTTGTATTTTCAGAGTTTTTACTGTTTGATTTTGCATCGCCATGTCGAATTGTTGAACCATGCTTGTGTTGGCAGTAATTCTTCCCAGCCAGCTGTTGGTGGTGTTTTCATGTTAAGTTTGGTAATGAACAGTAGAATGAGTTCAGAAACGCATGTATAATGGAAATGTTAGTTAACTCCAGCCTCTTCTGATCCTGATTTTCCCTTTATTCTCACACCTGCTGCATTCCTTAACCAAAAGACTGGGGATTCCACTACACCTCCTGGAGACTATGAGACTGGAGGTCTTTACAGACATCAGTGGAGGCAGGTGCAACATCTTTCCAATGTTTTTTGGCATCATTGGAGAAGTCAATACTTGCCTACCTTGCGACCGCGACAAAAGTGGCAATCAGAGAAGCCTAATCTTCAAGTTGGAGATCTTGTGCTTTTAAAGGACTGTAAAGCCAAGAGGAACCTGTGGATAATACCCTCATTGGCCAAGATGGACATGTTAGGAAGCTTGAAATTAAAGTGAGTAAGACCTTCTTGAGACAAGTTTCTGGAGTTGTTCTTCTGAAAAATACCTGTGGCAAGATATAACTACTGTCTTTAGTTACATTTAACTAAGGACAGATGCAAATGTGTAAGGACAGTAGGCTTGGCTTCTTCAGGCTTCAGAATGAGCCTGAAGAATGTCAAGCTCATTCTTTAATTTCATTCTGCTTGTTGAATTGTTTTGGGCCTGGTGGCCCCATCAAGAACCAGATGACAGAGGTCCATTTCAAAGCCTTGGTTGAATAAACATCCATCCATCCATTGTTTAACACCTTGTCACCAGCGGAAGGTGACAAGGTGTTCGGGCAAGAGACGGGGTACACCCTGGACAGGTGGGGTCGGGCAAGAGACAGGGTACACCCTGGACAGGTGGCCAAATGAATAAACATACTCATGCCATTAGATAGAAGTGCATGAAAGCTGAACGGATTTCTTGTTTGCAGGTTTCTTTTGAAGTGATAAAAAATATTTGGTGTTATAAGAGAGCTGAGAATTTTTCCCTTGACTTGGTTCTTAATTTCTTAGCATGAACATGTTTTTAAAAAATTAAGCATACTGCCCTGCAACCAATGCTTGACAAGTCCAGCCTTGATATGTCTAATGTGCCACATTGTTTTGAAGTGCTTTATAAATAGTCTGGTTTCTGGGTTACCCTAAAATTTCTTCTTTAAAATTTTAGAAGTGTTTCAGTGAGTGTTTACACAGTCAATTGTCTAAGTTTCTTCCTCATGTCCTAAAAAAACTCCCCTTAATTAAGTGATTAAATTGGATTCCATCATCCAGACTTAAGAGTCCATGTTTTTGTTACCTTTCCCCTTGATTGTTTTTTTTTCTGCTCAGCATTAGTCAGGCTTTGATTATCCACCAACCTGTTAAAACAATAGAGCAATGTCACTTTTAACTGGGACTTGTAAACATTTTTATTACCAAATTTATTGTAAATTCCTTATACTTATTTTTAAGTCTCTGTATAAACTTACATTTTATACAAGTCTCTGAATAAAATGTCTGACATTCAGACATTTTATCTGTCTGAATGTCAGCACTAAACTGTTCTCTAACAGGGATGGACCAGTCACTTGATATGTGGTTCCAAAGATGTATATTGAAAGGAGGTATAGCTTATTCTGTTGCAGCTTAACAATGGAGATTAATAACATTTCATGTTCTGACTGTTTCTACATTTTATTTATCAAACATATTTCTCCAAGACTCTGTTTTATTTACTGTTTATTGAATGTACCATTCTTGATTTACATTGACAAATATTGCAATACTGTTAGGTTTATTGTGTTTTTTAAGTGTTTTAAAGTGTTTTAAAGTTCTTCATAATAGGATAGAATGGAATTTTTAATGTCCTAACAGGGCTATGTTTCTCACTACGTGAATACATGACCCTGTACTTTAATTTAGAGATAAATAAGACAAAAAACTTTCCAGAGTTCACACTCCAAATGAGGTCAGCATGGCTCTGTCGCTCAGCTGGCTCTCAGCATTAAGTAAAGGCTGTCATTGTCAACCAGCTGAATTGTTCTCTCACTGTGGCTGGGATTCAGCTTTAATGAGTTAACAGAACATTTTGCATAAAACCAGTCAAATATTAAAAATGTAGTTTTCAAATGATTGTATTATTTGGGGGGAAACTATCTAAGGGAAGTTTGTGCTTTATGGAAAAGCATTTGTCCAACATGTACTTTTGTTCTAATGTTCACAAGCATCTGCTACATTCACAAATACAGATGCCTCAGTGACAGAGATTGATATGAGAACATGACTACTCTTTGAAGATACTTTGAACACACTAGTTGCAAAAACATTTAATTTAAAAATATAAACATAAAACATTTGAATTTAGTAACTGGCATCAAGAATAGTGTTAGATAAATTGTGATGTTATTAATCAAATATTTGTTATTCTCATTCATCTTTATAATGTATCTTTTCTTATATGCTTATATGCTTCTTATATGCTTCTATGCTTCTAACTCTGAGATGAAATTGTCTAATTTCATCTCAGAGTTAAGGATGTTTCTGTATTGTTGATTTACTTTGATTTCTTTCTCAGAAGGCCTCACTGAAGGAAAGCAATCAAATAAAATCAAATCAAATTTTATTTGTATAGCACATTTCAGCAGCAAGGCATTTCAAAGTACTTTACATCATAAACACAAAAACACAAAGTCATGGAACATAGAATAAAGAATACATTGTTACATATTACATTTCAAATACAATTCTAAACAGTTGTGTTTTTAGTTAAGATTTAAAGGAAGTTAGGGTTTCCGCTGTTTTACAGTTTTCTGGAAGTTTGTTCCAAATTTTTGGTGCATAAATGCTGAAAGCTGCTTCTCCTCTCTTGGTTCTGGTTCTGGGGATGCAAAGCAGACCAGAACCAGAAGACCTGAGAGGTCTGGAAGGTTGATACAACAACAGCAGATCTTTGATGTATTTTGGTGCTAAACCGTTCAGTGATTTGTAAACTAACAACAGTATTTTAAAATCTATTCTTTGAGCTACAGGGAGCCAGTGGAGGGACTTTAAAACTGGTGTTATGTCTCTATCTTCCTGGTTTTAGTGAGAACACGAGCAGCAGCATTCTGGATCAGCTGCAGCTGTTTGATTGATTTGTTGAACAGGCCTGTGAAGACGCTTTTGCAATAATCAATGCGACTAAAGATAAAAGCATGGATGAGTTTCTCTAGATCTAGCTGAGACATTACTCCTCTAATCCTGGAGATGTTCTTCAGGTGATAGAACGCCAACTTTGTAATTGTCCTTATGTGGCTCGCAAGGTTCAAGTCCGAGTCCATCACTACTCCCAGGTTTCGGGCCTTAGCGCTAGTTTTTAGTTGTAATAACTGAAGCTGTGCATTGACTTTAGATCGTTCCTCTTTAGGTCCGAAAATAATGACTTCAGTTTGGTTTTTGTTCAGCTGGAGAAAGTTTTGGCACATCCACATATTTATGCGTTCAAAACATTTATTCAGTGATTGGATGGGTTCAGAGTCACCTGGTGACATCGTAATGTAGAGCTGTGTGTCATCCACATAATTGTGGTAGCTAATATTATTTCCTGTTATAACCTGAGCAAGTGGGAGAATATAAATATTGAATAAGAGGGGTCCTAGGATTGAACCTTGGGGTACCCCACATGTGACCTTTGACCTCTGATGAGAAGTTTCCAATTGAAACAAAGAAATCCCTGTTCTTTATGTAAGATTCAAACCAGTCGAGCACCGAACAGGAGAGTCCAACCCAACTCTCAAGTCGATTCAGTCATATGTAATGGTCGACAATGTCAAAAGCTGCACTGAGGTCCAACAGAACCAGCACTGTGGTTCTCCCACAGTCCGTATTTATATGGATATCATTGAATACTTTGACTAGGCCAGTCTCCGTGCTGTGGTGAGCTCAAAAACCAGATTGGAAAGTTTCAAAGCAGTTGGTCACCATGAGGAAATTATTTAATTGTTTACACACAGTTTTTTCAATAACTTTGCTGATGAATGGGAGGTTTGAGATCGGCCTGTAATTCGGCCTGTAATTCTGCAATAGTGATGTGTCCAGGTTGTTCTTTTTTAACAGTGGTTTGATCACTGCTGTTTTCAAAGCCTGGGGGAAAACACCTGATGTGAGTGATGAGTTTACTATTTGGATCAGATTAGTAGCAATAACAGGCAGGACTTTCTTTAAGAAATGTGTGGGAAGGCATCCAGACAGCAGGAGCTTGAACTTAATTGACTTATAATTTCTTCTAGGGTTTTATAATTAAATAGTTGAAAATGGGTTATTTTTCCTGTATTTGTTTTGTTTTGGTACAGCAATGGTTCTGGATTTAGAGTTGATGTGCAGATTAGTCCTCTGATTTTTTGAATTTTTTCTGAAAAGAACCTTGTAAACTTGTTACAGGCAGCATTAGATTGGAATTCATCATATTCCGTCATAGGAGGGTTTGTGAGCCTGTCAACTGTTGCAAATAAAGTTTGAGCATTGTTAATGTTTTTGTTTATGACATCTGCAAAGAAAGCCTCCCTTGCATGTTTTAGTGTTTAGTGATAGTTACGTAGTCTTTCTTTATGAACGTGAATTTGAGTTTTACGCCATTTTCGTTCTGCTCTGTGACAAAGTTGTCTTGCAGATCGAACTGTTTGTGCTTTTCTCCATGGAGATTTCTTCATACCAGACACTACCTTTACTTTAATTGGGGCAATAGAATCAATGATATATGAAACTTTAGATTGAAACTCATCTACCAACTTATCTACATCATTTCAGCTTAAGGGTGATGAGTAAGAGCAGATTTGATTAAATGTTTCTGCTTTGTTTTCTGTGAAAGAATGTTTTGTGGCAGGAGCTATTTGTTCAAGCAGCTACTGTTTGACATCAGTAGCTACAGGGTTATCTCTCAGCGGGAAGCAAGGCCTCTTTGACCAGCTAGATTGCTATAAAACCAGCACTGTGAAGATGAACTTGCTATGTTTAACCCTGTGTCTGGAACGAGACTCTCAAGTGCAAGATACCTTGTGTTTTAGTTAGTGATTGTCATTGGCGCTGTAGCTATGTGATGAAGTGTTTTCCCCTCCCTTTAGAGTTACAGCGTTCTTTGTGATTAGGGATCCTGAAAACAATAAAAAGAGAGGAGCAGGCAAATGTGGTTTCAGAGCGGTAGGAGATTGTAACTGAAAGCACATCTCTGACTGTTCTCTTGCGAGTAAGAAAGAATCTAACTCTCTTGTCTTTCCTGTGTTTGTTTAATCTGTGTTTAATATGTGTTAAACCTGACAGATAGAGTCTATCAACCCTAAAAGTAAAGTTGAGTGAAATTTCCCCACAGGGTCTCATAAAGTATATTAATGGAAAATTCTGATAGCTTCCAGTATCACATAAATCAGTTAGGCAAAGGATGAAATCCTAACATAAGGCAAAGAAATTCTCAGAATTTCAGAAAGGTGCAAAGGGGACACTCATAAAATATGAAGACTTTTTGTTACAGCTGTTTTGTACCACACAAGTTTGCAATTCATTCATTGGTACACTTATTTCCAATACTGGTCATCTCTAATCAAAAATCTACTAACTTTAATCTCAGATGAAAGGAGGGGCAAGCCCAGGAGGGCTGAGAGATTTCACTGCATTAGCCTGATGTCCCTCCAGAAAATAAACCAATGAACAGTCCATAAAAAAACAAACAAAAAAAAATACTGAATAAAAGTAAGAATGGAGGACACACCATTCTTCTGAATGTTGGCTAATGCTTGGAGTTGATGTAGATTTGAATGGAGTCTATGTGACTGGGGTCACTTTTAAAAGAGGGGCCGACCCACTGGAACAGGTTGATCACATGCAAATTGAGGAGGGAGTTAAGTTAAATGCACAATGACAAATTGAGAAAACTGTGGAAGCGACAGACTGCAGGGATTGAGGAGCCTTGTTAAGACAAGGTTTATGGCAGAATAGGGAGAACAGTGTCACTTCTTGTAAAAGCAGAAAGTAAAGAGAGAAAAAATCTGAAATACAAATATGTAAAATTTAAAAATAAAACAAAACTAATAATAATTAGTAATAGAGCAGGATTATCAAATACAATGTACCGGCAATATGTTGGACCATACATGAAGCTTAGAGCACATAGATTAATCCTCAACTCAGCAGTGAAAGCATATTTTCTACTGCTCTTACCAGAAACAGCTGAGGCTTTTTACAGCTGTCTTTATCAGGGATTTTACGCTTACAAAATTACCAGCTCAGCAAAGGACATAGATTTGAGAGTTTGAAAAAAGAAGTGTTGAAAATAGAGCTGAACAGACTGACTCAGGAAAATACAGCTTTAACAGATGAACATAACGATAAATGTAAATGACGAAACAGGCTTAATTTGTTTTATTTGGCGATGAAGAAACTCATCTTCCCTAATTCCAAATGCTGTACATGCCAAAATAGATTGTGTGTGTCCATGTATGAAAGAAAAAAAATAACAAATGCTCATTGACAGAAACTGTTTAGAGAGAGTCTGATCGGGGTGATGGGATAGTGGATGTTCTTGCAGCAAAATGTGATTGAAGTCGGAATTACAAAATTTCGGCACTGACTTTCTCAGCAAGTTTTTTTCTCCTCCATTCAAGTTGGGACATTAACCCTTCACCGCCCAGTGTTGTTAGTACGCGTTACTGATGTTTGACCACATTTTTCAGAAACGAGTAATCTAACGCGTTGCTATTTTAAATCAAATAGTAAGACTTCAGTTAGCCTACTTATCAAAATCACTTTGCTTTACTGAGCGATACTGTCTTCTTTTGTTATTTAATTGTATTTCCGTGAAAAAAATCAGTGACAGAAATGTAAACAATGGAGGAAGATGCGCATTTTATTAATGGAATGGAACACATAATGGAAAACAGAAACTATTTTGAGTTTCTGTCGCCAAGTCCGATTATTATAAGCGACTTTGGGCTTTTTTATTTTAAGTCGCTTGCAGATTTAATGTGTCGCGGTTTTTGGGCTTCATAAGCATACATAAACCCAGAATTTGTCTGACATTTTAGTCACTCTCCCTGTCCATCATTTCCTGGATTATCCGTCCAGCTGTGTCTGTGTTAATGTCAAGTTAATATATTACCTGTGAATTACGTTTAACTATCCAGAAAATTGGAAACATCGAGACTAATATTAACACCGCAATAAACGCGAAAACAGCCACGAACCGAGTCCGTAAAGTTGTGCAACTACACGCCATTATAATTATTAATATTTATATAAATGCCGCAAATCTGTGCAGCAGCCATCTGAATTGCGCAGATGGCTGCTGCACAGATTTGCAGCAGGAGATATGTGCTGTGTCAAATATTATTTATATTGTATATTTATCATTATAATTCTTCATCAAATGAAAAACCTTCCAGAAAACTCAGTGTCCTCTTCATCAAAAAACAGAGCTTCTTCAGTCAGTGGTTTACATTAGCAATGTTCCTCTTTGGCAATTAAAAGTTAACTGACTGTTATAGTCAAAGGTTTCTGACAGTCTTTTCTTTAAGATATTTATCTTGCTGTGACAAATAAAGACTGCACCATTGAATTTAAGTGATACAAAACAAAGATTTATTTCCCTTCCATGACCTGTAATCAGAGGAGAGGGTTGTGGGAGTGAACGAACAGTGTGAAAAAGCAAAACCCACCAAGCGGTTTTATTGAGTGACGTTTTATTTGTCCCTTTCAGCTGATCAGCAGCATATAGCTGTTTTTATCAATGCTCTTTGCTGTTTTATGTTTTCTTCATTAGCACACAATTCAAGAAGAATTGTGTGTCTAGAAAGACACAAAGGTGTGTGCTGCTCGGTACTACATGCAGAAATCCTCCTCTGATGGAAACAGTGATGGGGAAGCTGCAGAAGTAACTCTGCTGTGTGGAATGAAGAGATGAGTCTGGGGAGAGAATCCCAAAAGCCTGAAATCTGCTGCTTCATTGGCAGCTTAATAGCGTGTGTCATAAATGGTGTCACCACCTCATCTCTGCTTCCCCCACAAACTTTTATCTCAACGTACCCATACACACCCGCCCCAACGGCCCCATCTGTCTCCACACTATGCTGTACACCAATACCTCAGTCTTCATCCTGAGCCTGGCAGATAATATTTCCACTTTCACAGCAGGAGATTTTATCTCTTCTGCAAGCATCATCAGCATCACTGTGATTTTGCTCTTTCATATGCCATATAATATATTTATAAATCTATCCACCAGCCACTCAGCTCAGCTTTTTTTATAAAATAACTGAAAATAATAAACAGAGTACTGTCAAATGGGTGGAGTGTGTGAGAACCTACAAAAAGCAGGTTGATAGAAACTTAACTTTGAACAAATAAGAGAAATTGTAAAAACATAAATTAATCTACATGATTAGAAGGCCCTGGAAAAACTTGACTGAGAAGAAATTGGTTACCTCCTGTGTGTTCCTAAGAGTTTTCCTTGAAAAAATATTATTGAAGTTAGTTAGGAAGTAACAGAACGACTTCTGCAAAAGAGATCTGATCTGAACAAACTGCACATAATCAAAAAACATTCTGCTCATAATCAAAAAACATCAGCTGAAAGGGACAATAATTTCAGCAGTGTAACATATTCATAAAATTATTTTTATTCTGTCATTATTACTTAATCTGGCAATCAGAAGACTGTGAGATTGATTCCAGCTTTCCATGCCATACTAATGCACACTTGAGCAAGGATCATGTCCTCCCTCCATGACATCCCAAAATAATTCATATATCTACTAGGTCTAGATAGAAAATAATTTCCTTTTTTGTAAATTTATTTCTGATGGGAGCGAGCACAGGAATCTCTCAAAAGTTAATACAAAATTATAATGGAAGCATCAGATAGTGGAACCATTGAGAGCCTGCTGATCTGCAGTATCTTAGTCTTAGACCGAAAATCTCTGCAAAAAATGGTGAGGGCAATAGAGAGGATCATTGGGACTCCAGTCCTCCATCCAGAACATTGCACACAAACACTGCTAAGGCATAGCTATTGTGGTATTTGTTGTTTTGGCTCTGATAGAGAACATCACCAACAGAAGGATTTGAAGGAAGAGTGTGTTCAGAGCTCTATTGAAATGGGACATGTTGATGGTGGTTTATTAGCGTTTAGCTCTGCGCAGAAGAAGATACTGTGTGTTATCGGTGCAGGTCTAGCTGCTGACATCCTTCATCCTTCAGTTGAGCCATGCCAGCTTTGTGAATGTGCCTTTGTGGACAGAAAGCATCTTGTAAATGTGCAACTTGTACACACGATTCCTCTATTTGAAATATCCATCTACATTCCCCACTCACCGGCAAGGTCTTTCTGGGACTCTGTATTGCTCTGCTTTTTAAATAAGCATTTCCACTTGGATCTCTTTATTTTAATATTTCTTCTATTTGAAATTTTTTCTTTACAATTTTTTTTTTTTTTTGTGGTGACCTTATGTGCCCTGAAAACAAGGTCATATTTAAAAATAAAAAGCATAATTAGTACTATAAATATTTGTCCTGATACAAGCAAGGACCATTGTCATGATTATTGTTTCACGTGGTGGCAGCATTTCTGGTATTTATACTAATTTAAATATATATTTGTGAAGGGAAAATATATTTATTCTTGTCACTATGTCATTTGAAATTTGTTTTTATTTTTATTACATAATTGAAAACCTGCTTACATGTTTGCTTTGGTATTTGGATGATTTATCTGGCCAATCCAAAATTCCTTCAGCTTATAATAAATATCTTGGTAGATTTTAAAGGCTACTTTAAGCATAGGTCCCAATTTTAAGTCCCAACCAATGACCAAAGACACAACAACTGAGACTGAGCAGAGGTTCAAATGGCAACCAATTGCTGTCACTGTCACTATTTTGACTCCTGAAGGACAGTAGAGTCAATGTTTAAGGTTCTGGTTTAAGGTCACAAATTCCTGATATCATTCCTGTGAAGAATTTGATGGCAAGACCTGAGAAGTTATCAGAGTGAGGTGGCCATCAAACCTGAGGCAGTTACATTATTTCCAACAACCTGTTGTGAGAAGCAGGTGTAAGGAAACTCCAAATGTTTAACCTAAGTTATGCAGTACGATGACAATTCTAGCAAATACTAAATGTCTTTTCATTATTGTGGTATGCTTAATTCATTCAAAGTAAAAAGTAAAACACCAGCTTGTTGCAATGTTTTTATTAACATAGCTGCCTTGACAGGAGGCAGATGAGTTTGTTATATGCTAAGAAAGGGTGCTTATTAAAGGAAGCATCCTTTAATAAATAAATGCTTCCTATATCATCTCATTTCAGAATTAAAAAAAAGAAAAAAAGAACTTGAAAGAATATGCTTATTTTTAGATTGTGTATATTAGTATCTGTTTTTTAATTATATGTAGATCTGCTTTATAGGTTTTAAGTGACAAAAAAAAGATGTTCTTATCACTTTTCAGTAATCTATCATCAGCAATTAAATTATATTATTAGTCCTCTAATTGATTTTTGTCTTTTGGCTTCCTGTGGTTAGGTTATCATTCTGGAAGCATTTAATGCAACGTTAATGCAGCGCTTTCCATCGACAATAGAACCAGGATTCATATTTTTACTCAATGGCAACTGGTTCATCAATATTCATTTATGTGATCTGGAAGTCACAGCAAGACAAGAGGACTCATGACAGTCACTTTAGAAGAAAAGATATGAAGCCATAAATATCAAAAGAATAAATGCAGAATCCGGGAAAGCAAACAACAGCCTTTCAACTGCTGAGGAATAAAGATTGTCTTCAAAAAATTTTAATTTGCATGAACAGGGAAAAAAAAAAACACATTAACATTGTCCATCATCCCATGTAATTGTCACTAAGTTTATACTGTTCTCATATGTTCACAGCTGAGCTGACGACAAATGACTGCTCTGAGAAGCAGCTGTAAGGTATTGATCAGACAAATCCCAGAAAATCCAGAACCCACAATATTCATATGCACAAGACAAGCTCAGAAAAAAACAGAAATGTTTGTTTTATATGCAGACACATGCATATTTCAGGCTATAAAATGTCCAATCAAATTTTAGCAGCAGACACTTTATCCCTTTATTCTGCAGGTTTTACAACTACATTTCTATACATTTGACTGAAAAAGACAGGATCAATTGCCCTATGGTGCCAAACAAAGTCATAAGGACAAGCAATTGTAGTATATTTGAAAATAACAATTGTTATTCAATATAAAATAGCTTTTAACCAAAAAAACAGGCTAGGTTTTTTTTCCATTTTCAAAAGAATAGGTACGACTCAAATAAGGAGCAGGTAGGCCAGAGTTTTGCAGCTGCGAGTGTTTTATATTTGCAATGTGAATATCATATATACATATTTACAACCACACATTGGGATATGCAACATAGCCATGGATGAAAGAAAGAAAAAAAAAAAAAGAAAGAAAAAATACAAGGGAAAAAACAACAAACGACAAAAGCACTAATTAATTAATCATTCCCAAAGTTCATCTCACACCCCCTCTTAGTCCATCCACCCCGAATGGAGATTAATCAGGCTCACCAACAAGGCGAGTATCCAGAGCTTGGTTCACGTCCTGGGTAAATGAAAGTCCAATCAAAGAAGGAGCAGAGTCCTTTGTAGAATTATCCTACCAGCTAGGTAGGAGAAGTAAGCAATCTTCAATCACCAACAGGTGAAATCTTTCCTTGGCTCTAGACCTGGTCTCTTAGCTCACCATCCACCTGGCCTGAATAACAAAACAGGACCACTTCCTCAATATAATTTATGATCCAACATTCTTAGTGTATACACAATTTAATAAATAACACTTCGTATTATGAATAATTCTGTCATAATCAATTGCAATAAATCTAAAATTCAATATAAATTACATTCATGAAACATTCAATAAATAAACACCATATTATCAATTAACATGAAATGTAAAATACTAATATAAACCAGTGCTCAATAAATACTTCAATTACCCGTTTTGGTTATCAAAAGGAGTGTACAATCAGTTTTTCCTTTAGTGGCTACACAACAGCAGTGATTATAAGCCAACGCTAAGTCAGTCACAAAAACACTCACCAGTTCCACAGTTTTGTGTCATACTACCGGATCTTTTTAATTTCCCATCTGGCTCACAATAATTGGCTCCTATAGTTCAGCACATTATGTGAGCATCGTACACATTTACAGAATTTAAATGATACCACGCTTTCACTGACCTGCCAGCTCTGCTCCTTCCAATGCGTTCAAACATATGATTAAATTGAAAAATGCAGCCACGATGGGACTGAGGAACACAAATACAGTATGGAAATCTGTCATGTGTTTGAGGGGCTGAGATGAAGGCCATCTCTGTCTGGAAGATAATGACCATCTCTAAGAGCACTCATTTCCAGAATACAGCCGGGTGACAGAGCTGATTGGAGCTATTATACACTCATACCTGGTGTAGGGGGTGGGGGAGTTCAACAAATGAACCTGACACTGACCTGCTGTAAATTCACTTCTTGGGAGTCATTTTGAGGTTACTTTTTGAGGATCATCAATAAGTAGCAGCCACAGTCTTTAAAGTTTTTTATGAATGGCACAAGAATGCAAGAACAAAAGTGTTTCTCTCCAGAATGTTGCACACTATGTAGTCAGGGGTAATTTGAGGTATTTTATTTGTTTGTCCATGATTTACCAACACGTACATTTTAATATTCCAACTTGCACTCTAACAACTCAATTAATTACTTATGAAATATTCATGCAAAACAGAAAAAAAAAAAAAAAAAAAAAAACAAAAAAAAAAACATTTTTTATGGTTCAAGACTTAAAATAAGACAGGCAGACAATTTAAGAAAAAGAGGGTGGGGTTGTTTTCAACTTAAGTTGAAGCAAAGCTTAGCGTAAAAATTACTTCTGCTGATTTTTGTATGTCTTACATACAAAAGTCAGCAGGAGTAATTTATACCTCATACCCTTTGAACTTCACATTGTTTCATTACAAAAACACATTTACAATTAAGTGTATGATTTTATAGGTAATCAATTTACAAATGTAGTAGAAGCTTTATAGTCATAAAGACAAAAACCATCTGAGCTAATCAAAGAAAATGTTATTAAACATTATGTAAGAGGATTGATACAATAAGTCTCAAAGGCACTGAACATAAACTGAAGTTCAATTACATCCACCATCCACTTGGATCTTTTAATTTTCTTTTTTTTCCTATTTGGAATTTTTTCTTTACACTTTATTATTTTCAATGTAATCAGCCTTAGAGTGCAGTAATGGTCACAGGGAAGTTTTTTGTAAGACACATTTCAAATAAAGCATATAATAATTGTTATTATAAATACTTCTACTGCTACAAACAAGACCATTGTTATGGTTATTGTTTCACGTAGAGGCAGCCATCCAGGTATTTATAATTATTTACATATGTATTTATGGGTGGCAAAAGGGTGGACCAACCGCTGTGCTCTATTTCCTGCAAATCAGGTTGTATAAAGGAAAGGTGCGCCAGTATGTGCGTGTGCACGGTTTTATACATCTTTTTTTTTTTTGTAAATTTGTCATTACACCAATTTTTAGTCTGAAAGCTGGGCAGTCTTTCATACAAGAGGCCACAGGTCACCATGACTATGCTGAATGAACTACAAGCTTCAGCAGCTGAAATGGAGAGACTATTCAGGCAGCAACTGTTACCCACTGAAAGCATAGACAGAAAATAATTTAGAACAAGGCTGGACAAGCATCAGAAAGACTCTATAATCAGGTGGACACTTCTTTGGTATTTTGAGACCAAAATGGAGGTCAAAGACAGTATATTTTTATAAAACCTTACATTAACAAAGAAAGTCTGAAAAAATATTTACATTCCTAATGTTCCATCTACAATGTTAAACTTTTTTCTACATTTTTCACTTAAAACATTTTAAGAATAAAACAATTTAAGAGAGCTCTTATCTAACTATCTGGGTAAGAGCTTTTTACTTTTTATGGACAATATATATTGGTGAAAGATAATCTAACTCAAAGTGAACTTTTTAGGAGATCTTTGAATATGAAATTCAATTTCTTTAGGTTCTGCGACAGACTGGCGACCTGTCCAGGGGGTACCCCTCCTCTCGCCTGGAACGTAGCTGGAGATAGGCACCAGCACCTCCAGACCCCACTAGGGACAAGGGTGAACAGAAAATGGATGGATGGATGGAATTTCTTTAGGTTTGACAAACACAGCTTTGGGTGATGCATAACTGTCCAGACAGATAGAATTTGACTGGCAAAGCTCTCCTGTTCCCTTATAGCTCTAGAAAAGAGCTTACAGCATAGTAATCTCAAATCCAATGCACTGATATGCTCAGATGACCTATAAAGGTCAAAATCTGACATTTTACATGCACACAAACAAATTTTTAGTGCCTTTCCACAACAATTCATCATCAAATTCTTGCACTTTTTGATAAACACATGACAATATTTCTAAATTTAACTTGAAAATAGGGGTGGTTACATTCTGCCAAAGTTCAGATTGGTGTAGATCCCCTTTTCTTTTTAGTTACTGAAATTACCATTTGGAAATTATTTTATATGTACTCCAATTATCCTTGTCTTTGGGGAACAAGATCAGAAATTATTGAGGAGTTTACAGAAGCAATGCAAAGTCAATATTAAAGACCAAGGATAATTACAGGAAGAAACTAGAGAATAAATTGCAGAGGAACAATATTAGGGATGTGTGGTCATTAATGACAAAGATTGCAGGCTTCAAACAGAAGCAGGATCAGTCAAACTGAAGGCTGGATAGAGAAAATGAGCTGAACACATTCACCAACAGGTTCAGTTCAGGAACAAGCTCATCATCCTCCTGTCCCCAGCAAGACAGACATCCCACCTGCTATAGACCCATAGCTTTCCTTACACACCTGAGATCTTTTAACTCCCACCTCAGTCATGGACTCTTTTGCTTCCACAAGTTTGTCTTCAGGAGATGCTGCTGCTTTTGCAATCTTCCTCTCACTTTTCTGTATTGAAAAGTGAGAAGAGGCAGGTGAAAAGGCAGCTGGAGAGACTGAATCTGAACAAGGCTGCAGGTCTGGATTGTATCAGCCCCTGAGTCCTGAAGACCTGAAGCTGCAGAGCAGCTCTGTGGGATTCTGCAGGATCTCTTCAATATTAGCTTGACCGAAGAGAAGGTTCTGGTGTTGTGGAAACCATCCAGCCTGGTTCTGGAGAAAACTCACCCTTCAGTTAACAACAACTATTGACCATATTGTCATGACATCCCACATCAGGACGGTCCTGAAGAGACTCCTATCCTGAGTGGTCATCCTGTGACCCCATAACAAGCAAAATCAGGACTCCCTGTAATTTGCTTATTGCTGTGGAGTCAGAAGTGGAGTATACCTGCTTCAACAAACCCTCTGTCATCTGGACAAAGCAGGCAGCACTGTGAGGATCATGTTCATTTCATACAAGTCTGCCTAATCTGCCCTGTCAGAAACTCCAGAAGACGCAGGTGAAGTCCAATCACCTTCATTTTATCATTTAATATGGGCAGGAAACCCAAATCTCATGGCGTAATCATTAAAGATCTTGTCTGCTGCAGTTTTAGCTGATTTGGAAGTGGTGGCATAGGCCTGGGCAAAGCGGGTAAAATGATTAATAATCACTAGGACGTACTCATAACCCCCGAGGCACTTCTCAAGATGCAGAAAATCAACAGAGACAAGTTCAAATGGCTGAGTTGTTACAGTGTTTGTGAGTGGAGCCCTTGTTTCTTGACTGGGTTTCTTATGTTTGAGGCATTCACATTTTTCACGACATAGCTCTCTATCTCACGTTGCATAATATGGCCAATTAAACCTGTCCCGTGTCAGAGATGATGTTCTGTCGACACCTTGGTGGCCCAAGTCGTCATGAAGCTCCCTCAACACTTTATTTTTATATTTTTTTGGGGGTTTTTTGCCTTTTGTCTTTCTGTGCAACACCCCACTCTCATCAATTTCCAACTCGTCCCACTCTCTTAGCAAGCACCCCATTTGTGGACTAAGTTGTTTGAGTTGTGAACCTAACGGTTTGCTTGCGGTTAGTTTGAACTGGATTACTGGTCCCAGAACTGGATCATTTCTTTAGTCATCCTGGATATGTTCTGGTGTCAGTGGGATGATGGGTGTGTCAGATATTTCATCTCTCAAATCTGCTAAACATTGCTCCATGCAGCGCTGAAAAGCTGTGGGTGCACTGATCAGATGATAACACAGCAAATTTGAGATGTTTTTGGGCTTTGCCTAATCTGCATGTGGCTGAACCATAAAGATATGAGTTGATGTGCCATTAATCCCCAACTTAGACTTTGGTGTGGACTATGTTGTAAGACAAAAGACAGATTCTTTTGGGAAACATGCAGTACTCTATAGACATATTCAGCTGTTTGCAAGGCCTTGCCACAAATGGCAAATAGGGATTGCGCTCAGCCGTGTGATACTTCAACTTCTCATTTCACTACAATTTGACACAGACTTCAATGATCTGCTTGACCTATTTCTGTAACCCTGAGGTTCAACACAGCGGAAAACATGGACAGAGATAGACAGAGGTTAACCATTCAGATGAAGGAGTCAAACTAGGTCAGGCTTACGAGGGCACAGAATTTGAGCAAATAAGACTGGACAATACATATTAAGTAAATTATTTCTGAATTGAGAGCCGCAGTAGATGTGATGTAGCTGCAGCCACCCACCTTCTATTGTCAATAAATCTAATATAGATTTATGCCTCAATGTTTGAAGTCCAAGCCTCGTCTTTTCTTAGTGAAATGAGCTGATAACGGGGCACAAATGGACTTGATTTATGGTCGTGCCTGGCACATTGCAGTGACAGTATGCCAGAATTTGTGCCCTACAATGCAGAAGTCTATAATGAGCACTTTGCTGTTTTCATGAAGGCTCTTTTTTCATCCTGGCTCCTAAGTACTGAAATGATATGCAGAATGGTTATCCTGTACCGTGGGCAATAAGACATAATGTGTGGTCAGATGAAAATAAAATGAACACAGTCTAATGTGACTTGGATGCACTGCTGTCTCTCCCTCTTTCTCTCTCTCTGTTTCTTTCTCTCACTCTCTATCTCTCTCACACAGGTTGTGCGAGAGAGAAAAACAGAAACTATCATAGTCTTCGAGGTAGATGCTGTGTATTGATACAGCAGGCATTTGGTATTCAGATGGTAATGCTGGGAGCTTCATGAGGATGAGGTGTGCTGTCTAGCAGCATGTGGGATTCCTAATTATGCCTCTTACATATTAACAGTCACAAACACAGTGACCTTGAATTGCCTGTTTTCCTGCTACACAGAAAAGTGATCACATAGTTTAGCAAAATATTACAAATTTTCATTACTCTAAAGGTAGTAATCAGGTGGGGTGTTGAGGTCTTCATGGCTTAGACCAAGGATGTCAAACTCATTTGCACAAGGGGCCAAAATTCAAAACAAACTTAAGGTAATGGGCCAACCAGGATGAACATTTATTGAACACACTTAAACTTAATGTTTTTGGGACATAAATAAGAATAAAAACAGACAGGAATATTAAATTTAAACCTTAAATACAGTATTTATTATTTTGCTCTAAATAAAAAATATCTTGTTAAATTATGCAACTTAGAACTTAACTTAAACAACTTTAAAATAACATTCAAATTCCTTTGCTCCTATGGCAATATATATATTAAAAAAATAAACTTAAATATCCCAAAAAAATGTTGCTCTCCTTAAAATATCTCCTGTCAAAAGTAGAGTTATGAACATGCTACAAAACCTGGGAATATACATAAAATATTTACTTTTTAGAAATAACAATTCTAATTATTCCATTTTCTTTGCTCTTATGACTTTGATCTGATCATTTGCTCTGATCGCTTCCAGATACCTGGCATCTTTTTTTGGTAACAAGTTGGTTTATGTTTGGTGTGAAGTCCTGTGTTGTGGAGATTCTCAGGATGGACTGCAGGTGGTCATCAGTGAGACAACTTCTGTGTGCTGTTTTGTTAATCTTCATCACTGAGAAGAACTTCTCACACACATATGTGCTCCCAAACATGCACAAGGTTCGAGCCGCATGAAGATGGAGCTGGGGCACTTCTGCAGGGATAGAGTGAATGAACTGTGCGGGCCCTGCAGTATCATACTTTGCCTTCAGTCAATCAATCAATCAAACAAATTTTATTTGTATAGCACATTTCAGCAGCAAGGCATTTCAAAGTGCTTTACATCATAAACACAAAAATACAGTCATGCAATATAGAATAAACAATATATTGTTATATATTACATTTCAAATACAATTCTAAACAGGTGTGTTTTTAGTTGAGATTTAAAGGAAGTCAGGGTTTCCGCTGTTTTACAGTTTTCTGGAACTTTGTTCCAAGTTTTTGGTAAATAGATGCTGAAAGCTGCTTCTCCTCTCTTGGTTCTGGTTCTGGGGATGCAAAGCAGACCAGAACCAGAAAATCTGAGAGGTCTGGAAGGTTTAAAATCTATTCTTTGAGCTACAGGGAGCCATTGGAGGGACTTTAAAACTGGTGTTATGTGCTCTATCTTCCTGGTTTCAGTGAGAACGTGAGCAGCAGCGTTCTGGATCAGCTGCAGCTGTTTCATTGATTTGTTGGACAGGCCTGTGAAGATGCTATTACAATAATCAATGCGACTAAACAGTTTGATGGATGAGTTTCTCTAGATCTGGAGATGTTCTTCAGGTGATAGAAGGCCAACTTTGTAATCGTCTTTATGTGGCTCGTAAGGTTCAAGTCCGAGTCCATCACTACTCCCAGGTTTTGGGCATGATCGCTAGTTTTTAGTTGTAATAATTGAAGCTGTGCATTGACTCTAGATCGTTCCTCCTTAGGTCCAAAAATAATGACTTCAGTTTTGTTTCTGTTCAGCTGGAGAAAGTTTTGGCACATCCACACATTTATCTGTCCTAAACATTTATTCAGTGATAGGATGGGTTCAGAGTCACCTAGTGACATCGTAATGTAGAGCTGTGTGTCATCCGCATAGTTGTGGTAGCTAATATTATTTCCTGTGATAACCTGAGCTAGTGGGAGAATATAAATATTGAATAAGAGGGGTCCAAGGATTGAACCTTGGGGTACCCCACATGTGACCTTAGACCTCTTCAATGAGAAGTTTCCAATTGAAACAAAGAAATCCCTGTTCTTTATGCAAGATTCAAACCAGTCGAGTACCGAACCAGAGAGTCCAACCCAACTCTCCAGTCGATTCTGTAATATGTCATGGTCGACAGTGTCCCATTACACTGCAGCTCAATCAGTTCCATCTGAATCTGCACAGGTGCAGTTTCAACATCAACGGCAAATGGGTTGCGATGCAACTCAAAACTTTTTTTGTGTGCTTCAAAGTCATTAAACTGCCGCGCGAACTCAGCGCGTAGTGTGCTCAGTTTGTCGGCAAAGTGCGTTTTGGGGAACACAGTTGTGCTGACTTGGTACAACATTACTTGGCAACAGGTAAAGTGAGGCAAGTTGCACTGTTGCATTTGTGTCTCCCATAAAAGCAGCTTCACTTGAAATGCCTTCACCATGTCATACATGTCAGTGATCATGCGGGTCACGTCCCTGGAGCTACAGATTTAAGGCGTTAAGATGAGCCGTTACGTCATCCAGGAACGTCAACTCGCACTTCCATTTTTCATATCTCAAAACGGTGGAGTCTTTTCCTTTACTGTCCATGAACTGACAGATTTCATTGCTGAGCTCAAAAACACCGTTGAGAACTTTTCCCTGACTTAGCCAATGCACCTCTGTATGATAAGGAATGTCTGCAAATTCTGAATCTATTTCCTGCATGAAGAACCGAAACTCCCGATGATTTAACCCTTTAGCTCGGATAAAGTTTACGGTTTGCGTTACAGTGCTCATTACATGGTCCATTTTCAGGACTTTGTCACATAGTGCTTCCTGGTGTATGATGCAGTGATATGCTGTTAACTCACCAGTCCAGTTCTCCTCCTGCATCTTCACTCACATCCTTCCCACTAGTCCACAGTTTTTCACTGCACACAGCCGGTGCTCGATCAGTTGTAAGTCCAATAAGTTTGTCCCAGGGCAGTTTTATGTCGGTTACACTTTGACATACGTTTTCTGAATCCTAACCTTAATATGTTTGGTTCAACTCTTTTGCCAAATTTAGTCCAATGTCTACGAAGAAGTCTCTTTTAACAAAAGGTTCATATTGCCAATTTCCTTTACATTTTCAGTATAACAGTCTGTGGAGCTACCATGAAGTATTATTTCTGACAACCCAATGTATCATGATTCAAGTGCATTTGATGTCTAAGGAAGAGTATAACTCAATCCAGTAGCAGAGAATGCAATGCAGCAAGACAAGTTTCCCACTCATGTCTTATTTGTGGGGGACCAGGTTAGCCTGAGCTAGCTCTGTACTTATACTGCTATCGGCCAAGGCTGCTGAAGGACAGACCACTTGTCCTCACTCTGCTACTTTCTTCCTCTAGTAGCAGTCTATGATTGCAATAACAAGTTTTGTTGAATGATTGGCCTGATAATAATTCAATAAGAGAAGTCTTCTTCAATGGCAGAAAGCCCAGTCAGATCTGTGAAAGTATATTAGAATTGAGTGGAATTGCATATAGAAGTCATGGCTAGAATACATTCCAGGCTGATGTCAATGGTAGCTCTAATCTTAATTTTAATTTCTTTTGATCAGAACAGAGTGTTTTTTTAAGATAGCTTAGCCTACTTCAAATTGTCAAAAACTGTTTTCTATTAAATTTCTTGATTATATAGAACAGGCCTAACTGAGCCTAAAAAAATATTATTCACTGATAAGTCGTGATAACAAAGACCCTTCGATGTTCCATTTCTTAATCTTCTTAGAAAATTAAGTCTTCATCAAATCACCATGAAACCATCTTTTTGCATGTAGACAGCTCCTGAATTAAATGACTCATCTGAGCTAAAACCATGAATAGGTTTTCCTCATTTTTCTACAAATATATGGGGCAATAAGAAAACAGTAGTGTAAGTCACACATTTTCCACATTTGGGATGATCCAGCGGGCTGCACAGTGGCGCAGTGGGTAGCGCTGTTGCCTTGCAGCAAGAAGGTCCTGGGTTCGATTCCCGGCCCAGGGTCTTTCTGCACGGAGTTTGCATGTTCTCCCTGTCCGGCTTCCTCCCACAGTCCAAAAACATGACTCTCAGGTTAATTGGCCTTCCCAAATTCTCCCTAGGTGTGTGTGCATGGTTGTTTGTCCTGTTTGTCTTTGTGTTGCCCTGCGACAGACTGGCGACCTGTCCAGGGTCTGATCCCTTAAACTCAGCACAATGTAGAAAGGATCCGGTAACACTTGGTGCCTTTTAATCCGGTGTAACGTCGAATTTGTGCTGCTTGAAGCTGCTGCTATGCTGGGCCTTTTCCTGCCTTTTAGATCTAGCTCTGCCTGATTTGTTGCACCGAGCGCCTTTGCCCTGTGCTTTGATTGGTAGGCTTTGGTTTGCTGTATTCTGGCAACAAAGTCACTCTTTCTGTTGCTCTGTTTTATGCACCACGTTTTATACAAGGAAAGAAGGGATTTAAATGAAAAACAAAATATTTTCAATTTTATACTATTTTTTTTATTGTTTTGGAAAAATAAAAATAATTTTAAAACAGTACAAAATCGTACAAATTTAAAAGAAAAATTAAAGTCAAGAAACCAGTCTGTTTATTATCCTTTGCCTGTAGATAAGACCTGTTGTTTATTTGTTTTTTTGTTTTATTATGCTGACTGTTGCATGTGAGCTCTTGTACGATTTATTTGTCTTTAAGCTGTTTGGGAATCTTCAGTCTCACTTTATTTTTGACATCCATTTTTTTGATGCATTTTTCTTTTTTATGCTGTTTGTCTGTTACTGCTTGATGTAATGTCTGACACTGAAGTTCCTTTTAAGGGTGACAAAGTGGACCAGAAAGTCACTTTTAGTTTGGAGAGAGGGTAGACCTATGCCTTCTCGTGCATATTAATGTTCTGTTGATCAGTCTGAGCTGAACCCCTCATCTGTCCCTGCTACTACTTCTACATCTATTGGCAGTGCATGGTCTGACCTTGGCCAACTTGTTTCTACTGAGGGTCTCAATGGGTGATTGTTGATCTGGCTAAAGCAAGCAGATTGGGGAGGCCATAACGACTAACCTCAGTGGACTAAACCCACAAAGCCAGTCACAGTCTCAGGTTGCTGACAGCCAACCCAGCAACTTGACCTATCAGTCACAAATGAGGTTTGTTGTTCAGTCTGATATCAGAGCACCGCCATATTTCAAAGGTGACCACACTGACACCTTCTCCATCCAGGAATGGAAGGGTTTGATGAGACGTTATCTGTCAAGAATAAGATGTGTGAATCCTGTAGACTTAGACTTAGACTTAGACTAGTACTTTATTGATCCCTTGGGAAGACTCCCTCAGGAAATTAAAGTTACCAGCAGCTCACAGGCAAAAAAGTGGCACACAGTAAGCATACGCAAAAGAATACAAAAAAATACAAATTAAATACAAGGTACACAGTAAATGTAATAAGAATATAAATACAAAACAAAGAATATAAATGCAACACAAAGGAAAATATAGCAATTTGGTGGATAGATTGACCAGTGATATGATATTGCACTGTATGGTTAGGCCTGATAAATATGGAGTTCACATTTGTAGAAAACTACTCATTCTTCCCTCTTTCCTGTGTCACCTCCCACCCCCCAGTGAGGAGTTGTACAGTCTGAAGGCGTGGGGGACAAAGGAGTTCTTGAATCTATTGGTCCGACACTTGGGAAAGCAGCAGTCTGTCTCTGAACAGGCTCCTCTGGCTGCTGATGACAGCGTGTAGAGGGTAGCTGCTATTGTCCATGATGTCCAGCAGTTTGTTCAGTGTCCTCGCCTCTGCCACCGTCACCAGAGAGTCCAGCTTCATGCCGACCACAGAGCCGGCACGCCTGATCAGTTTGTCCAGTCTGGACGTGTCCTTCTTGGATGTGCTGCCTCCCCAGCACAACACGGTGTAGAAGAGGACACTGGCGATCACAGACTGGTAGAACATCCACAGCAGTTTGCTGCAGTTGTTAAAGGACCGCAGTCTCCTCAGGAAGTACATCCTGCTCTGCACCTTCCCGTACAGGTGGCTGGTGTGTTTTGACCAATCCAGTTTACTGTCCAGCCACAGCCCAAGGTACTTGTAGGAGTCCCCAGCCTCAACCTCAGTTCCCTCTAGTACGACTGGTCTCAGCTTTGGTCTGGACCTCCTAAAGTCTATAACCAGCTCCTTCGTCTTAGCGGTGTTGAGTTCCAGGTGGTTTGTGTGGCACCAGAGAGCAAAGTCCCTCACCAGACAGCGATATTCCTCCTCTCTGTCGTCCCTGATACATCCGACTATGGCTGTGTCATCAGCATACTTCTGTATGTGACACAGCTCCGAGTTGTAGTGGAAATCAGAAGAGTACAGGGTGAAGAGAAGAGGGGCCAGCACTGTGCCCTGGGGGGCTCCTGTGCTGGTGAACACAGTGTCCTTCAGCCTGTTGGTGAGGTAACTATGGATCCAGGTGACCAGGTGCAGGTCCACTCCCATGCTGTGGGATTATCACATCCAGACTTATTGGGAAAGCCAGTAATGTGGTTCAGGTATCGCTTCACTGCCAGCCTCAGTCATGTAGTGAAAAGTTAGTTTCTACTGTTTTTGATATTTTGAATCGGAACTTTGGTGAGCCGATCTTCTCTAGTTTACCAATGAGAGACTTCTATAACATCCAGCCGGCTGATGGAGAGACTGCTATGGACTACTGGGTTCTACTTAACAAGTCTATTGAAGTGGCTGATGAGTGATTGCATAGGAGGGGAAAGCAGATGGAGGATCCAGGAGCTGAAGTTGTTACAATGTTCATCAACCATTGTCCGGATCCTGGTCTGTCTCTTTCCTTCCAGCTTAAACCTGTTGAGAAGTGGACTGCTGCTGAGGTCCAGAGCCGCCTTGATAACCATGTTGCGAGCCTTAGGAGGCCGATGGTCACTACAAACAGGGCTGTTGGTTATCTACAGCCCCTGTTATTCTCTCCTGTCTTCCTACGCTTGGTGCTCAATCACAACACAGCACTTCCCAATGCTGATGTGGCACCATTTGCTGTCCGTTTTCCCCATGCTGCTTTAGCATGAGATCGTTCTTCAGCTTCAGGGCCCTTGTATCAGAAGCAACAGCAGCAGGTTGCTCCACAATAGACATCCCTTCAGAATGCAGGACTAGCTAAGCTAGCTTTTTCCTCCAGTTCAGGAGTTCAACCGCCTCATCAGATGGCAGAGATGTTTGATAAAGTTCTGTCTTTGTGTACAGCTTCTCTTGCTACAAAACATACTACCCTCACAAATACACTAGATGCACGCTCTGTTTATACTGAGTGTTGTAATACTTCACCTGAGTACAGTGAAGTGGTTTTCTTGTGGTCATAGAGAGTTCAGAGGGCGAGAAAACAAAAATTTTTTTGAATGAAAATTTGTGAAAAAAAACAACAATTGCCTACAAGCATCTTCATTCCAAATACGTTCACTTAAATTTTCATCCCTTGGTACATGTTCACATTATTTATTGACTGTATCTAATAATATCAAATATATTTTGAATTTAACTGAAAATATGACATAATACAAAATATACTATATAATAAAATACAGTAACTTAAATCTTAATGTATAGATTAGGCCAGAGTCACCAACATGGTGCCCACCAGCACCTGGTCGCCCGCGGGCACACTTCTAAAAATAGCCATATTGTCATTAGGGACCACTGCCAAAGAAATAATTTAATTTTATGTTTTTATATTGAAGAAACATTTGTTTATATTTAGATTTTTTAAAGTAAATTATAAAAATGTTTAAAATAAATTGCTTTATGCATAAAACTCTTCTAGTTAAAAGTTCAGAACTATGCGGAGATGCCCGTAGGATGTTATATAATAGAGTGGGTGCAGCTGTACGGCTGCACCCACTCTGCCTACCTTGAGATTTTTCTTGAAGTAAAAATAGAAAATAATTTCTGAAAATTTTCTTAGCAAATCCTCTTTACAATGAACAAAATTGTGGAGAAATAAAGATCTATGTGTCAAAACATCTTATGCGTAGCGCAGATCTGAGTCCATGACCAATAATCTTAAATCTTATTGGTCAATTTGGTTTTGCATATTTAGCAGCTTGGTGCTTTTTCTGTAAGCTGAAAATGAATGAGCCGAGTTTGAACCTGCCGTAGATCTTACAGCGTTCTTTTGGATCCCCGTTGAGCTTTATCGTGTCCGTTTCTGCCTGGTCACCGGTTTATGAGCTTCTTTGACATTTCCCGAACTGGAGAGCTGGCTGGTCACCCGTTAGCGGACATCTGCTGCTCTTCCTGAGCATCGCGGAAAGTCTGTGGGTTAAACAATGTAATCTAGAGAAACGTTGCCCAAAACAGTAAAAATTACGCAAATATTGTTACTTCACCTTCTCCTTTGGACGTCTATATGTCCAAAGGACCTGAGCCAGGGAATCAACATCCTCCTCTTTCCGTGGATCACACGGGCAGGCTTCATGTCCATGTCTTTATTATTTAACATTGTTTGAATAAAAAAAGATGGTGCGCTGCTTTATTGGTTTAGGTTTGTGCTGGTTTTGTGCTGCGCGCACATGATGCGTGATGGAGAGGTGGTTGTGCTCCTGCAATAATAATTTTGTGCTTACCTTCTGATCTGTCTGACAGTTTTTTTCGACATCTTCTGGTGTCAGCCAACAGGTGACCCGTCAGCTTTTAAGTTAGCGAAACCACAAAAAAACCTAATAAACCGGGGACCTGCCCGAACTGCACGCTGTAAAAAGCTCAGGCAGCATCTTAGAACAACGGGCGGTTCAAACTCATTCATTTTTATCTCACACAAAAACCAAACTGACTAATAAGATTGAGGCTTTGGCATGCCCTTTGACCCCCACAGACTCACAATGATGTGTGCTATGTACAAGATGTTTTGGCACAAAATATATTTTTCCTCTCTCCACAATTTTGTTACACAGGGTTGGACATTAAAATAACTTTTCTATTTTTAATCTAAAGAAAAATCTCACAGTGCATACAGCTGCTAATGCAACAATCCATATTCTCTGTCACTTGTGACCAGTTTAGAATCACACAGAAAAGCTCCAAAAGGGATTCAAACTTAAAACTCTGAACTAAGAACTTCCACACAGCATGTAATCATATATATGCACGTATACATACAATTGTTATAAAGGCTGAGCCAAGCAAATTTATGTCTGTATCAAACAAGTAGCCCTTCATGTTACTCTGTACCCGTGAAGTAGCCCCCAGTCTCAAAAAGGTTGGTGACCCCTGACTATAGACCATCAAATCAGACTGTAAACTATGTTGCCTGTAAGGATTTTTATTGTCCAGCAGGTGTCAGTAGTCAGTGACACAGTATCAACACAGTATCAAGTTTTTTCTGTATTTGGAACTGATAAAAAAGGAGATATAACAGAACAGCTGTTGGAAGATATTTAATTTGGGTGTATGAATGATGGGAGGGGAACAAGAATAGATGTGCATACAGGAAATGGCTGAGCTATAGATTTAACTCTGGTGTCCAGAAATTTAGCTGGATGAGTTGCTTATAAAATTATATAAAATGGGAATTACAGGTAGGGCTTATCATTGGATTAAAGATTTTTTGTTTAATAGAGTTACACAGGTACAAATGGGAGTAACAAGATTCGATAAATATAAAATTGATAATGGAACTCCACAGGAAAGTATTATCAGTTCTTTATTATTTTCAATCATGATTAATGATGTTTTTACAGATGTAGCTCAGGATATCATGCTGATGATGGAACCTTGTGGAGAAAAGGGAAAAATGTAAGATTAGTGCATGAGAAAATAAAAAATGCTATTAAAAAAGAAAATTGATTTAAAATTGTATGGAGAAAAAATAGAAAAAGTAAGTAAATTCATTTTTTTTTAGGAATCAATTTTCCAGTTTCTGGTTTAGCCATTCACATTGTCCATTGGTTTGAGGATGGAACCCCGAAGACAAACACGGCTAGGCCCCAAGCACAGAACAGAAGTTCTGCCAGTGCTGGAAACTGAACTGAGGCCCCCTGTAAGAGACAATCTCTGTGGGGATACCATGAAGGCGAACAAACGTGGCGAAAGAGAAGTTTAGCTGTCTCGGCGGCCAATGGAGATTATTAAGGGCGACCAGATGACAAGCCTTGGAAAAACAGTCTATAATGGTGAGGATTACACTCTTCTCTTTGGATGTGGGGAGACCAAAATGTAGGGAGATGTGGGACCAGAGGCGACTAGGAATGGACAGTGGTTGTAACAGACCAGCAGGTGGGCGATGAGAGGTCTTGTTCCTATATCACAAGTGGAACAGGCAGACAAATATTCAATGATGTCTTTGTTGAGTGTGGGCCACCAAAATTAGCGACACAGGAAGCCGATGGTACGGCTTATCCCAGGATGACCTGAGAAGCCGGAGGAATGTGCTCAATGGATGGCACGATTTTGGAAGTCTCCTTTAAGAGCTGGTTCATTCAGGCCTGCCTCTATACCGAGGGTGCGAAACTCAACAGCGAAATCTGCCAAAGATCTATTTCCCTGCCTTAAATCCCAAATTCTTTTAGAGGCAGCTTTCTCCCCTAGCTTGGGACAAAATGTCTGTTTGAAGAGTTCTATGAATTCATCAAAGGCTGTATAGCTGAGACTCTCTTCGTCCACTACGGTCTCCGCCCACCTAAGCGCTCGATCTCTTAATAATCCCACTATAAAAAGAAATCTTGCTGGTGTCATCTGGGAATGAGCGGGGAGAGTGGCAGAAGGCCAGTGAACATTGCATCCGACCCCCTTGCTTTTCCTCTGCTCACCTGAGTACTGTTCTGGAATAGGCATGATGACGTCACAGGGCAGTGGGGGAGCGGAGGCAGCCACAGTTGGGGCCAGAGTGGGGACTGGAACGGAAGTCGGAGCAGCGTTATCAGCAGTAACCCTGTCCTGCAAAACCTGGATATGATTTAGTGTAAGAACTGGAGTATGGAGTTCTGCTGATGCAGCATGTCATTAATTGCGGTGTCGTGCCGGCCCAAAAGGACTCCCTGTTCAGATAGAGCAATCCGTAGTTGTGTTGCAGATGGCCAGATGATTCTATCATAATGCGAGGTTTCCAGGACTCTAAGGCAAGCAACAACTACAGACGCTCAGTTTTAATACATTTATTAAACAGTGAAGTATGTGGAGGGACGTCGATCTGCGACAGCAGGGAGGAACCAGGTCAGCTGAAGAACTGAAAGAGTGAGAGGTTAAAGAGGGAAATAATGAAGGGAATGACGGGATAACCTGATGGTGGCTCACGGTCAGTGGGTTGAAGTAGGCAGAGGGGATTACTTGGGAGTTCCAGCAGTTGCCGTGGTGTGGTGGTCTCTTGCAGGGGTTCCTTCAGGAGACTGAGGGCAGACAGGAAGCAGCTGAGTGGTGGGCGTAATGTACCCTGGTGCAAGGCCCAACAGAGCAGCAAGGATCAGATCCTTCAGGTGAGTCTGTCTCAGAGAGTATTCAGGGCGGGTTAGCTAGAGGAAGGAGTCGATGGAAAAGAGTCAGAACAAGGAGGTCACTGGAAATATAGTGACCACAGAGTACCACAGTAGGAGCGAATCCATCTGGCATTTGAATCCGGGAAGCTGCTCCTCTTTAAGGAACTGGCAGATTGGTGGTGATGAGTAACAGCTGGATGCCATCAGCCTGCAACCCTGTGAAGGAGAAGAAAACTCAACACAAATAAAGATTAGGTTTATGTCGATACCTGCTCATAAAGATACAGAAGGGAATATATCATTTAACTAAGGTGTCTTTAAAACAAAGTAGAATTATGGTAATAGCGTATTCTAAATGTGAAATAAAATCAATTATTAAGAGCAAAATTAATTCTGAATGGCAAAAATTGTGGGAGGAAGGAACTAAAGGTCATCATTTATTTCATATACAAAAGTAAGGAATATTGAAAAAATAGAAGAAAATCTCAAGAAACAAGTAGTAATGACAAGATTCTCACCAGGACATCTGGATTACATAAAACTTTACATTTGATAGATATACATCCAAAAGGTAGGTGCGAATGTGGTATGGTTATAGATAGAAGTTAAAAGAAATTAGGAAATATGATGTAGAGACATTAAAACATTAAATAAAGCAGTTATTAAATTTTCCCGAAGTAAATGTCTTCAAATACACCATCCATCCTCTAATGGAACTGGACCCGGTTCAGCATTAGGATGGGGGAGAGAGAAACTCGCCTCCCAGAGTTCAGGTACAGAACCTGCTTTCTGAGCTGGACCCCCGCTCAGAATACATAGCGAAAGTCTTAAAACATATGTGTCAACACCTATTAAACAAACACAGGAAAGGCAAGAGAGTTAGATTCTTTCTTACTCACGGGGAGAACAGACAGAGATGTGCTTTCAGTTACAATCTCCTAC
This sequence comes from Poeciliopsis prolifica, assembly GCF_027474105.1. Lineage (NCBI taxonomy): Eukaryota > Metazoa > Chordata > Actinopteri > Cyprinodontiformes > Poeciliidae > Poeciliopsis > Poeciliopsis prolifica. The sequence continues at coordinate 84,387 of NW_026562392.1, read as the reverse complement.
CGCTCTGAAACCATATTTGCCTGCTCCTCTCTTTTTATTGTTTTTAGGATCCCTAATCACAAAGACCGCTGTAACTTTTAAGGGAGGGGAAAACATTTTATCGCATAGCTACAGCGCCAATGACAATCACTAACTAAAACACAAGGTATCTTGCACTTGATGGTCTCGTTCAAGACACAGGTTAACCAGAGCAAGTTGTACATGTTCACGGTCATAGTTTTATAGCAATCTGGCCGGTAAAAGAGGCCTTGCTTCCCGCTGAGAGATAACCCTGCAGAAACCTGTTGTCACTGCTTTCCTTCAGTGAGGCCTTCTGAGAAAGGAATCAGTAATTCAACAGTACAGAAACATTCTTAATTTTAAGATGAAATTAAGCAATAAAAGCATACAAGAAAATATATATTATGAAAATAACAAATATTTGATTAATAAGATCACAATTTCTCCAACAATATGTAAAATCTTTTTATTATTATTATTATTATGTATTTTATGTACAGCACTTCGTATTAGCTGTGGTTGTTTTAAAGCGCTTTATAAATAAAGTTGCCATGGTATGGTATGTTTTCAAAAAAAAAGATTCAAAAGTTTCAGAGTTGGGACTTGAGTCAACATTTGCCAGTCTAGACTTGAGACATGACTCAGGACTAGAGGATAAAGACTGGAAACTTACTTAGGACTTGCAAAAATACTGTCTTGGTCCCACCTCCGATGTATAGATATATTACTACATATATATATATAATATGGGAGCAAAACACCTTGTTGATTTGAGACGTCCTGAGTGGACATCTAGCTGAGCAAATGGTGTTGAGGCTAAAATGAAAATACTCAGCAGGGGAACACATATTGGTATGCCATCACTCAAACATCAAATTACTTCTTTACAGATGTACCAAAATCAAAATTTGAAATGTCTTCTTGTCTATTGGAATACTTTTGGGAGGTGTGGGGGGAAGTAACAGTTTTACTGTGTGGAGAATTATCTGTTCTCCATGCTGAGTTCTTCATGTATGAGGTTAAAGAAGAGTCAATGAGTTGAATTCATGAATTCCATTTATTAATACCAACTGCAGCTGGTCCATTATGACCTGCCACTTTAAAAGGTAAGACAAAATTGGCATGCCAGAAGAGGCTGGGATTTCCTTTGTTAGCCTTTATCTGAGTTACGCCCAAAGAAGGCGTTACCCAGCTCTTAGTATGTAATCTTTGTTTTGAGGGTGTTTCCTAACATGTCATTTCTTTTAGCTTTAGCTTAGCAACTAGCTAATAAAGATAGAAGGAAAACACAGAATTATTTATTCTCAACAACTGCAACATACTTTTTGATTTTACTTGAGTAATATCACTATGACGTACCACTACTCTTACTTGAATAAAAATATATTGAATAAGTGCTTACTTATTTTGGGTATTCTACAATAACCACAATTATAATTTTTTAAAATCATTTTGCAGATGCCAGTGTGATCTGTGTGTGACAACAGAGGAGGATGGTGTTTGCCCTTTATACAGTAGTGAATGAATATATACATAAGTTTGAAACAATTATTTTGACTCTACAAAATATTTTTGCTAAATCAAGAATGTTAAGTGACTAATTTGTAAACAAGGCATAAAGTAGCCTTTATTATCAAGATTCGACTCAGTAAAAATCTACCATAGACTAGGAGATGAAAACACACCTAATCTTTGTTTTAGTACATAACATTACAAAAGATGCATTTCAATTACAAGTCCCAGTTAGTTAGAAGTTAAGATGTGATTAAGTGACATTTATCTGATACAAAACAAATCTAACTGAGAAACTCAAAGGAACAAACTGCATTTTATCACGTAAACTAACAAGAAACAAATTCAGTGGTATCCAGGAGAAAAACAAGGCAAGTGGGATGATCTCTGCCTCTTTGTTCTTTCAAAAATGTTTCAGCTGAGCTCTCAGAACACTGCTTGTTGACGATACCTAATGAACCAGAGGTTTAATGACGGTTAATGAGGCAGGTGACCTAAGAAGACCCGACACATGCTAATGTAACAAGATGTTTTGAAGATTAACAGGCGCTGTCAGGAAAGTCCAGAGTCTGCAGAGGAATCCTAAGACATGTTGAAATCAAACTGACTCATATCAGGAGTTTTAGATTATCTGGAAAATTATTTTTACAGTTTTTTTATTATTATTTTAAAATCTAAATATTGTAAGGAAGGTTAAATTTTATTAGCTCTTAAGTTTTGTTTTTTATTTTTAGTTTTAGTATAAAAAGACAAACCCAAAATAATGCTTTAGAATGGTAGCAATAATTCTAATTGTATATGTTGTATGGTGAGATTTTCCTTTAAAAATGGAGGCTGGGTTAGCACTATTGGTTTCTCTTTCTATTTAGTTAATGTTTAATTGGTGACATGTTAACAAAAACCCACATATTCAAGGTTTCTTAGCAGTACATGATCATTCCACATGATTCCACATTTCAGTGATTTTAATGACACCTCTGGTTGGTGTTCATGTGATCTGTGGGAGAGTTGCGACTGTAATGACACCAAGTGCTCTAGTTACAGGGAACAATCCAAATGGGACCTGAGGAGTAAGCTAGCAATTAATCAGTCTCAATAGCAGTGAGACAAAAGCATAAATGGTGATAACATCTTCAATCAAGTGTGGGAGTACTCTTATCACTACAATATGACATGAAGCACAGCTAAAGGAATATAAAAATGCAGGATGACATGCACAAAAATGCACCAGTAATATAAGAAATTTGGCAAACAGAGCAAAGGTAACATTTCTAGAAGGGATATTGTTCAATATTTTCAGAGACAAAAACATTTTATACAGTGGAAGTGAGAGAATTGAAACAATAATCGTTCATACTATAGACACAGTCGCTCTGCATTTGTAATAAAACACATGGCTTATGGTGAAAAGAACATAATCAGCGTTTGAGGTAATGTTGGTGTTTAAAGATAAAGCACAATCATTTCTGTGAGGTAAACTTTGTGATCAAAAAATTCTAACCAGTACTTCTAGTAATTGATGCTTTTATCAGATCTTACAACCATTGAAAACCCTGGACTTTTAAATGGTTGTAAAAGTTTCTTGACACATCTTATTCATATTCTGGACCCACTTAGACTTGTTTGTGATAAAGAAAAATAGTTTCTTTATCAATGATTTAATAAATTTAAACTGGCTAATTTTCTGGCACAGATAAGAGTTCCAAGCATAGGACACATGTTTTCATTAAAAGGTTTTTCTCCTAATCTAAGTGGACTCTGTCCACTTTGTACAATGCACTATTTACCCTGAAGTAGTCTGACACTAAGATTAATGCCACAACTGTGCTTGCCAGTTGTTGGAGTGGAATTTGGAATGTGTTAGCTGAAGAGATCTTGTATTGTCTCCTTCAAAGAACCAACAAGAAAAAAAAAAAAGATTTATTAGTGCAGTGTTTTAATCTAGTTGTCTATCAGTCACATGATTCAGATTGAGGAAACTGCAGTTCTTTCTTAAGTGTATTTCATTATAAAAATCTTAATTTAAGTTTTTTCTTATTGTTAGCACCAACTTCAAGACAGGAGTAACATGTTGGCTGACAGGAACTGTAAACAAGGCATAAAGTAGCCTTGTTTACTTTATGTTGGCTGACAGGAACTGTCAGCCAACATGCAAAGGCCTCTGGCAGATCCCAGAAGGGAGGCATTGCAAAAGCAGTGGACTGGGAAATAAATCCCCCATAAATAAAATATGTTTTCTAACATTGTCCTGCACTTGTCCTTTTATAGTTGAGCACCAGTTTCAGCTCACCATTTAAGCAATGTGGTTTAATATTGACCAACATTTTGTCCAGTTTGACAAATATATTCTTGTGCTTTTGGTTTTCGGTGTGATGGAGGCATGTGGGTAATAGAAGATTACCCACATGCCGTCTTCCAGCACAGATGAGTTGCAACGACAGCTGAGTTGTTCCCATGGAAAAACTGTGTGGCTTCTGGCCTCCAGCTCTGGTACAGACAGCATTTAGCTATGTCTGGACAGTGAGCGGTGAGTGCCATTACCAACAACAGAAAATAACAGATCTGCTGTTAGACACTGGTTGCTATTGTAACATAGTTGAAATGGTTCCGATTAAAGTCTGCTAAAATGGGTTTCATAGTTGTCCTGTGGTGAGTGGTTTTTGGCGCCCCCTACTGGTTGCCTACAAAAGGAAGAAAAACTGCAGATTCCTCACAGTCTGTTCTGCACTCTACTGTGTTAGGTCATCAACTCCAGTTCCTTTCTGAACAGTAGTGGTGGTTGTGCTCTGAGACTAACGTGGAGTTTTGTTGCAGTACCCAGAACTGGTGGACCAGCAGGGAGGCTCACTGTGCTTTTTGTTATATTATGTTAAATGTCAGAAATGTATGTTGTCAGTTATGTTTGTCAGTTATTTTTCAGTTAAGTTTGTCAGTTTGTTTGTTCCCCGTTTCAGTTAGAGGTTACTGTTAAATAGTTTATTAGTTCAATTTGACTGCTGTCTATGTTTATTTTTCTGATTTTATTTATTTATAAGAGAAAGATTGTATGAATTTCATTTGAAAGTTGTGCTATCAATCAAAATCCACTATACGATCACCTGTTACAAAAATGTGTTGTTGGACCCGATTGTGGTGATTATTTGTAGGACACAGTCTGTTCAGCACTCTACTGTGTACCCAGAACTGGTGGACCAGTAGGGAGGCTCACTGTGCTTTTTGTTGTTGACACTCATTACAGAAATTCACCCAACTAGTCTCCGCTGTGTGTTGTACATGGGGGAAGAAGTCACACTATGGTAATCACCGGCTCTCAAGAACAGAATAAACAATGAATCTCGCAATATTAGTTTTTTCTCCGGAGATGTGTTACATTTACTGATCTAGACGACGAACGAGATTACGGGAGATCACGCAAGATTTTGGAAAATCTACAGTGGCCCTGAGGTTAATCATCAATAATCAACTTTCAGAATTTACTCACTTTATAATCATTAATACATCAACATAATACACATTTTTATAATCAACATAGAAGATTACTTTCATCTCTCAGGCCTTTTATGATCTGTTTTCTACATGAACCTGGAAAGATCTCACCTCCTTGTATCAGTTTTCACTCTGGCAACTAAGAAGCAAATGTCATCAAAATAACAGGATTTGTTGGTGATGATGAAAGGAATAAACACAGTTAAAGGCTTTCTGGTAAATTAATTTATGCCCCGGTTTCAAGGGGGGAACGGATTAGTTTAGTAAGCTAATATATGGTTACACTCTCAAAATTTTGGCAAATGTCACCAAATATGCAGGATTCATTGTTGATGAAAAGAATAAACACAGTTAAAAAATTGCAGGTAAATTAAATTGTTCCCATGTTATGGAGGGGGAACGCATTATTTCAGGTGGCTAAAATATATGGTTCCCCCCTCATAACTCTGGCAACTAAGAAGCAAATGTCACCAAAATCACAAGATTTGTTAGTGATGATGAAAGGAATAAACACAGTTAAAGACTTTCTGGTAAATTAATTCCAGGCAGCTAAAACAAGTTCAAATATTCTGCTCCCCCCTCATAATTTTGGCAACTAAACAGCAAATGTTACCAAATTACATGATTTGTTGGTGATGAAGAGAGGAATGAGCACAGACTTTCTGGTAAATTTATGACCATGTTATGAAGGGGGAACAGATTATTTTAGTCAACTAAAGTATATGGTTCCCCCCTCATATCTCTGGCAAATAAGGAGCAAATGCCACCAAATTTACATGATTCGCTGTTGATGATGAGATGAATAAGCACAGGTAAAGACTTTTTGTTCCTAGGTTATGGGGGGGAAAGGATTACTTCAGGAGGCAAAAATATATGGTTCCCCCCTCATTACTTTGGCATTTAAGAAGTAAATGTCACTAAATCCACTGGATTTATTGTTGATGATAAGAGGAATAAGCACAGTTAAAGACTTGTTGATAAATTAATTTGTTCCCATTTTATGGCAGAGGACCAGATTATTTCAGGTGACTAAATGGTTCCCCCCCTCATAACTCTGGCAAATATGGAGCAAATGCTACCATGATCACATGATTTATTGTTGAAAATAAGAGGAATAAACAGAGAAAAAACTTGCTGATAAATTTAGTTGTTCCCGTATTATGGAGGATGAACAGATTATTTCAGGCACCTTAAATGGCCATTCTCTCCTCTCCTTCCACCATAACTTTGTGGAATAAAGAGCAACTGTTTCCAAATTCTGAAACATTTTTTCATACACACTACATGTTGGAAAATTGTGTTTGGTGACTGAATTTTATTTCTGCCAGGCTTGTGTGAGAAAAGTTGGAAGAAGAGCAAAACAGCGTCAGAAGACCTTGTTTATTTATTTATTTTAAAAGTTTTTAAACAACAGCTGCCAATTAAACTGAATGTTGCAACCTTGACATGATTATATGAATCGTTTTACTGAGAAATCGATTAGAAGTGACATGAAAATGGTCAGATCTGCCACATTCGGCTCTCTGGCTGCAATGCGTGCTCCCAACACAATGGGAACAGATTTTCACAGGGAAACCAAATTTCGCACAAGACCTGCACTATGTTGCTGCCTGTTCACTAAATTATGACTCTATATATGTTTTAAGATGCTATTTTAGGAGTTCATGAGTCCCTTCAATCAGTGGACAGTTAATACATCATTAGGAATCAGTTGTTTGGACGGTTTTCAAACAACTTATTCAGCAGATGATTTTTGAAATATTAGAGTAATAAAATGATTAAGATTTTGAGTATTGAGAAGAGAATACATATTTTTGGCATGTTAGTTTTTAATAAAATGTAAATAAGAATGGACATGTTCTTTGAATCAGATATAATAATTTTCAGCTTTATTGTACCTATTTAAGAAGAAGCTCTACTGACTCTCATTCATATTTTGGATTTACTGCTTATATGAACCAAGATAAAAATTGAATTGTTAGCATAATATTTCCCCTTAAAGACTAAACATATATATTGCAAGGACAAATGCAACCTAATCATGTTCGGTCATCCTCAATCACAGCTAAATCTGTGTCCTCTGAAGCAAGGGCATCATGATGGAAGAGAAGAGAAATAGCATGTGACACTGAATTCCGTTTTCTTAGCATACTTAAATTGTATGTGACCAAGAATTACTGAAGTGCCTTATCTCTGCACAATTTGGATTTCACACTGTGAAGTGCATAATTCAGAGACTGAGGTCCAGACAAAAGTCAGGGATCAAAAACAATCTTTAACACATCTGCATACAGAGAGCAATAATATACTGCATTAGGCGAAAATCATTCTGCTCTAACGAACTTAGAGTTGCATAGTTGCTTTATTCACCTCTCCCTGCTAACAGAGGCAATCTTCTAAGACCAAACAAATTAAACAAAGGAAAACAGACGGAACAGTTCAACCTTATACGCTCATTCACTATCATGTCTACGGGATGTGAAAACTAAACACTATCTCCATGCAGTGAAGGCCATGGGAAAAACAGCAAGTTCCCAGATAACCCGTCTGGGAAACTTCAACAGACACATCTTGTTCAATTAGTTTGTACACCCTCTGCAGCTGCACGAAAAACATCTTCACTGTGCTACACTGTATGCAAATAAAAGATTTTCTCTTTAAAGAAAAATCTACTTCACAACACACTGTCTGTGCATTAACTAAAAACAGCTACAGTAAGCCTATTAAGAGTGAGTGTTTACAGGGAATGACCTTTGTATCTTTTCTTCCTGAGGTGTGAGCACCCTGAACAGCAGACACAGAGAACTCACTGGAGCTGCTGAAAATAAAGGACCGTCTGAATCGCAGCTCTGCCTCTACTTTTTGGACAAAGAAACAGATTGTATAAAGTCACTCAGTATTTCAAAAAGGGAGACAGAATGCTGCGTTTTCTTGACATTCCATTAGAGAGACCGGATGCAGCTTCTCACTTAAGGAGCAGGGCTGGGCTGCAGGAGGAGGAGATATGACTCAACTAATGGGATTGCAGAATTGGCTTGAATCACACTGCCATCTACTGACCACTCAGAAATCAACAGGTTCCATCGTGATGCTGAGTTTACACACACACACAAATAATTGTAATTGTCAGCCCTTTGAGGCCAGTCATTATATTCTGCACTTTCTCAAGAGAGTATACAGCTTGAGCAACTACTGCACAAAGCTCATCAATGTTCATCTGAGGCCCTTGCTGTCTACACTTGAGCTGAACATGTTCAAATATATTGGATGAGTCTAACCTCAGGACTGTGCTCCTGCTCAGAGCATCTCTGGTGCGCGTGAGGAATATCAAATGGTGTGAAGACAGTTCATCCCTGCAGCTTAAACCTAATAAATTGTAGAACTAATTCTTCCCTGGTACAATTTAACTGCAAAAGTAATATATATGCCTGCAAGAGCCTGAGGGCTATGCAGAGTCAGTGCAGCTCACAGTGAGAAATGTTTGCGTATGTGGCCCTTGGTACAAGAAACTAGGTCATGTCTTGTACTACTGGGGGACAAAGACAGTGCAATTTTCATTGTTCACTGAACATTACAATTGTTTGTTATTATGTAGAAAAGCTAAACAATGACAGTTAAATACCCTTGACTGTGTTCCTTCAGAGGTAACAAAAGAGAGAGACCGATGAACTCCACAATAAACAGTGGATCTGTGCCACAGTCGAGTGTTACCCTCCACTCAGGGGTTTTCAGATCATCGTTTGGAATCTCTTAAAGCATTGCAACATATAAGGTGAAAAAAAAGTTACAAATCCAGAATAACAGCCTGTTTTTTGGTTGTTGTTGTTGTTGTTTAAAAGATCAAGTCTGGCAGTGTTCTTAAAGTCTTTATATTCAAGAATTTCCTAAAATCTTTATTGGACTTCAGATTACAAAAGATAAGCCCAAAAAACATAAAAAATAGTAATTAATACTAAGGCATATGTAAATAATAATGTATTATAGAATTAGTATTAATTGCTCTTTATAAAGTCCAGAGGATCACAAAGTTCTTCAGACTATATTCAGTTATTCACCAATTCAGACACAATCACTGAGCAATGTGTGTGTGACACCAGGAGATGACACAGAATGTGTATAAAATTTACAGATATGATTTTGATGATGGCATTTAACAAAATGTAATATTTATTGATTGTTTCATAATTGATGATGGTATGATGTTTTTATCATGCAAAGCATGATAAAGCATGAATTGCCTTTTGTGTAAATGTGTCATACCCAAAACAACTTAACTCGTCTTAATGTGATTCATTAATATTCAGATATAAATTAAGAACTTTGACTTTTGGAGGACAGGAAAGTGCTCATTGTCGATGTGTGCACTTGCTATCAGAAAGTGCACACATTGACAATGTGTTTTGTGGCTCTCCAGTAGGGTGAAGGTTCCATCACACTCATTTACTGTGACCATCACCTCTGTATTCACTCTGGCTCTCTCCACATGCCATTACATTTGTCTCTAAATAGCAGAGTGTGACTGACATATGCCAGAAGTGATTAGATCCGGTAGATCAAGTTGAAAGCACACTGCCTGAAAATACACCTCAGATGGGTTACCTCTGTACATCTCACTTCTCAGCCATGAAATGAGACAGACAATCGAAATGTTCAAGCTAATATCCCATTTTAAATTATTTTTATTGTGTGTGGCTGGATTTTGCCTGGTTATCCCTGACTCCGTCTGACCGGAATGTGTATTGGAAGGAAAGAGTGTTGTCAGAAACCAAACATTTCCCTTGTACCCTGAAGAGACATTTGTAACATGAGAAACATTATGTCCCATTTCTCAGTTGAGCCAATTTCCTGTCAAGTTCTGTCTGAAATCTCCCCCTGATGCAGGCTCAGAGGCACTCACCTACCAATATGCCAAAAAGGCTCACCTCAGCCACATGCAGCAGATAACATTAATTAGCAAGTCCTTTATCCTTGGGACTTTGGATGGCTTCTTCTCTCCCAACACAAAAATACAACAATTTTTGCAGGCCATGATAATGATGAGCAGTCACCACAGGAATTACTTCCCTGAGAATGTCTGTAATTTCACTATCCTTCTTCTTATACTCTTGATGGGCAGTGCTGCTTTCCTTTAATTTTCTCTACACTGTTGCTTTATGCATACTCGGTTTGAGGACTTGCAGTAAAGTCAATGACACAGTGGAAGTGCTTGTCCACTGTGCAATAGAATCTGTTGGGTTTCCTTAGATGGAAACTTTTTGAACTACTTCCAGTAAGAAACTGAGCTTAATGGATGGCCAGAGGTTACCAGCAGATAGCCTAAATATATTCAGTCTGCGATGTACATGTAGTTGTGATAAAGTCGAATCAAAAGGTCATGTCAAGAGTTTAGTCAAATGTGTTGTCTTCATTGGTCGGAAGTCTCCTGAAAAAGGCATGTCTTTGTGATGGGTCTGCATCACACACTGTGCCATTTTTGTCTGGCACAGTTTCTGTGACTCTGCCGATGATCCAGGAACCATGAGGTGCAGAGCCAACCATTATAAGGACCACATCTCCAGAAACAAAGTTGAGTCTAATCATCATCCACTTTTGGCGCTGTTGAAGTTGAGGCAGATATTCTTTAATCCATCTCTTTCAGAACAGATCAGACATATATTGGAGAATAAGATAAGCAATGTGAAGATCTTTAGCTACAATGATAGGATGTTTAGAATCTTCAGACATGACAGCCCTGCTGAGACGTCCTTCAACAAAATCATCCACCGAAACAGGATTTTACTTTTATACATGACTGCTTCGTTTGACATTCTCTCCTTTTTGGAGACAGGAGGTTTTTTAGGAATAACTTTCCTTCTGACAGAACTTGATCATCTGCATCTCAGCATCCAATGAAAGAAAGCCAATATGTAGTTCAACCCTATGATGAGCATCTTCAAACTGGGTTGTTTCAGACGCAGACTGGAAATGTGTCTTGTTTCTTTTGTGATGCAAGAGCAATGTTTTAAATCTCAAAATCCAACCCATCACTCTGACGAGTCCAGGATGAAATACGATGAATCAAAGGAGACAAAGGATGATAGTCATCTTGTCCGGGGGAAACACCAAGAGAAGTAGTCATTTTGACTACTTCCCACTACTGTGGGAAGTTCCTGCAAGTTCTCTGGGTTTACAGGCCGATCTGTCTCTGGCTGTGCAAGAAATACAGAACCAGATAACCATGTGGTGGCATCCCACAAGTTGACTAGACAGTCCCCTTGGCTGCTCTCAGGAAAATCTATCTTGAATTGTTGTTTTCATAGGTTATCTAACGTAACGGCAAAAATTCTGTTCAAGGTAACAGTTGACAGACAACTTGTTCTTTCCCAACATTCTCGGTAAATCAAACCATTCACTGTCCAGCAGAGCACAGTTTTAATGGCGAAAGGTCCATTACCTTCGCTCCTGATGACCACCAAAGGTTTTAGTGCTCTGGGCATGTTCATGCCAATCAAAAGCTCCACCTGTGCTTTGATCTCTGGCAAATGAACGCGTTTCAATTGTGGCCAGTTAGCCAGATCTTGTTGCTTTGGGATATTACTCAAGTCTACAGGCATTTTATGTCATAATACATGTCATTGTCCAATCCGGCAATTTCTAGTTCAGGTACAAGCTGTCCACAACTTTCTCTTGATCTGTTCAAATGAGAGCGCATGTAGGTCTGAAAATGAAGCGGATCACTATCAAAATTTAGAATTTCTCTTTTGGGTAGCAAAGACAGACTTTGTTGATGAACCAATATGCAAGTTAATTCATTTTGTTTCTCCATAACGAATGACAGATTTTCATTGGTTGCTGAATCCACCTTGTTGCAGAGGCATATTTGATATTGTTCTGCTTACAGATTCAGAAGGTCCAGAAAGAAGAGGTACAAACCTTTTCTTTGTCACATTTTGTTGCACTGTTTTTATTTGAAGCTCTGCATTTTCATTAACTGCATTTCTCTTTGTCTGTGGAACAAAAATTTTAGCATTAAGAGTTTCAACAGCATTTTATTTTGTTTTAAAATAGGATTCCATACCATCGGATTTTCGTGAAACTAAGCTTTGCACTGCATATCCAGTTTTGAACACATTTACTTTAATAGTTGCAGCTATTTCTGCTTCACGTTGAAGCTGTTCTTTCCTTTTCATAAGTTGCTCCTCTTGTTCTTCAATCGCATGTTTTTCTTTGAGCATATTTTGACGTGTGAGTAAAGCAGCCCTTTCAGCTTCTGCCCTGGGACATGCAGGTGAAGTTGAAGATTCTTTGGAGCTTGACCTGCTTTCTTGATTTGAAACACTGTCAGATGGTAACATCATCTTCAATGTCATGCTGGAGGTTGGCAGACAACTGATTCTCCAATTCTTCTTGAACCTCCACTTCTTCTCCTGATGGAGTTTTCTGTGACAGTAACATGTCAGAGGGTGGTCTGCTTGAACATTTATTTGTTTCAGAAAGCCACATTTCAACATCCTCAATTTATCCTTTGTTGTATTCAGTGATACTTGAAAACCATACATTCAGTTTATCTTTCTCATCAAGTGGAATTAAAGGCAGCAACAACTCATGCAATACAATGGCATCTTTAAACAAGCGTGTTAACTGATCCAGCAGTGATTTTACTGGTGGATAATTTTTATTATCTTTCATTAGCTCTTTAAGAGATGATATTACACCTTTCATTTTCTTAACATGTTTTTTCCGCTCTGTTTGGATAGTTTCAATTTTATTTGCGAGAGCTTTCTCCGTGAGAACGATAGTTCTTTTATCCTTTTCGTGTTTGTCAACAATAGATAGCCTACAGCAGATAATCTGCTCATTTTAATCCAAAATAAAGTAAACTTCCAGGCAACGTCCTTAAACTTTATTGAACGCACGCAGAGCCACAGCACACACTTACACACCAAAATCCTGCAGCCGCAGATCCACAGCCAAACGTAGCGGGGGACGTGCCACAATACAGCTTCACATGGCGAACCAAACTGCGATTGAAAAGGCAATACACAGCACCAAACATTCTGGTTACATACCACTGTCGTCTTCTACTTCTCTGTCAAGCAATCCTTTTTTGTAGGTGTAGTGGTGGGGGTGCGTGGGCTCGCGTTGGAGTCCAGTTCTGCGACAAACACCGTTGTCGTATTTTTTTGCTGACAAATATTAGTGACTGTCAAACAAAGTCTCCAAGCGGCTGAATAGGGGAAATCCTTGTTGAAGCGCCAGCTGATCAAAACGCAATCCAGGATGCAGTTAAGATGATTTATTTTTGTCAATATCCAAGGCAAAACAGTGTCGAAGCAGCATAAAAACAGATCCGTAGGAAAGAACTCACTAAAGTCACTTAGGTGAGCAACAGGTTATCTACAATCACTAATAACAGGATCACCGACAGGTAAGCATCATTAGGTGGGCGGGGCTGGCTGACTGATAGCGCAGTTGAACAGGATAATGACATTTATACTTCTTATGAGCATAATACAGACTTCCAGCTGTATCAAGCTCTTTCATTCAAGAGCTTGACAGAGCCACAATCTTTTTATAGTTTCTTTATAGCATCTTACAGGACACTGTAAAATAGAAATGGCATAAATCTTTGTATTTGCTTCATTAAAATCCCCCCAGCTGGAGACAAAAGGATGCAATTCATTTGATCAGATAACTTTTAAAGATGTGAAAAAAAAACATTTGGCTTAGTTTGGAGACATTTTTGGATAAATGTCCCAAAATGACCTCTCCGCTTGGTAAACCTTGGTCAGCTGCCTTTTGTAAATGCCTTTTAAACTTTAAGCTTTTCAAACTGAAATAGATAAACAACAGATGATGTTTAAATTAATATTTGTAAACAGTCACCCTGTCTGTCCTCCTCAAGTGACAATGAACAAAATCATTTTCTGTTTTTAAACTAGGCACTGATTCTCTCCAGAACATATTACTGCCTAAATTAAATCTCCAATGCAAGCTATGTGTTAAAATGTTATTTTACTTTTTATGATTATGCTTTAATTTAGTATTAATCAATCTTTTATCCAAAACAACAAAAGACCTGGCTTCTTAAAGGTCTCCTCTCACAATGGATTTCAACCAAACCTATAGAGATGTTCTTTGCAAAACCTTCACTTCTCATTCCCTTGTGTTGGCCTGGGCCTTACACTGTATGCTAATCATTTGTTGCATGTAACAGCCAATAATGAGTGAATCAGTCTGAAACACAGGGCCGGCAAAGGCAGACAGTATGTTGGTGTCGCTCTCTTTTACCCTGCAGATCAGACAGCATGTAACACAAAGTGACAGGCAAAGCTGACTCCAGAAATCAAAGCCTCCTTTAGCTTCCACATGCTGCGAATGGAACCATTTGAGTGGCTTAGAAAAACTTCAAAGCTGAGGAAGAGGGGAACTTTTTTAATTTCAGATAAGGCCCTGGAGCTGAATGTGAACTGCTGGAATTGTACAAGTTCACATCTTAATCAACATGACCAGTTGAATTGGGCAAATGAAGAGCTCATCTTCAGACTGATGTTTTTCTTCCTCCCTAGTCCTACTTCACTCTCATATTTTGGCAAAGTTGTAAGACAAAACCTTTGACAACATTTCAGCATCTAGAGAACCTAACTAGCAAAGCGTCAGCAGTATCAGTGGCTTTTCTGACTTCAGTATGTTGCTGCTGTTATCAAGGAAATATTTCTCCAAATTTGGCTTCCATATGCATAAAAAGGAGCATCTTTTGCTTTCTTTCATCCTCACCTTGTTCTCTCCTCACATGAGCTGAAGTCTGTCTTATTTAGGAGCAAAGAGGCCATAGTAACACAAGCACACTAGGACATACTTCACTAGCATATCTTTGGAGATTTTCCCAAGAAAAGCTTAGAAAGGTTTGCAGAGATGTTCCTCATAAGGCAATCTGGAGTTTTACTGGAGAATTTTTTTCTGTTACGTTTTGGGTATTTTGGGGTTACAGGAAGTTTATGCCCATGTATTGTTTCTGCTGTCACTTCAAGCATCTTTACAAAACAAAAGTCGAATAGAGGACTTGAGAGAAGCCATCAAGGACCATCAAGCTATGTTATTGCTTGATGTTATAACATCAACTTCATGCTATGATGTTTATACTTTCCACCAGAGACTGCTGCCTGGGAGACCTGTCAGATGCAGAGTTCACAGGCTTACCCTCGCTGCACACACATGCACACATTTTTCATGGCTATAGATACACCCCTACACTCACAACCTTCACTGGCCCTCCATTATGATCTCTATATGTTGCTTTATATGGGCAGAAATTTTCTGCAACTCTTCATTGTGTCTTTGTACACAATATGGGATGTGACTTTTTTCCTCATCCTTCCTAATGTTATATTTTTTTGTCTTATTAAATCCCCCAGTGCATGCTGCAGCCTCAGGCACCTGTCTATATGTCATGACTGAAGTGTTGGTTTGTGTGTTGTTCTTGGACAGGTTGTACTGAAATGTTCATCTGGGATTCATCAGGGCTGTGACACTACAGCTCACTAATTTAGGCTCAGAAATGGTTTTAGATTCACAGTGGATCTGAAAGACAAATATTTACATTTGGTAATTTAGCTGTCTTCTACTGAGGAACAACAGCAAATCCTCAAACTAATTTTATTTTTGTTTATTTATTTTTAAACAAGAGGGAAACCAGACACAAAATTATAGACAGGGTTGTATTTCTCAAATAGTATAACAAAGGGAGATCAGTGTTAAATAAATTAGAAGTTTTATAGAATGGAGATGTTTTTTTAAAAGCAGTCTTATTGACAGCAGCTTGAGCAACAAAATCTAATAAATTCCTTCTTGTCAGCAAAGTTCTATTTTAAAATACTGTACAATAAATCTCTACCTTTCTTCTTTTTTGAAAAATACAGTTAATGCTGTATTAAAACATATTCATGTTCATAGATTTGAGGAACATAAATGAAGCACAGAATGTTTTATTTCATTTTATTTTTTTGTTGTTTCTACACAAAAAAAGACACACATGCTTGCCCACTTATGGACTACCAAGCTGTCTTTTTTGTCCAAACATGTCCAACATTGTGCATTCAGAGCAGGCCTGACACTTCTCCTGTACTGTACACCTTTGGTCACCGAGCTCCTAGCTCCTAATTTGAGCTCTCCATCCCACCATAGTCCATCCTGAGCCATCCTCCTCTCCTGCCAGTACTCTATTCTTTCCTGTATCAGTTCTTAACACAGAACAGACATTATGCATTACAGTTATCTTTATTGACATTATGAAACTACAGTAAAATTTTGTGGCAACTCCCAACTTAGAATGCAGTCATAAAACATTAAAAACTAGTTCAGTGTGTTCCAATGTGTAAGGAAAAACATTAATGACACAATTATAATGATCTCATGACTGATACAGTTGAGACTAAGAACAAATGGCATGATAATGCAATACACAGAGAACTTTTAAAAGTTTTTAATTAACATCTGTTATGACATATCTATGACGGATGATGACTCTTGTTTGATGGCAAGTTGTTATAACAGACATAGGTGACATTTTAAATAATGTCAACTTTGTATTAAAAATGTCATTATTTACAGAATGATATCTAATGACAACAATTATAAATATTCATGGAGATTTATTCATGTTCATGATGGGTGTTATGTCATAATTATTACATTCCTTCAAAAAGTGTTGCCGATTTAAGACACCCACCAGGGAATACACTGTGTATCAGTGATAGAGTAAGATATATTTACTGAATTAACACACTATGTTTATCTAGTTTGATGTGATCCTAAAATTTATAACTGAATGTTAGGACATTGCCTTCCTCAGGCCTGAGACTGGCCCTTGTTGACCTGTACCAAATGCTCTGGTGTTCCAGAAAAAATGTCCAGAGAGGAATCAACTGACTCACGTTTCCTTAATCAGAAACAAAGTTTTTGAAACATTAATAGCATGAAAAGAGGATTCTTTGATTCTTGTATAACCAACAGAGGCTGACACACACTCCGTTTATTACTGTTATACACTCATATTCACTGATGCATAAACAACCAATACATCTCACGTATCTATCATGAGAGCAGCAGAGAATCTGGCACTGACGTCAGTTCCAGTCTATTGCATCCCTCCTACTGCTCTGCTACCTCCCAGTCTTTTGGAAAACTGCTACTGGCCATGCAAACGACACGAAGTGTGGTCTTTTCCAAATATTTTTACTGCTCTTAGTATGGGGATATTCCAGTAGCTCTCTGAGTTCGGAGGATGTGGCCATCTGTCGGCATCAGCCTGCAGCCTTCTCCTGGGTCTCATTATGTGGGTGTGGTGCTGAATCTCAAACCAATGCCATACTGCTTACAGGAGCAACCACTGAGCCATGGTATTCACTGGTCCAACCCACAAACTGTGGGACTGAGCATGGACCATGTACACACACTCAGTTATTGGACTTAAGATCACTTAAATATTTAACTCCTGCTGTTAATTATATTTTTTAAAAACTGAACTCTGATTATAAATGAGCTCATTTACAAGTTCAGTTTGAATCTCATTTAACACACACAGGCCTCTGAAGACAGGCCTTCTGCTGCTGAGCTGCTGGGCAAACATCACTGCTGTTCTATGGCTTCTCTCAAGCTCTAGCAGCAAAAAGATCTGGGGTTCAATTCCCGGCCCAGGGTCTTTCATTTTCTTTATACATCAATTGCCAGTCATGCTTTTAAAAAATCTGTTCTAAATGCCTAAATGCTCATCAGTCTCAACTCTTACATGAAATGTTTGTTTTCATGTTTTGTTTTTTTCCTGCTCTAACAATTATACAGTATGAATGTGAGGCCAAATTGGCCCACAGTCCGTCTTCAACACAAGGGGGAGCAAACAACTCGAAAAACCCAAACAGCGGAGCAGTCAGGTGCAAGGTATTTTAATCAAAAGAGTCACAAGTAGTGGCACAATAAAAACTGTTCTTTATAAAATCCAGTGTTCCATAAAAAAAATCACCCGTTGAAGGCCACAGGTTGGGCTCCGCTTATTTTCTTGTTCGTGGCGGTGATCTTTGTGTAGCGCACACTACAGCCGGCCGCACAGCGCTCCACCACCGCTCCACTCCTCGGCGTGCCACGCCCCCTTACGTTTCGGTCCAACTAAAAGGAAAGAACAGGAAAGCGCCAGCATCCCCGCACCAGAACTCCGTCGGAAGACGTGCTTTTTGCCAGCTCTCTGCAGGATCAGCTCGACCAGAAAGAAACTTTACTTACAGGCGCGGGCAGGGTTACCCTCTGCCCTGATTCTCTGTACTGGGCCGTCTGTCCAACTCTCGATCGCTTGTGCCGGATGAGCGGGCTCCGTCTGCTCCCCACAGCGTGTCAGTTCCCGTGGTTGCAGAACCAGTTCTCTCCTCTTCTTCCCAGCCAGGCTCCTTTTATTTTGGCTCTAATCAGCCTCTGCTGACACCTGTCCGGGTGGCCAATTAGTGCGCCCCGCCTCCCGAGACAACCACCTTCAGTCCAGGGTGTTTGGATTGTCAAAAGGGGAAAAGGAAAAATAAAAGCAACAACCCAAAAACAATATACATGCAAAGCAAACAAACAAACAAACACAAAAAAAAGCAATAATAATCAACCATAAAAGAAAACAATCATTTCCCCCTGTTCAACATGAACACTGACAGGTGGTCGCAAATGTCATTTACAAATAATCCCCTTTCTAATGCTTCCAAATAATCACCAATAAACACAGTCCTATCTTTCACCTCTATCCGCTATCCCAATTTAGGTCCTTGAGGGTTGGTGTCCTGCAACCTGGGGATGTCTCCCTTGTCCAACAGGCTGAATCACCTCCTCAGTGAAGTCAGGTGGTCCAAAGTTCTGCTAATGACCTCAATATTTAACTTGGGTGTGTTGAAGGAGAGAGAAATCTAGAATTTCTTGGACAGTGGCCCTCGAGGCCTGGATTTGCCCAGCTCTGCTCTATCTAATTTTTAAATATGCTTATGTCAGAACATGGTGCTCTATAGACACAACTTATGGCTATATTTTTTTGTTTTTCCCTATTTATAATTTCAATAGTAATTGTGCACATTGTCTATAACAGTTGAGATCTTTTCCACCATTATATTCACGTCCACATAAGTGGCTACACCACCTTCCTTTGTTTTTTTATTTATGCTGATCAATTCATAACTAGATGTATCAAAATCCATGTCCTTATCACCGTTTAGCCATGTTTTTGATATTAATGAAGAGGTGTGTGAGCAGGCTTAAGTAACCCTTAATCTTAGGAAAATTTGCATACAAACTTTTGCTGTTAAAATAATTAATATTTTGTTTTCAATTGTTAAAGTATTGTTCAATTGCTCAGCTGTATAACATTGATATGTAGGAGAAAAAAATTTCCTGGCTAAATGTCGTATAAAATTATATCAAATGAACAAATGACTAAAAGCTATGATATTGCACAATTTTCTGTCACATTCTGCTTTTCTGAGCGAGAAGAACTGATACTGCACACGTTCACTCAATTGCTTCTTATTCAGGCCATCAATTCCATTAAGTGGTTTGGCTAAACATGCAGTTTCAAATAACTTTGGCTCAACTTTTGTGTGAATTTACAGCTGTTTAACTTTTGTCAATGGGATATATTTATCTTCAAACAAATTAAATATGTAATGGAAGAAATCAATATCAGTGACTAATCTATTTTCTTTCTGTGAATGTGTTTCTGGAATATATATATAAAAAAAAACATCAATACAGACTGAAGCTTATCAAGTGTGATATTTCATTTAGTTTTCAATTTTATTGTGTGTATAATTGTCTTTGATTTCGGTCATGAAAGCAAAAATCAAAGCCAAAACATAGTGGCTTAGACAATGTTAAGGGCAGGTTGAACTGTACCGTAGACAGTGATGTAACGCGTTAATGATATCGGACCACGTTTTTCAATGAGTTATCTAACGCGTTGCTATTTCAAATCCAGTAGTCAGACTACAGTGCGTTACTGTACGTTACCATTTTCTATTGGAATTAAATTTTATTTCCTTTACGAGTCTTGGGGAGTGACCACCATTTCTATGAGACAGTATCAGCAGCGACAGAAACATAATAATAATGGAGGGAAAAGGGAGATGCGCATTTTGTTGCTGGAAAAACAGGAACTATATTAAAATAAGTGTCAGAAATCTGTGGAGCGGGACATCTGAGTTGTGGAGCGGCAGGAGAAGCACAGTTGCGGTGCGCTCTGACACCAATCGCAGGGTCGTAATACACAACCTGGGCGCTGGGGCTGGGAGTGCGGGGGTCTAAAATCCTATTTATATTTTTCCAGAAAATATTGGAATGCACAAATTACTAACGTTTTTTTTTTATTTTTTTCATACTGCTGCAACCAAACAATCTCCCCTTCAGTTCAACCATATGAGTGGAGACACATTGTTGATGTTATTATAAAATAACTTGCAATTAAGTACTTGGAAAGATCAATGTTATTTTCACAGGTGGTGGAGCGTTGCTGACTTTAGCAGCTGCTGAAAGTCACTAAAAAGTTAATTTTAGTGCAACTTGGTTATTTTCTGAATCAAGTGATCAGTAATCTAAGTTACTTTTTCAAGGAGTAATCAGTAATCCGATTAAAGCTTTTCAAAGTAACTATGCCATCACCAGCTTGCTTAATTTCATGAACATGCCATGATAATTTTGAAGATATTTACCAAAATAAAGGAGATATGCCTTTTCATTCTGAAGAAAAAGGTAGAGGGCACAAACCGTCTGTAAATTCTCAGTGAGACAAATAATTTAGTATCTATAGGAGGCAAAAGCACTGTACATGTTCATTATTTCTTCTATTTAACATAATATTTCATATTAATAATAATAATAATAAAAATAAAATAATTTGAATGGTTAGAAAAGAGATTTTTTTATTCACCCTTCGATTTTCCCTAGACTTAATTCATTACTGCATAGGAACTCTGTTGGCAGCACTGACTGACAGAAGGATTTGACCAGATGAGATGATCACATGAGATATCAGTCTAAAGAAGTATGAGGTACGGAAGATTGTTTTTAAATGCTTTTGTAAAAACATTACGGTATAATAAAATTAAAAGCGCATAGGACTATTCTAGCTTTCTGCTTTCTACTGGCCTCAGCCTTTGCAAATGTCCGTTATAGGGACACTGGTTAAGAGAGGCTATGCTTTGCATTCATTCAGAAAAGATTGGATGTACCATTAGGGGATTTGTTTAATATCTGGCAGTCATTTATATCTTATGGTGTTTACGCAGATAAATTTGTACAATGCTCAAGTTTTGATTTTATCATTTATGCACAAACCTGAAACTTGATTTGGTTGCATCAGAGGAGGAGAGAGGTGGAATTTCTGTGTTGTGTTTTTTTGTTATTGTTCTGTTTTGTTTACAAAAAAATAATAAAAAGACTTTGTTTACAAAATTAAAACACATAAACTAATCAACAACTCCAAGCATCTTTACAATTTATTGATGCTTCATTGAGTATTAAGTTTTCTGAATAAATAAACAACTAGACAGCTTAACATGACAAGTACTGTTTTATTGTCTTATAAACTGGATACTTCTTGGATTCAAATAGCTAAATATCAGTGTAGTGGTCGAACTTTCTACCATATCTGTATGGTATTATGATTTTGCCCAGTGGAAGCATGTAGAAAGTAAAAACAAATGGCCCAAGGATTGAGACTCCTGGGACTACATGACTAAATCTGGATATTTGATCTTTACTCATGTTCAATTGATCATCATTTAAATATAGTCAAGACAAAGTCTCAGTCATTTTTCAAGTTAATCAATTTAAAGGGCACGTTCAAAATCGCAATAATCAATTATTGTTATTGCCTTGATAACAGCAGTAAAATGAAAAAATTAAGTACTGGATTGTACTGGCTCATTACTGGACACAACAAAACTCTGTTGTTGTACCAGTAACTTGAAGATATTTTAACTTTTGCGTCTTGTTCATGGTACACCTCTTGCAGAGATGGCTAAAACCAGTAGGAGCAAGCGGTACCCGGAAACAATGTATGTGGAGAAAAGTTAAACTATGCCATGAGTATGTCTCCACTAATCATGGAGACATACTCATAGTGGAGACATGAACATGTCTCCACTACTCATGGCATAGAGTCCATTAAGTATTGTATTTTTGATTGCAAGTTTATTTTTTTTATTATTATTATTATTATGTATTCTTTAAGAACTTATTTAAGTTTTTTTTTCTTTATTTTGCTTGCTTGGACTCTTTGGGCAGAGCCTGTGGCTTTAAAAGCAGGGCTCTGCTCCACAGGGAGTCAGTCTGTGGTTAGACTCCTGAAAAGTCTCGCCATCATACTTTACTTGGTCAAGCAAAATTTAATATTCAGTGTGTTCAAGAATGTAGAAAATAACACTATCAGTTTGAATGTCCTGTTCCAGCTGCTCTAAAATTAACTTAGTATTACTTAGCATTAAAACATCTCTGCATGTAAAAGTGGGCCATAATTTCTCACTCTTACATGCCACAGAGAACCCAGAGATTCACTGACAGCGTAAGGTGAGTCGGTCGCTTGACAAGGTGTGGGAGTCGGCTCTGAAATCTGGCTGGACAACAGGTAAAGGTGTTGCCTGACCGCACCTGGTAGCAGACAGAGGATCCTGTGCGAGAAAGATCTGCACCTGACGGAGGGCTAGACCGAGAGGGGAAATATATGTTTATTTCCTGAATACCAAAATTAAATGGTATGACAAGTCTTAGAGACTGAAAATTGGAGATAGGAATATTCTCATAAAGAAAAAATATGTTCTTTATTGAAACATCAGGTATTATAATTTTTTGTGACTTGCTATCAGGAGTTTATTAAATCTTTTATTCAGAGTTCCTTTTATTCTTTTTCCTTTCCTGAATTTCCAGCCGGTTTTAATTTCCTGTGGTCTTGAGTGAAGGTCATCTCCTGAATGAGCCATCTTTCACGAGTAAACGACAGAGCCTAAGAAACAAGATGTGGCAATAGCAGATTTGATGCAGTGAATGTTCAACATTAAAGATGGATTTTCATGGTGGTCTGATGCAAGACAGCTACCATTCAGTCTGTTTTTTCCAGTTAACCTTAAAGACTTCAGATAAAGAGAAGCAGCTGTGGTTTGTTCTTTGTAGACAAAAACAGAAAATCTCATCTCCTGTGGCCCAGGCCCAAAGGAACATTAATTTTCACTGTTTGTTTCCTCCCTCATTGTCAGTTTTGCTTTCTTTCATGGTAGCACTCTTTTTACAGTTGAGGAACTATTGGGAACATGCGCTTCGGATATAAAAACCAGGCTCGATGCAATGAATGTGATATTCACTAGGTACAGAGATCACACAGAAAAAAATGTGTTGCTAATTGAATTGTGAAATCATTAAACTCAGTGGGTCAGCTGAAGGGGAAAAGCTGCAAAACAAACTGCTTTTATCTCCACACTTGGCCTTTCTGTGCTGACGTAAATTTATTAAATTAATTCATGGATCTGAATTGAATTTTCTTACTTTAACCCTTTTGTTGCTAAGAAAATTGAAAAGCACTTCAATAAGTGAGGTGGAAGTGAAGTGAGGTGGAAGTACATGCACACACTGCAAGGTAGGTGGCCCAGCAGCCAGCCTGAGTTTTGCTTTGTATAACTTCACAAGTCTAAGTATTCTTATTTGGAAAGTCATGAAGCCTCTGGTTTACATCTGCAATTTGAAACCAAGATTTAATTTATTTCAGTTCAAGAGAGATCTCCCGTTCTCACCGGTAGGAATAATGCATTCTTTGGCCTCTTCAAGTCTCATTCATCCTCAGTTATCTTGTTCAGCTAATACTGTCACCCTGTCTGTATAAAGACAAAAGGATAACACTGGTGGTGTGTGACTTATCTTCAACTTATACAATATTAGTAGTGTCAGTGAAAATTTTAAAAGGGAGTGGAAAAATAACAAACCAGCAAATTTGGTTTACACTCAACCTGCTCATAGTCTGTGGAAATAGGCGTGTGCGTGCATGTGTGTGCAAGTGTATGTAATATTATTTGTATTAATTCACCTTTTGTACAGACATGCCTGTGGCAATCATTATGAGGCTTTAGTATTTCTGCAAATGTTTTTATTTTGGTGCTCTGCCACAACATTTAAACTATAGTACATAACACTTGTGATTGTATCTCTGTAGAAAAATATATCATGAAGTCAGAGATTACAGTACCTTTGTGTAATTTGGAGCTGTCACGTCCCATTATCACCCTCTCACTCTGTTTGCCGGACTTAACAAATACCTTCTATACCACTTCCTGTAAAATTCTCCATGTCTGCCTAATCTTCGTCAAGAAAACAATCCTCATAAACTGGACTTCAAAGAATTGGGAAATAGCAAAAGTTTATTAATTAGAGTTTATTAACTGAATACCAATGGAAAATTGGACAAAACACAACTTTTAAAGTATAATTCATTGGAATAAATGTGACTGTTTTAAACACTACATCTTTGCAGGTGTCCTGAGTTTCACTTATCTTAGGGGGAAAACACATTTGTGCTTTAAGTCTAAGCGGTCCTGCAATCAAGATAAAATCTCTTTGTAATAGAAACAGATTATCAAAACACTAATGCAAAATACATATAGTGTCAACATGTCCCACTGAAGAGAACAGGCGTTTCAACGTGCATTCATTTATTTTCTTCTTTTTTTTTCAGAAAAGTACAACACTACTGCAGTACACAGAAGACACAGCAGAGGTCAGCATAACGACCTCTCCGTTAACCATTAAACAAAATTACTGCTTATTTCAGCACCCACTGCTGTAGATCTGGAGAGTTCTTTTGGTGAAAATTCCTTTCTTAGACCGGAACCCAGGTCCTCCATTATTATTATTATATTATTATTATTATTATTATTATTATTATTATTATTATTATTATTATTATTATAGTCACAGTTCTGATTACAGACACTTCGTTGTTAGCCGCTGAAGCAGTCACTGTTGTAAGGTTTCTGCTGTTTCAACAGATTATTGTTCTTGTAAACAGTTTTCACACAAAATTATAGGCCAGATATTGCATATTTTCAATGATTTACTCCACTGCACAGCTCAGAAAATCTGGATGCTAGATTTTTTTTTTCACGTCTGACCCTCACTTTCATCACCATTTCCTATCTTTTAGTGTATCTGCATGCTTTCATTCATTTGACTGTCACTCACTTTACAACTGTAACACTTGCGTTTCCCCATTGAGAGCCTTTTCTGTTCTATTCTAATTGAAATTTACCCCCAAAATTTCACTGAATAACTGAAGCCAGTGCGCTAGTCATTGGAATGTGAGAAAACAGGGAGGCTGATAGGAGACTAAGTGTCTCATTTGGTCAAGGCAGAGGAGATCTTTTCTTTAGGATTTTACTAAATTTAAAATTATAATTGCAAACATTTTTGTAATATGAAGTCTTTTGAGAATAAAAAAAACCCCAAAAGCTTTCTCAAGTAATTCATAACACACCAATCAGGAAGTGTGTACATATTACAGATTTTTAGCCGCAAACACCTCAAATTTCCACTTTGTATTTGTTAAACAAACATAAAGGCAAAATGAAAACTTTATGAAAATTCTACAAAAGCCTGTTCAGAATATCTACACTCAATGCTTTGCTGTAGTGACTGTTGGCTTCCCTTGACCTGAGCATCTAACAGCTCAAGCAACAGTGTGTTCACTCTGGACTAAGTGGAACACAATGTTTGGGTCAATGGATGGTTGGGCTAACTCTCCAAAAAGCATACTGATCAAACTCCTTCTCCCATCATTCATAGTACTGCAAGGATTCTGCCAATGTTGCTCATGTTATAAAAGACAGTCGTAGGAAACAACTTCAGTGTTTCCTGGCTATGTCGATCTTCTTTATCTCTGAAGCATTGGGGTGAACAGTGAACCTGGTTTTGGTTCTTCTTGTTCAAGGAGAGTTCTTTCTCTACACTGTTGTGACAGCCTTGCTTGGTATCAGGGAATTTGATGGAGATACTTTTTGTGTAAAATATTTTTGCTTCGTATGAAGAAACGTGCCAAACATAATTAAAATCACCTGGCTTTATAATAAAGCCTTCACTAATCAAATAAGGGTTTTAAAAAAGTCTCACACTGGGCTATGGATGTTCTGCTATTAGTGTAGAATAATCTAGTCCGGGTTTCAAGAGTTTAAGTATTTTAGTTTCAAAGCTGGGTCAGGTCTAGTGTGGTCCACATGTTGGAAAAAAAAAGGTTCTGAAATAGCCTTCTATTGGACTTTCACAAGTCAAATAAAAGTTTACTTTTGAGTTTTGTCTGATTCACAGTACCAGACAAATCTCAAACTAGGTTTGATTAATTCTGTGATTATTGTAGTCCAGGTTTGATGAATATAAGTTTGCTAATAATTTGCTAATAATTAAACAAAAGCACATTAAAGATGTTGAAGATAGTGGAATTGGTCTTTAACCATTTCCAGTCAGGAGCTTCAATCTGAAGCCAACTTCAGCTTTGTATCTCTCTATCTCTGTGGTTCTAAGATGCAATCTCCAGCTGATATTTTCCCAATCAAATCATCAATGTCTGCTCAGCTGAACACTTTACAAAAGCAGTGGTATTACTGAACAATATTTTGGCTTCAACAGGGACTGTCTGCACCAGTAGCCACTTACAGAGACATTGAACATATTTACTTATTCATTTCTGTTCACAGTTCCAGACAACTGAGAATTTGGCACTTGTTTAATTACAGTAAAACTTATTTGCTCAAAGTCATTTTTTCTTCATGTACAATATAAAAAACTGAAAAAGCCTTAAATTTAAGGCTTTTTCAGATTTTTTTTGGGGTTTTTTTTTTGCAACTTGATGAAGCTGCAGTAATATTGTTTAGTTTTATTGCAGTGAGTGAAATATCTTACTTCTATTTTCTGAAATAGCAGTTTAATTTCACTGGTACAGTAATCAGAATATCTGAGGTGAAAACACTGAGCACCCTGATGCCTCTCCATCATGAAGTTATATCTGGACATTCTCTCTCTTTTAAAGTCTTCCAGAGCAGTTCTTTCTTCAGTATTTTCAGAACACTCCCACATTATAATCTACTATAGCCGAACAGTGTATGTTCACTGGTGTGAAACTGGTTCAGGAAATTACAAACAAATTGTCAGCAGGAGAACAAATGTGCCCCAGCTCAAATCTTCATAAGTCTGAATTATGAGAGCAGATTCCATTCCTCTCACTTGGCCACTTTATAGCTGTACTGACTACTTTGTCTCCTATTTGAAGCAGCATAAAAATGACATTTCCATTACTGAGCTCCCACTGCTGCGATCAGGTCACAGTGCTAAAAAAGCCCAGCCAATTAATCAGCAATACAAGGATTGCACATTCAAACCACTCTCTTTGAGAGATGAGGAACTCTGAATGAAAGCACTTATGAAGTGTCAGGAACGTGAGGCCCTCTATCATTTCAACAAAAACTTCGCCAAAGCTTTCTGTACAATGTTGCTCTTTACTTTTTAGTAAACAGGAAGTGCATTTTTATATTGTGTTACAAAATAAAACCCTAACTTAAGGGACAGATTTCATTGTATTCTGGGAAAACACCTGAGAACAAATGTGGGCAATCAAATTCAACCTTGAAATGGGAATTGCTGATTAAGCTATATCAGTGCCCCTGGAATAGCATCCTGCAGTCCATATCAATCAATCAATCAATCAATCAAATTTTATTTGTATAGCACATTTCAGCTACAAGGCATTTCAAAGTGCTTTACATCATAAACACAAAACACAAAGGCATGCAACATAGAATAAAATACCAAGGTTTTTTTTTTTTTTTTTTTTTTTTTTTCTTTTTCCTCCCTCTTCCCCTTTCTTCCCCCTTCCCTTTGACACGGAATTTAAGCGCCTGTTACCGCCGGACTCCGCCGTCCGTTTAACCACGGGTATTCGCCGGGCCCCGTTGCCCACAACAGGAAAAAAATATATATATATATTACATACATATTCACAAAATCAAATCCATACATATTACATTTCAAATGCAACTCTAAACAGGTGCGTTTTTACTTGAGATTTGAAGGAAGTCAGGGTTTCCGCTGTTTTACAGTTTTCTGGAACTTTGTTCCAAATTTTTGGTCCATAGATGCTGAAAGCTGCTTCTCCCTCTTTTGGTTCTGGTTCTGGGGATGCAGAGCAGACCAGAACCAGAAGACCTGAGAGGTCTGGAAGGTTGATACAACAACAGCAGATCTTTGATGTATTGTGGTGCTAAACCATTCAGTGATTTGTAAACTAACAACAGTATTTTAAAATCTATTCTTTGAGCTACAGGAAGCCAGTGGAGGGACTTTAAAACTGGTGTTATGTGCTCTATTTTCCTGGTTCTAGTGAGAACGCGAGCAGCAGCATTCTGGATCAGTTGCAGCTGTTTGATTGATTTGTTGGACAGGCCTGTGAAGATGCTGTTGCAATAATCAATGCGACTAAAGACAAACGCATGAATGAGTTTCTCTAGATCTGGCTGACATTAGTCCTCTAATCCTGGAGATGTTCTTCAGGTGATAGAGGCCGATTTTGTTACTGTCTTTAAGTGGCTCTGGAGGTTCAAGTCCGAGTCCATCACTACTCCCAGGTTTCGGGCCTGATCGCTAGGTTTTAGTTGTAATAATAACTGAAGCTGTGCATTGACTCTAGATAGTTCCTCTTTAGGTCCAAAAATAATGACTTCAGTTTTATTTTTGTTCAGTTGGAGAAAGTTTTGGCACATCCACACATTTATCTGTTCTAAACATTTATTCAGTGATTGGATGGGTTCAGAGTCACCTTCCACCATCAGTATTTTTGGACTTCTAGCTGCCTACGTGCTGTCTGCAGTTTGTGGTCAGTCCAGATTCTGTATCGAAAAACACATTGGATATTGATCTGTTCCAGATTTTGCAGGTTTTTCTGTTGTTTCATCTGTTAGGTGCATTCTGACAGATGAAACAACTTATTTCCTTTATCCAACTTATTCCTAGAATCCAGTTGAGGCTTGAATTGAGTGTGCAAACCAGAACCACCATTTGTTTTCATGTCTTGTTCACTGGCTTTTAACAGAGGACTTTTTGTCTATACAATAAAACAAGCACACATAAATTGTTTGGGTGATCTTTTCAAGTTTTGATTTTTAGCCAAATTCTTTTTGTTTTCTCCTCTATCGGTAGGTGATGAAAACTACCAACAGAATGTTATCACAGGAACACAGCCTTTTGTTTTTGTTTTTGTCTTGAGAACATGTTCAAAACACTCCTATTGCAGCCACAAATTAAAATTGGCCTTATTGTAAAGGTATGGCCGGGAACAGTACACACACGGACAGACAGATATGTCACGACTATGTTGTCTTTGGTTGGGTGAACAAACTCCTGCCTAAGATCAGTAGCTGTTAGTGATCAGTAGCACCCTGCTGGCAGATGTTTAGTGTAATAAGGAGTAAAAAGCTGTTGTTTCTCCCTACATCCATTGGGTGGCGAAGATTGCTACAATCAATCATAGTCATACAGGCACACCGGCTAGAATGAAACAAATACATCCAGTAAAATACTTTCATTCTATTGGCTGAGAGGTTGGCAGGCAACTGTGTCAATAGGCATTTTCAAAAGCAAGCCGATTCTGAGCAGAAACTAAATGTGAGCACAAGGAGAAGTTTTGCGTACAAGCATTGTAAGTTTTGAGAAGAAAGAGAATAAGCCCTGCTTTTAAAATTAAAATGTATGCAAAGGGATTAAAATTTTAAGAACTAAAGACATGAAATTTTGCTTTCAGACTGAAAATGTGTGTTCTTGCATTATGGCAGAAAAATTCCTCCATACTCTGCTAAGCCACTGTCTTTTCGCTCCAAAACTTGTGATTAAACTCACAATTACTAACTTTTGTAATAAGCAGCTCTCTGATAGCAAACGGCATGTCCATCTACTATTTTTAGTTAATATTGTACAATACTGAAAAGAGAGGTGTAATGCCTATCATAAATATAAACTAGCAAAGAAACTTACAAATTACAGTGAAATACTGCTACTTCCGGTGGGCACCGGATGTAAGAGCCATAATTGTTTCCACAATTGTTTCGGCTTCTTACAGGAACCAGGAAGCGTGACCATATAAGGCCTATACTGGTCAATTTACACTGGCTGCCTGTTACGTATCGAATAGATTTTAAGATTCTTTTATTAACTTATAAAGTTTTAAATGGGTTAGCTCCCCCTTATCTTCAGGACCTTTTAAAATTTCAGTCTGTGTCCAGAACCCTCAGATCAAACAATCAGCTATTACTTGCAGTCCCTCGGACCTGACTGGAGATCGGGCTTTTTCTGTTGTTGCTCCTTTTCATATTAGATCTGCTAACAGCCTGGATCATTTTAAATCGCTTCTCAAAACTCATTTTTATTTGTTGGCTTTTAATTGAAGCAATTTTTGATATTCTGATTTATCTATTTGTGCTACTGTTGTTTCTGTGCAGCACTTTGGTGCAGTTCTATACCTGTTTTTAAAGTGCTATATAAATAAATTTGACATTGACATTGACACAATAAGCCTCTGAGACAATGACACCGTTGGAAATCATACAGACTCCGACATACTGTTAAACTGTTGGTAATGTCAGAGCAGATGATCATAACTTAACAAAAATCTGTCTGATTATGCTGCTTATTATAATAGTGACATAATTATTTGTAATTGCCAAATTTAAGTAGGTGGTGTGTAAATGTTAAAAATATTTTTCAAGATATGTGTATTTGGTGCATGTCCTTTTGGTGTGATTATGAAAGAGTCTGGTTGATGAGTCTGTCATGCAGACCAAAAGGCCAATGATTCTCTCAGGTGGAGATCTTGATTGTGGGATAGAGTTATCATTCATCATTTTCCTAGCTGCCTCACTCTCAACCGCCCTCTCATTTGAGCCATATCTCCACAGCCAATCAGTCTTTAGCTCTCATTTTATGGCAACCATCTACTCTGTCAAATCAGTTCCAGCTCTCCTCTCATTTCCTTTAAGTTGGTTTTCTCAATAGAGTGGACAGAGCTGGAGCATCCTGGACACATATTGTATCATCACTTAGTGAACACTAATATGAGCAAGACACTAACCCTCTCTTTCTCTGTCACACACACACGCACACCTGTGCTATCTATGTCATGTTCCGTGTGTTTCTCTTGTATTTATTTGAGTTTTCTGTGTCCTGAGTCTCCTCATTGTCCTGTCTTCCCCTTAATTACTCCCAGGTTTGTCTTGTTCCCTTGATTACCCTCAGTGTATTTAATCTCTCCTGTATATTTTGTTCCTCGTCGGGTCCTTGTCGTACGTTGTCGTCTCGTCACACTCTGTCGTCGTTGTTTTTTGTCCACCTGTTTGACCTGTTGCTACCGGTGTGAGCCCTGGCTTCCGCTCAGCCGTGCCGTGGACTTGTTTTGTTGACAGTTTGTTCTGGACAAATTTTGTATTAAACATTCACCTGGGCCTCCAGCGTCTGCCTCACCACTTCCACACTACACCAGTATATGACAGAAGGACCCGACCAAAAAGAAATACGGTGAGGCACGATCACATCATGGACCCAAGTAATTTAATCAGGAACATTGAGGACAGGGAGATTACGGCAGAGCCATATTTTGCTTACCGGCACTTAGGGATGGCCTACAGACTTCTAATGGAGCTGGAGTACTGGTCCGCTCACCTCCGTCAGCTGGGTTTGGTGGAGCTGCAACGTGAGGCAGAGTGGGAGCGGGAGATAGCGCGAGCCGTGATGGCTGGCAACCCTGAGCGACTGGCATGGTTATCATCTAGTCAAGAAAAGCATTTTTATCTAAAAACACATTCTCCATCACTGACGAGAATCTGAATACTAAACCTTACAAATCAGAACAAAGTGAGAGGAGTCTTTAAAAAAATCTCATTCAATTGACAAAAACGTTTGTGAATCTGCACTATGATTTTGGATTGTTTTAATGTCACAAAAGCAGTGAATTTTTAACAACAAAATAAATGGGCTTTTCTTATATGGGTTATTGTAAAAGCCATATAAAAGGGAATATTCAATAAACTATCCACAGATATTCAATTAATTGCTCTATTGACTGATATATATGTTGACAAATATGTCAATAGTAAATAACCTACAAAATTATCCAATGTACGATAGTAGCTCATATTTTTGTATACCTAATCTTCCAAAACCAATCAGTACATTGCCTTGTACTTGCGTATGAATTAACTTCAGAATATACATACAGCATTTAGAACTTCATATTGAAATCTGTTTTTATAATTCAGCTGCAGTTCTCTTGATAATTTGAACACAATAGACGGTGTTGTAAAGGGACAGGTCAACCTTTCCATCCAAGAAGATGCACAGCTGCAGGCCAGGTATTATTGTCCTAATAACAGCATGCATTATTTATGACCCTGAATAAGATTTGCTCAAGCTATTGTCTATTTGACATGCCAAGCCAGAAAAAAAGCTCAGTCAGTGCTTTTGACCAAAGATTAAAGGATTACTTCTCAAACATGCATCAAATAATCAAAATTATGTTTATAATAATGGAATGACATTATAACATGTTATAAAACTCATACTACTTCTCCTTTAAAGTTTTATTTTTATGAAGGGCTGGGGAAGCTGCAGGAGAAAAAGTTTCAAAGGTTTTTTGCAATTTTGCTGCCAAAAGTTGTTGTAAGCACAAACAGTATTTTTCAATCAATGAAAAACCTCTGCTTCTTTACTTTTCTTTTTAAAAGAATTTGAGTTAGTGGGGAAGCAAACAATGCCAGCAAAAGGTCTCCAAAAACAGTTCAATGAAAACAAACAAAACAGAAGACTTTTATTTCATTCTTACTTTAATTGTTTTACTTTAATTAGATAGTAGGTATATGTAAGCTGTAATAAAACTAAAATATTATACATTTGTTATTTTAATAATAATGCGTTATTGGAATGATTCTATTTGGCAGATTTGTTTACAGTGTTTGGTTCATTTAATTAAAAGTTTGATTAATGTTTCACAAAAGTAACATTCATAATCAAACAAATG
Source organism: Poeciliopsis prolifica (assembly GCF_027474105.1). Taxonomy (NCBI): domain Eukaryota; kingdom Metazoa; phylum Chordata; class Actinopteri; order Cyprinodontiformes; family Poeciliidae; genus Poeciliopsis; species Poeciliopsis prolifica. The sequence goes on along the minus strand of NW_026562392.1, from coordinate 51,308 downwards.
CATAAAATTAGGCAAACATTAAAAAACATACAAAAAAATTCATATTTACAAATTCAACCTAAAATATTATGTTTGGGAGTCCAGAGAGCTGGCTCTGAAAAGACAGATGAGGGCTTCCCTCAGAGAATGTCTGTCTGTCCCATGGAGACAGAATCAAGCTGGGCACAAAAATGAAAATTATCCATCCATCCATCTATCGTCTGCCGCTTATCTGGGGTTGGGTTGCCTAAGAAGGGAGGCCCAGACTTCCCTCTTCCCAGCCACTTCTTCCAGCTCCTCCGGGGGAATCCCGAGGCATTCCCAGGCCAGCCGGGAGACATAGTCCCTCCAACGTGGCGTGGGTCTTCCTCGGGGCCTCCTCCCAGCGGGACATGCCTGAAAGACCTAACCAAGGAGGCGTCCAGGCCACCTCAACTGGCTCCTCTCGATGTGGAGGAGCAGCGACTCTACTCTGAGTCCCTCCCGGATGACCGAGCTTCTCACCCTATCTCTAAGGGAAAGCCCAGCCACCCTACAGAGAAAACCCATTTCAGCCCCCTGTATCCGAGATCTCGTTCTTTCGGTCATGACTCGACTTGGACTTGGACCATAGATGAGAGCTTTGCTTTTTGACTCAGCTCTCTCTTCACCACGACGGACCGGTACAGCGCCCGCTTCACGGCAGATGCTGCGCCAATCCACCTGTCGATCTCCCGCTCCCTTCTCCTTCATCGTGAACAAGATCCCAAGATACTTGAACTCCTCCACTTGGGGCAGGACATCCTCCTCGACCCAGAAAAGGCACTCTACCCTTTTCTGGCTCAAGACCGACCTCGAACTTGGAGGCACTGATCCTCATCCCAGCTGCTTCACACCCGGCTGCGAACCGCTCCAGCGAGAGCTGGAGATCACGTCCCGATGAAGCCAACAGAACCACATCATCCGCAAAAAGCAGAGATGCGATCCTAAGGCCACTCAACAACTTGGCTGTGCCTAGAAATTCTGTCCATAAAAGTAATGAACAGAATAGGTGACAAAGGCCAGCCTTGGCGGAGTCCAACCCTCACCTGAAACGAGCCCGACTTATTGCCAGCAATGTGGCTCACCGGTCTGACACCAGTCATACAGGGACCTGACAGCCCGTATAAAAGCGCCCGGTACCCCATACTCCCGGAGAACCCCCCACAGGGCACCCCGAGGGACACGGTCGAGCGCCTTTTCCAAGTTCACAAAACACATGTGGACCGACTGGGCAAACTCCCATGCACCCTTCAGGACCCTGCTGAGGGTGTAGAGCTGGTCCTTTGTTCCACGTCCAGGACGAAAACCACACTGCTCTTCCAAAATCTGAGGTTCGACTATCCGACAGACCCTCATCTCCAGGACCCCGGAATAAACCTTGCCAGGGAGACTTAAGAGTGTGATCCCTCTATAATTGGAGCACACCCTCCGATCCCCCTTTTTAAACACCAACCCAGTCTGCCAATCCAGTGGCACTGCCCCCGATGTCCATGCGATACTGCAGAGTCGTGTTAACCAACACAACCCTACAACATAAGAAACTCTGGGCTTATCTCATCCACCCCCAGGGCTCGGTCACCGAGGAGCTTTTTAACCACCTCGGCGACCTTGACCCCAGAGATTGGAGAGCCCAACTCAGAGTCCCCAGGCTCAGCTTCCACAATGGAAGGCATGTCGGCGGGATTGAGGAGGTCTTTAAAGTATTCCGCCCACCAGCCCACAACATCCCGAGTCGAGGTCAGCAGCACACCACCCCCACTGTAAACAGTGTTGGTGCTTCACTGCTTCCCCTCCTGAGACGCTGGATGGTGGACCAGAATTGCCTCGAAGCCATGCAGAAGTCTTTCTTCATGGCCTCTTCGAACTCCTCCCATGTCTGAGTTTTTGCCTCAGCAACCACCCAAGATGCATGCCGCTTTTCCTGCCGGTACCCACCAGCTGCTTCTGGAGCCTCAGATGCCAAAAAGGCCCGATAGGACTCCTTCATCCTGACAGCATCCCTCACCGAAGGTGTCCATCAATGGGTTTGAGGGTTGCCGCCACGACAGGCACCGACAACCTTGCAGCCACAGAACCAGTGAGCCGCCTCAACAATGGAGGCACTGAACATGGTCCACTCGGACTCAATGTCCCCCACATCCCCCAGGACGTGATCGAAGCGCTGTCGGAGATGGGAGTTAAAGCTCCATCTCACAGGGGTTCCCTGTAGACAGATGTTCCCAGTAGACCCTCACATCATGTTTGGGCCGGCCAAGTCTGACGGGCATCCAACTCACCACCAGGTAGTAGTCAACTCCGCACCTCTCTTCACCCGAGTGTCCAAGACATACGGCCGCAGATCCAATGAAACAATGACAAAATCAATCATCGAACTGCGGCCTAGGGTGTCCTGGTGCCAAGTGCACATATGGACACCCTTATGCCTGAACATGGTGTTCGTTATGGACAATCCGTGACGAGCACAGAAGTCCAACAACAGAAAACTACTCGAGTTCAGATCAGAGGGAGCATTCCTCCCAACCACGCCCCTCCAGGTCTCACTGTCATTGCTCACGTGAGCATTGAAGTCCCCCAGCAGAACGAGGAAGTCCCCAGGAGGGGCACTCTCCAGTACCCCCTTTAAGGTCTCCAAAAAGGGTGGGTAGGTTGAACTGTTGTTCGGCCCGTAAGCACAAACGACAGTCAGAACCCGTCCCCTCACCCGTAGGTGGAGGGAGGCTACCCTCTCATTCACCGGGGTAAACCCCAACCCTAAGTATGCCCAATCCTGCCCGACGCCTCTTGCCATGGACAAGTCCAGAGTGAAAGTACATCTGGCCCCTCTCAAGAAGACTGGTTCCAGAACCAGAGCCATGCGTCGAGGTGAGACCGACTATTTCTAGCCCGAACCTCTCAGCCTCACACACCAGCTCCAGCTCCTTCCCCACCAGAGAGGTGACATTCCACGCCCTAAGAGCCAGCTTCTGCAACTGAGAATCGGATGCCAGGGCCCCCTTCCTCGGTCACCACCCATCACACACTGCACCCTACCCTTTTGGTCCCTCTCATAAGTGGTGGGCGCATGGTAGGAGGGATCCATGTTTCCTCTTTGGTTTGGGCCCGGCCGGGCTCCATGGGTAAAAGCCCCACCACCAGACGCTCGCCAACATGCCCCACCTCCAGGCCTGGCTCCAGGTTGTGGCCCCAGTGACCCGCATCCGGGCGAGGGAACACAAGATCCAAAGTTTCCATTCATCATTAGGGTCTTCGGGCTGCACTTTGCAAATTAGATTTATGTATATTATTGTCATGATAATGTATAGATGAATAAATCTGGCATTCTGTTTTAAATTGCGTATTTTCTGTTTGACTCTTAATTCATCCCACCATATTTTTGGCCATCAGATTGTCTTTTAGTGTTAATCTTTTCTTTGGAATGCCTCTTCTCAAACCTTATTTGCATTACTAAAAACTTCTAATATTGTTTTTGTTGCAACAGCTTATTACCTCACAACTAGCTCAAAGCTAGTGGTGAAATCAGAAATGGATCCTAAATTGAAATTGTGTTTTTCATTATTGCTCCAAATACTCAAGATAGATGGAAAGAGGTAACAGGAGCAAATGTCACTTATTGTTTCCACTACGTGGCTTTTTCTTATAACATACTTCATTAAAGCTTTATTTGTTTAAGAGATGCAATCTTTGTGTTTTGAACACTATTTTCTCAGTCTATGGAATGGATGCTGTGAGGGGCTTTGCCAGTTGCTCCCAATAAATGAGATGTGGCATGGCAATCGGTGTAAAACTCGGGTCATAATAAGTGCCCTCATACATAAATTACCTAGTTAAGGCACAACTAATCACAGTGACACAAGGCGGTACCCTTCGATGATGCATATGTGCATTACTGTTGCAATAACTAAGATCGGCATCCATAACAAGACTTTATTAATGAAGCTTACATTTGCATCCATGAATAAAACATCCAACTAGGTTCTCTAAGTAAAACAAAATTGTAGAAAACATTTGTTTTTAAAGACATGTCAAAAAGGATACATATTGAGGTAGTTTCGTATAACTCAAAAATTACATATGTTCTTTTGTGTTAAAATAAAAGACTATTTCTAAGTCTAACATGGCGTTTTTCAGTGTTCGCTCCTTAAATGTTCAATGGTTGTTCAATGGATAATCTTCAGGTTTTGGAAACAAAAAATAAACAAAATAGAAAATGTTTCCAATTATTGCATCCTGAAACCTAATAATAGCAGACATCAGTTCACACTTCCTCCATACACGTGCAAACTAAGTACTTCCTCTTTTGTTTCAAAGCTGTAACCATTAACAAGAAATGAAACCAGCCTCATATAGCATATGATGAATGTGCCATATGAAGGTGAAAATCTTGTCTTTAAAAGGATTCTAATGATGTTTTCAAATAAGGTTTTGTGAGAAGAAATGAAGAGTTGTCTTTTTTGCATTTCTGGTGCTGGAAACAGAATCAACTGGCCAGAGAGATCTCAGGACCAAAACATCTTGTTAAAGAAATTTCAATATCAAAAATTCCATGTTCATTTATACCGTCGCTGTTTTATGTTTATCAAATTCAGGTTCATGTTGGCCAAGCTTCCAAATATTTAATTAATGTTAGCCACTTCGTTTGGATCAGCACTTCTCTCTTCATAGTGGAGGATGGTTGTTTACAGAGCAGATCATTTCCAGTAAACTTCATTAATTTGAACTGGTGCATTATATATATTACAGACAAATGTTGGCTGGCTGGCATTTAAAAGTTTTGCAGAATCCACGCCTCCTGTAGGTAATCATTTCTCAACAGGATCTTCTGTACAGATCTTCTTGTACAAATCTTCTGTACAATGCAATTAAAGTGTAGAACAAGAGGCTGCTTTTACCAGGCTAGTGTTATGAAGTGAAATTACATCAGTTATATAGCGGTTCTCAAAGACGCATTACAATAAAATCAGTCAAATTGTAGCTACAGCTGCCCTATGGCAGACTGACAGCACAGAGGTCTTCATTTTGCTCAATCTGACCTTCTGACCATCTCCAGCAGGCTAGGTGGCTGAAGTGTCTTGTCCAAGGACACAATGATAGAGGCGGGTAAATCAAACAGGCGGATTGCATAGCCAATTCCTATGACCGTCACGACAATTACAATCACAGAGGACAATATGCCATTGATGTGACATTGATGGATTCAGTTCTGATTCCCAGAATCTGCTGTTAAAATCCTAGAACCCTAGAAACAACAAACACTGATGGAGAATACATCTTACTGCAGAATCACTCCCCCATGCTTCACTGTAGACATACACACTTGTTCTTTATTGTTGAAATTTTCAAAACTTAAAGACAAAGAGGAAACTATAAGTTTTAAAGAAATTTGACACTGTGCATTTTGTAGAAAGCTGCATAAACTGGATCAGAATGTATACAATCACTTCCAGGGTACAGTGAGACCAGCATCTGACTTTTTGGAGCTTTGTTGCATTATATCTTGTTTTTGTCCCACTCTGAGTATTGCTTTTTAATTTCTTCAATATTCACACTGCTGAATTTTGCATTTTGCTATGGATTTAGCTTTCCTAAATTTGGCTGTTTGAATACACACATACACACGCACACACATAACAGCATGAGCATATTCTCAAGATTGATTAAGATTAGAATCTTTGGCTGAGTGTTGTAGGTGAAATGGAGAGGACATTGTGTGTGGAGGGTAAGGAAGATGATGTGAGGAGGCTGCAGCCTGACAGTGCAGCTTAGAGCGAGCCCTGGGGTGCCTGGAAGCTCCTCAATAGAAGTGTCAGACTGGCTTATCAGGAGCATTTACCTCCACCCTAACTCGCTCAATATCCATGTTCCATCGAGGAAGTACAAAAAGCACAGATCTACTTTAGTCTAGCAAGTGTGACAGTGACTATGACATTTTTCTCTGCTGCTCACACAGAGCTGTTCTATTTTGATGAGACACTTTTTATGCATTCTATTCATAAATTATGCAACAATGGAAACTTATGAAGCTAAAGATGTGCAACCACTACTTAACCGAATAAAGAATGACTTCAGTCGTAAAGTTACTTATGCTCTCGGGTCACACAGGAGGATGACCGCAAATAAGTTTTAACAAGTCAAGTTTATTCCACTTAAAAAATAAATCCAGCTACTACCAATTACCAACCAAAAATAAATTAAAAACTTATATTGTCCACCCTCAAGTTAATGTTCAAACATCAATCAGTGTAGTTTTGTTACCTTTTAATTTTAAAACTCACTTCAACAATTGTCTTTTTTTCCCAAGAAAATTACATATAGTCGAAATAACAGCTCAGTCAGCTCAGTCAATGTGCACGTAAGTTGTCAGTTTTGAAAATGTTCTTGAACAAATATTTTTGTGAAATTAAAAAAAAAAAAATTAAAGGATTGCTTGTCCCCTTTATTTTATTTGTTGTCCAAGCAAAGCATCCAGCTCCAAAAGCACCTGTCCCAGACTTCAGTCCGAGTCACCCTCCTGCTTCTGGAACTGCACTGGCTCACTCAGATATCGGCTGTACAAAAAAGCCAAACCTGCATGTAGAGCATTAACTGTTCTTGCAAATATATGGAAATCAGTGAGATCTTACTTCTTTCTCATTGTAACTGAATTAGCGTTCAAAATAAACCAAAAATGCCCAGTAATAAAGAACTTAACATTAGCAGACATGGTTACAAATATCACTACACCATAAAACAGCTTAATTTCACAGAAACTGTTCTACAGGGACCTGACACCCCATATCAAAGGGCCCAGTACCCCATTCTTCCGGAGAAGCCCCCACAGAGCTCCGATCTACATGTTCACAAAACACATGTAGACCTGTTGGGCGAACTCCCACACACCCTCCAGGACCCTGCTGAGGGTGTAGAGCTGGTCCAGTGTTCCATGACCAGGACGAAAACCATACTGCTCTTTCTGAACCGCAGGTTCGACCACCATCCTACTCTGCCAGTCCAGCAATGTCCATGCAGTATTGCAGAATCACATCAACCAACTCAACTCTAAAACATCCAGAGCTTTAAGGAACCCAGGACGAATCTCATCCATCCCCGGGACCCTAGGGCTATCCTGATAACAAGGAAGGGAAATCTCTGCGGACATAAATCACACAGAGGTTCATGGAATAAGGTGCATTCGGCACCCCTGGTCAAGACATTTATTGAGACATTTATCTGTCATCACAATGTGTTGCTAAGTACTGGTCAGCAGCCAGTGAGAAATGGCGACTGCTTTGCACTCATGAGTGCTTCAATTCTGAAGCAAGTACAGAGTCATATGTGCTTTAACATCAAACCTGCAAATATGATGTTAAATATCTAAAGGCATTTAACATCATTCTACTTAAAACAGAAACAGTTGAAGTGGCTCATTAAAAGCCAGATAACTGACATTACATGCATATCAATGACTGTATGTCAACCTCTGTTTGGAGCACCAAGTATCTAGTTCTAAAGGTTTGAGACAACAAATGCTGACATGTTCGCAAGATGTCTGAGGATTTATAGCCTTTGAAGAAGAGAGAAAGACAAACCTTACTCTTAAATCATATTTTACTCTATTTTTCTAGTTCTCATTACTGAGACAGATATTAGTGGATGATGTGATATGGCTTGCATATAGCAGTGACATATCCAACAAGTAGACAGGTGAGATAGTGATATGGGGACTAATCATACCCACTGGAAGTACATGCACCGCCACTTTATTAGGTACACCTGTACGTGTCATAAAACATGACTAATCTCAGATTGGTTTCTGGAACACGACAGTTAGTTCACTGAACTTGAATGGCCTCCACAGTCACCAGATCTCAATACAATAGAGAACCTTTGGGATGTAGTGGAAGACTCACATCATGAATGTGTAGCTGACAAACCTACAGCAACTGTGTGATGCTATCATGTTAATATGGACCTGACTCTGTGAGGAATGTTTCCAATATCTTGGAAACATTCCTCAGAGGATTTATAGCTGTGCACAATGACAATTGCTGTGATGACAATTGTTGTGATGACAGAAATTTAATAGGATTACTTCAGTTAATTCAGAATTAACTGAATCAATCCTATGACAAAAATGATTAATTCAGTTCTGAAGGCAAAAGGGGATCCAGGTGTACCTGTTAAAGTGGCCGATGAGTGTATCTATACCTATGGGCACCTGCAGAGAATCTGCTTAAGCTTGTCCAAATGCAAATGAAACTTTACCACAGTAGCTCTGCAGCCACCAAATTCCTTTCTTTTAAATAACAAAGAGGAAGTCAAAAACACTCATTTCCTTGTCAGGACAGCTGGTTCACTGCTCTTAAAACACATATCCAGAGAGAAGTAAAAAGAAGAACAAGAAGGCTTCTCTGCTGTCATATTTTGAATCCATTTTGACATTTTTGGTCTTCTGACGAGAGGTGAGTGGTTATGGGATGTATATTAGGCAGATACGGCCAATATATGGATACAGCTTGAAAAACAGTATTTGTATTTGTATCACAATATTATTTCTGGTTCTCTTTTCAGATGGCACAAGGCAAAGAGAGTTGTCCCTTGTTTTCTTACACAATCCTGTGTTCCCTAGCTCTTGCATCAACTCTGAAAACTCTCAATTCAAAGCAAGAGCTGCAGGGCAGTGGCTTTGGTCAACCCCCACCCCGCCATGGTCTCAGGCTTCTGGTGTGGTTTGTCCAGAACTGCCTGGACAACAACATGAGGGCTTTGTGTAATCCCATTGAAAGAACATTTGGATTTCATGAGTTTAAGAATCATGGGACACATCCTCTTCTACCAGTAATTCATGACACAAAGGAGTATGGATATTACACCATCGGGAACCTCAACTCTCCTCATGCTGAGGACCTGCCTTACAACGTGAGGAAGGACTACAACCCCAGAGATCCTGACAGTAACAAGGACAGAGTTCTTGTGAGATACAACAAGAACAACAGATGCATTGAGGACATATATGCATCTGGACATTATTATTCAAAAGAGACATTCAAAATAGGCCCAAATCTTCTTGCTGCTCTTCGACAAAAAGACAAATCTTGCTTTAATGGAAATTAGATCTTCTAATCCCTTCACTGGCAGCCATGACAGCTTTCATACAAATGTACGTTTTTTTTGAAACAGTCTTGATTGAAATGTATTCAGGAAGCATGCTTCTAATAATTTGTCATGTTCTTACATCACACCATGATGTGTGGCAAGATGGCGCCGGTGTGTATGGCTGCTCGTCTGTCATTCTTACATTTGCTTATGTTTACACTACTTTTGACTTGTATCATCTACGGAACTGAATCTCTGCTGGCGTATGATCGCAACACACTACTAGACCTCCAACCTTTGGCCCAGGATATGGTGTTATTTGATGTTGGTGACCAACAATCCTTGCCCCCACTTCTGTCGGAGATTCCGAGTCACCTGCTTCGGGTACCAGCGCTGCTTACACGGCGGAGACATCATCGTTGTCGCGGTAGACGAAGCGGCCGGCTGGTGAAGCTGAAGTTCTTTCTGACGCATTGTCCTTGTTTTACCCGATCATCACATGGACTATTTCTAGGCTCTCGGGTGCCTCTGCGTTTTTTGGATCCCGTTGATGTCTGTTTGGTGCCTGTGGCTGGTGTTGAAGCCCCTCTGCACCGCCACCATTGCCCCTCCCAGTTCTATATTCACCAGCGGTGTCTTCAAAACCTGAGACCGCTGTGCCAGGTCTCCCAACCTGTTGAAGCCCATACTCCAGTTCCTGTCAGATTTGGCCTAATAAACACCAGGTCGCTTACGAATAAAACTTTTATTCTTTGGGACTTTTTCATTCACCAAAATCTGGATTTCCTGTGTGTGACTGAGATGTGGCTGAGTGTTGGTGAGTCCAGTGCTCTGTCTGAGCTTCTACCAGCGAACTGTTCTTATTTTAATTCACCACGGAGGAGGCACAGCGACTGTTTAGAAACAGGACTATAAATGTAAGCAGTGTTTTCTACCGACGCCATTCCCCAGCTTTGAGTTCACGTCATTTGAGATGAGACACGTAAAGCCTGTCTTCTGTGCTGTGGTTTACCGGACCCCCAAATATAATAAGGATTTTATTAGCGACTTTGCTGACTTTTTAGCTGGGATTATGACTAACTATGATCATGTTCTTATTGTTGGAGATCTCAATATACATGTGTGTTGTCCTGATAAGCCTCTGGTAAAGGACTTTTTAAACCTTCTGGACTCCTTTAACCTGGTACAGGCCATATCTGGCCCCACACATGAGCGCGGACACACACTGGATCTGGTTATGTCCTGCGGTCTGCCTATGGATCACATGGAAATCTGTGACTCTGTGTTCTCAGATCTCCTGCCTGTTTTATTCAGTGTTAGTTTGACACCTACTGCAGTTAAAACCCGTGCTGCCGCTCGGCGTTATCGGATTATTAACCCCTCCACGGCCACTCAGTTCTCTACTGCTTTTCTTCAACTTCATGGATCATCTGACTTCCTCCACTTTGATACTGAAGAGCTCTGCTCCTGGTTCTATTCCTCCTGTCAAACAATCCTGGACACGGTTGCTCCATTAAAAACTCGGCAACCAAAGATTAACCCTGAGCCTTGGTTTAATGACAGAACTCGTGCTGTAAGGAAGAAATGTCGCCGTATTGAACGCATGTGGAAGAAGGATAAACTGCAGGTTACTTTTCAAATTTTAAAAGACTGTTGGCGACTCTATCAGAGCACAGTTAAAGAGACAAAAAGGGAATATTTGGCTAATATATTCTCAAACAGACATAACCCACGTGTCTTATTCAACACCATTGACTCTATGCTTAATACTCCACAGAATGTCTGTTTGGAAGCTTCTCCTGACATGTCTGAGAATTTTCTAGGTTTCTTTATTGAGAATGTTGGTAGTGCCAGGGCTCTTACCATAGCTCCTGACTCTGACCCCTCTGTTTCGGTCCCTCGCTCTGCTGCTTTCACTCAGTTTGAGCCTGTGACTGTCTCACTTTTAGAGGATGTGGTTGGCCATATTAAGCCAGCAGGGTCCCCCCGTGATCCTGTCCCTCCACGACTTTTTAAAGATATTTTATCTAGCATAGTGCAGCCTGTTTGTGCAATTATAAATAGCAGTCTGTCCTCAGGTGTGGTCCCTGCTAGTTTTAAACATGCAGTAGTGCAGCCACTGCTTAAAAAACCTGGCATTGATCCTACTGTTCTGGCAAATTATCGGCCCATCTCGAAGCTGCCTTTTCTTTCTAAGGTTTTAGAAAAAATTGTATACCATCAGCTGAAACAGTTTTTAGATGAGGATGGTATTCTGGAGGTTTTCCAAGCAGGTTTTAAAACTCTTCATAGCACAGAATCTGCTTTAATAAGAGTTTTTAATGACATCCTTTTAGCATGTGATTCTGGTAATCATGTTGTTCTTATTTTACTTGACCTAACTGCTGCCTTTAATATCGCAATTACAGCATATTGTAGGTATTGGTGACACTGTTCTTAATTGGTTCAGGTCCTACCTGGAGGACAGAACATTTTCAGTAAATATTAGAGACTCCGAATCATCTACTGCTTCAATGTCATATGGTGTACCACAGGGCTCAATTCTGGGCCCACTGCTTTTCTGTATTTATTTACTGCCTCTGGGTTCTATCTTCAGGAAACATGGGATTTCATTTCATTGTTATGCTGACGATTGCCAGATTTACTTGCCCCTTGAAGCAGAAAGATGTCCAGACAATCAAACATCTCCTGGCATGTCTAGGTGATGTTAAAGCTTGATTGGCTTTGAACTTTTTAAATTTTAACAAAAAGAAAACAGAGGTGATGGTGTTCAGACCCAGTGGCTCCTGGGAGTCCTCCTCTGTTGACCCTTATTACAGATCTTGGTTTTAAGGTGGACAGTGATTTTAAATTGGACAGCCAAATTAGAGCCGTGGTTAAGTCCAGTTTTTATCATTTAAGGCGATTGGCATCAGTAAAATCTTTTCTTTCCAGGCAGCATTTTGAAACAGTGATCCACGCTTTTATTTTGACTCGATTGGATTACTGTAACTCTCTATATTTGGGAGTCAGTCAGTCACTGCTCTCACGTCTGCAACTGGTTCAGAATGCGGCTGCAAGACTTTTGACAGGAACTCAAAAGAGAGAGCATGTAACCGTCTTGGCATCACTTCACTGGCTGCCTGTTTATTTTAGAATCAGTTTTAAAATTCTTATGTTTGTTTTTAAATCGCTGCACAATCTTGCCCCGGCTTACCTCACTGAGCTTCTTCACCCTTACATACCTTATCGGTCTCTTAGATCTGCAGATCAGTTGCTCTTGGAGGTATCGAGCTCTAGACGGAAGCTCAGAGGGGACAGAGCTTTCTCTGTCGTGGGTCCTAAGTTATGGAATGACCTGCCTTTGCAGGTTAGAGAGGCCCCTTCACAGTCCACTTTTAAAGCTCGTCTTAAAACCCATTTATTTTACTTGGCTTTCAATTCCAGCGAGATCTAGTTTTATATTGTATGTTTGTTGTTTTAAACTGTATTTGTTTTTATCTATTTTATGTACAGCACTTTGTTTCAGCTGTGGTTGTTTTAAAGTGCTTTATAAATAAAGTTGGTATGGTATGGTATCTCTGAATTCTACCTGCTTTTATATTGCATAAAATCAATTTAGGACTATAAATGTTCAATGAGTTTGAATCATTCACTTTGTGTGGAATACACAATTCCACACAAAGTGTGGAATTGTGGAATCATTTACAATAATAGAGTGCAAAAAATATGATTAAAAACATACAAGATCACATCAGGACAAGCTTAAAAACATTAAATAAGGTGCTTGTTAAATCTCAGTTTTCCCTGAGTCCCTGAGTTGATATATTGCACAGTATCCCATTAAAACCCCAAAGCTGCAGGATATTTTCCATGTTCCCAGTGCAAAACTCCAGCCTCACCCTGGCCTTGACGTTGCACTTCCACAGAGCCATGGCATCGAGTCGAGGGCCAGCCTGGAGTCTGTCTCTATCAGGCAAATAAATAGCCATTTTTGCTCCTGCAATTAAAAAATTTAAAATCTGACCCTTTGACTTGTTGGCTTTGTTAAAACACACTCCATTAATAAAAACAGAACTGGTTAAAACAATGCCAAAAGAGCTAAAAACACTCATCAATAAACTAAAAAATGTTGTCAATCTCCTACAGTCAATAAAAACATGAAAAAGGCTCTCAGACAGACCACAGAAAGGACGCTCATTAAAAACCCATGGACTAAAATTTCATAAAAACGAGTTTGTGACTATGGCGCAGGGTAAGATCCTCCATTGGAGATCGCCAGTCCATTTTCTTATAGGTGATTTGTAGAGGGTTAAAATACTGACACCTTGCTGATCATTGATAAAAACAACATCGTCAGCATAGCCAGATAAAACCATGTTCTTAAAACCAGGTAAAACCAGTCCATAAACACTCAAGCATATTCTCTGAAGGAGGGGTTCCAGGGAGAATGCGTAGAGTATCCCTGAGAGCGCACACCCCTGTCAAATGCCTGTACACACCCTGAAAGGCACACACAGGCTACCGTTGATCTTCAGCACACTCTCAATGTCACTGTACAATACCTGGATCTTGGTGATAAGACCTTCACTGAACCCGAAACCCCCATGGTTTTCCAGAGGAAGCCGTGTTCAACGCAGTAAAATGCCTTTCTTGATCTAGTGAAATCAAGCCAGTTTGTTAACCCAATGAACCGGAGATCTCCAGCAGGTCTATCATGGACCTGCTGGAGCAAGTCTTGGGCCAGAAGGTCCAAGTAGGCCTTGTAGAATTCAACAGTAAGCCCGTCAATGCCTGGGAACTTCTGGCCCTGCATGCTGAGGAGAGCAGTGTGGAGTTCCTGAAGCCCCAGGGGGTGCTCCAGCTCATTATTGGTCTCCTCGGAAACCTGGGGTAGTTCCCCGCAGAACTCACTGAACGGTTCCTCATTCTCTTTGTAATCGTTGTGGAACAGAGAACGGTAAAACTACACAGCCCTCCTCCTGATATGCCCTAGTTCACTCAGTTGCTGCCCCATGTCTGACAGCAAGGAGTGGATCAGCTTCCTCTGCCTGTGCTTCCTCTTCAAGTTGAAAAAGAAGCTAGAGGGAGCATCCATCTCTGTGATAAATCAATCAATCAAATTTTATTTGTATAGCACATTTCAGCAAGGCATTTCAAAGTGCTTTACATCATAAACACAAGAACACAAAATCATGCAACATATAATAGACAATACATTGTTACATATTACATTTCAAAAACAATTCTAAACAGGTGTGTTTTTAATTGCGATTTAAAAGAAGTCAGGGTTTCCGCTGTTTTACAGTTTTCTGGAAGTTTGTTCCAAGTTTTTGGTGCATAGATGCTGAAAGCTGCTTCTCCTCTCTTGGTTCTGATTCTGGGGATGCAGAGCAGACCAGAACCAGAAGACCTGAGAGGTCGGGAAGGTTGATACAACAACAGCAGATCTTTGATGTATCGTGGTGCAAAACCGTTCAGTGATTTGTAAACTAACAGTATTTTAAAATCTATTCTTTGAGCTACAGGGAGCCAGTGGAGGGACTTTAAGTCTTTATGTCTCTATCTTCCTGGTTTTAGTGAGAACGTGAGCAGCAGCATTCTGGATCAGCTGCAGCTGTTTGATTGATTTGTTAGACAGGCCTGTGAAGACGCTGTTGCAATAATCAATGCGACTAAAGATAAACACATGGATGAGTTTCTCTGGATCTGGCTGAGACAATTGTCCTCTAATCCTGGAGATGTTCTTCAGGTGATAGAAGGCTGACTTTGTAATTGTCTTTATGTGGCTCGCAAGGTTCAAGTCCGAGTCCATCACTACTCCCAGGTTTCGAGCCTTATCGCTAGTTTTTAGTTGTAATAACTGAAGCTGTGCATTGACTTTAGATCGTTCCTCTTTAGGTCCAAAAATAATGACTTCAGTTTGGTTTTTGTTCAGCTGGAGAAAGTTTTGGCACATCCACACATTTATCTGTTCTAAACATTTATTTAGTGATTGAATGGGTTCAGAGTCACCTGGTGACATCGTAATCTAGAGCTGAGTATCATCTGCATAGTTATGGTAGCTAATATTATTTCCTGTTATAACCTGAGCTAGTGGGAGAATATAAATATTAAATAAGAGGGGTCTTTGATGAGAAGTTTCCAATTGAAACAAAGAAATCCCTGTTCTTTATGTAAGATTCAAACTAGTCGAGCACCGAACCGGAGAGTCCAACCCAACTTTCAAGTCGATTCAGTAATATGTCATGGTCAACAGTGTCAAAAGCTGCACTGAGGTCCAACAGAACCAGCACTGTGGTTCTCCCACAGTCCGTATTTATATGGATATCATTGAATACTTTTACGAGGGCAGTCTCTGTGCTGTGGTGAGCACAAAAAACCAGACTGGAAAGTGTCAAAGCAGTTGGTCATCATGAGGAAACTATTTAATTGTTTACACACAGTTTTTTCAGTAACTTTGCTGATGAATGGGAGGTTTGAGATCGGCCTGTAATTCTGCAATAGTGATGTGTCCAGGTTGTTCTTTTTTAACAGTGGTTTGATCACTGCTGTTTTCAAAGCCTGGGGGAAAACGCCTGATGTGAGTGATGAGTTTACTATTTGGATCAGATCAGTAGCAATAACAGGCAGGACTTTCTTAAAGAAATGTGTGGGTAGGACATCCAGACAGCAGGAGCTTAAACTTAATTGACTTATAATTTCTTCTAGGGTTTTATAATTAAGTAGTTGAAAGTGGGTCATTTTTTTCTGTATTTGTTTTGTTTGGGCACAGCAATGGTTCTGGCTTTAGAGTTGATCTGCAGATTAATCCTCTGATTTTTTGAATTTTCTCTGAAAAGAAGCTGGAAATCTTGTTACAGGCAGCATTAGATTGGAGTTCAGGTGGTAATGTCACAGGAGGGTTTGTGAGCCTGTCAACTGTTGCAAATAAAGTTTGAGCATTGTTAATGTTTTTGTTTATGACATCTGCAAAGAAAGCCTCCCTTGCATGTTTTAGTGTCAAGTGATAGTTACGTAGTCTTTCTTTATAGATGTCATCAAGTTGAGTTTTACGCCATTTTCTTTCTGCTCTGCGACAGAGTTGTCTTGCAGATCGAACTGTTTGTGCTTTTCTCCATGGAGATTTTTTCGTGCCAGACACAACCTTTACTTTAATTGGAGCAATAGAATCAATGATATATGAAACTTTAGACTGAAAATCATCTACCAACTTATCTACATCATTACAGCTCAAGGGTGAGGAAGAAGAGTAGATTTGATTAAATGTTTCTGCTGTGTTTTCTGTGAAAGAACCTTTTGTGACAGTAGTTGTTTGTCCAAGTGGGTCAAAGAATAAACAACTTTCAAAGATAACAGCAAAGTGATCCGACAGGGCGACATCAGTTACAGAGACATTGGAAATATTCACACCCTTACTGATAACCAGGTCCAGTGTGTGTCCTTGAGTGTGTGTTGCTTGTTTGACATGTTGCGCTAAACCAAAATTTTCTAAAATATTAAAGAGCTTTTTTACCCCTCTGTCTTCGGGTTTGTCCACATGAATGTTGAAATCACCAACAATTATTAAACAATCATAATCAATGCATATGAGAGATAGAAGATCATTCAAGTCAGTGAAGAAATTTTCCACATATGTTGGAGTTTTGTATAAAGTTAGTGTCAAAGTTCGTTTGAAGCCTTTAACCTGAATTCCAAGATACTCAAAAGAACTGAAATGACCCAAATAAATTTTACTACAATTTATGGTTTTCATAAATATAGAAGCCACGCCTCCTCCTTTTTTATGTTTTCTGTTCTCACTTAAAAAATTGTAGTCAGGAGGCGCTGATTCAATGAGTACAATTTGGTCATTATCGTCATTCAACCATGTTTCTGTCAGAAACATAACATCAACATTATACTCAGTGATGAAATCATTAATTAACAGAGCTTTAGCACAGAGTGATCTGGTATTTAAAAGAGCTACTTTAAGTGGCTTGGAGGCCAAAAGATTTTCAGACTGAGGTTCCTTTAGGTAGGGGATCAGTCTGAGGTTCGAATTAGGACTGCTGTATTTCATTTTTCTGTTTTTTGTAAAATTTCTTGTAGTGATCTGGACAGGTAATGTCCTGTTCTGCAGTACCCGCGGGCCAGACACATTCTGGATGGAGATGGGTGTAAAGATATTATCTGGTCCCCGGCCTCAGACCTCAGAAACGCAGAGTGAAAAGTCAGGGCCAGGTTGCTTAAATGTAGTGAGGTCTGTTACGTGAGTGCTAAGGAGAGACGTGCCGAGGCGAACCTGTTGATTCATTCCATCTGTAAATTTAAGAAACTCTGGTCCGGAGGACATTTCTTCATTGGTATCCATTGAATCCTGTGAATGATTGGAGGAGCAGAGAGGGAGGGGGGAAGGAGCGAGGGAAGCAGTCACTCCGTCTCCAGTCGATTTATCAGCTTGTTTTGGAATATCGTGCTCCTGATCCGGGGAGCGTTCCATCCTACTCAGACATCCTTGATGTTCTGGATCCGGGACCTGACCAATACACCTTGGACTTTATTTTCCAGCAGGTTTTGCTAAAACTAGCCTTCTAGATTTGAGAGCTTAAATGCGCTCTCGATTTCCTGTGGATTCACTTTGTTCTAGTTCCACGTTCATCTCCAGATCTCTGATAGATCTGGTAATGTCATGGGTTACTGCTGACTCGGCAGTTTTATTTGAACTTTCCCATAGTCCCACCACTGTCTCAGACAAGTAAAATCAGCCTTCCTCAGTCTAAAACCAGTCCACAAATGACTTAAAATCTCTTTAAAACCTTGAACATACGTTAAAGCTGAATTAAAATGCCAGTAAGCACTTCTAGGTAAAATGTTTCTAATAAAAACACTAACTAAAAGCAACCAGTGATCTGTAAAAGCCACTGGTAAGATCTGGCATGTTTTAAGCACGTTAAAATGGTGTTTAAAACAATAAATACAATTGAGACGTGCGAAAGAGATTTGTTTTTTCTTAATGTGGGAGCCTGCTTGCTTCCTCTTCCATACATCCAGGTCATGAGATGAGGTCTCTGTACATCCAACCTGCCACAGAGCATGTTGGGCCACATGACCATAATCGTGTGGCTCTGCATGATTACAGTCTAAAAACTCATTTTCACTACAATCCCCACCTATAAAAACATAATTCTCAGATCCACAATCACCCAAACTTTCCCCATTTTTTTTTCAAAAAAAACGCTTTTTCTCTGCATTGGTAATGAGTGCATAAATATTAATAAATGCCAGGCTAAAATGATCAAACTTTGCTTTGACTAAAAGACACCTCCCTTGAACAACATGTTCAACTTCGGTAGAGTTTGGTGTGAAAGCTTTAGAAAAGAGGAAGCCCACTCCTGCACTCTGGAGTTGCCATGGCCTTAAATGACCTCCACCCCTCCACTCTCTGCCCCAGTCTGTTTCAATTAATTGATCGCTATGAGTCTCTTGTAAGTAAATTATATCAATTCTCTATTGGTTCAACATTTGACCTTTTAAAGCATGTTTTTCAGCCTCCCTTGTCCCAGTAAGATTCAAAGATGCTATTTTAAAAGAATCTATATTGGGTAAGAAGCTAAAACCAACACACCAAAAAACTATAAAAAATAATAAAATGCTACTGTGCATCATTGTAATCAAAGTTGTTTCCTTACTTTGGACATTATTTTCTTTAATCTAAAAACTTCCTGACCTGATAAACCTGATGCTTCTTTGTTCCTAATGTGATGCCTTGTTGAGAAATAACAACATCTTAAATTAGGAAAATAGCTTTCTATTTTCATTCCTCTGAAACCTTTAGTTTGTTTTAAAAATGTTGTAAAAGATTCTGAAGGGTACCTAAGTTCTTTAGTACCAATTTGAGACACGGATACTTCACTTGCTTTCAGTGTCGCTGTTGTCTGACACCTCCTTCCTATCTGCAGCCAGCTTGCTGACCTGCCTGCTGGCCTGCACAGCAGCCACAATGTTCTTTCTTTTACTGTGCCTCTTTACTGGGGCACAAGCCTCCAGCTCCATCTCCTCCTCTGCCTCCCCTATCTCTCCCTCCACTCCAGCGCCAATAACCGACTTTACACTGTTCCTTCTTTCATTCGGTCCTCCTCTCCATACACTAAATGCTCCTCATCGGCCCTCACCTCCTCCTGCTCTCCCTGCACACCATCTCTCTCCCCCTTTACACTTCCACACTCACCACCATTCACCCCATCACCACACACCGCCGTGGATGCATCCTTTTCCACACACACTCATACCACTGTCCACCACTGACGCATCAACAACACCGTCTGCTAGCTCTTCAGCAGTGGGCTCTTCCGTCACTACCGCGGGCTCCCCCGTAGTAGCATCGGCTTCCTCCACAACACCTTTATTTGTTTCATCAAGTGACCCTAACTGTATATATGGCTCATAATCTGTTGTTATCTGACAGTATAATGTAGGAATGTTTATTATTATCATTTTGGCTTCTCCATTTTTTGTATCATCACCAACTACAACATTGGCTGTTAACTTTTTATTATTTAGATGAGATTTTATTGCAGTATAACTTATTGACATTACTTGATATTCCTCTCTATTTGGACACATAAACACAACAAGCAACACCATTAGGTATGTCATTTAAATTTTATTAAATGTGATGACACCAACCTCAGTGTTTAGTGACACTCCCTGTGGGTAGTGTAGTTAAGAAAAATAAGAAAGTTAAGAAACAGTTTGGTTGCCGACTCTGAGCCAAAAACACACAAGGCTAGAAGTGTTAATAACTCAATTCCAATGTTTTTCTTATCAGTTGTGGTTACAAAAAGCAGACACCTTCCACTTTGGTTTACATTGTGGGCTGTTCATGAAAGGAAATTAATCTATTCTGGTGAACCTGAAAGTGAATGGGATTGTCATGTTACTCATTGATCTGGTTGTGGTCAAATGCAGGGTTTTCAAAGCGCACTGAACGCTGCTCTGTTGAAACTTGTTTTTAAACAGATTTTTCACATGCAACATTAAACATTTTTGCTTCAAATGGGATTTATAGTAAAGTTCTGCAAAAGGCTTTGTCACACAAGTAGCATTTTTCAACAGGCATCAACACAGTTGATCAGATGCATCAGAAACATCTGCGGTGCGCATAGGTTTCAACCAGTTAATTTAGCCACCAGTTAATTTATAACACCGGGCCGGCCCTGTCTCGACACATTTTTATGACCGCAACCAAAGCACTTCATGTTAGAAGAAGTTGCAAATAGGACGTAATGAAACTCGTCTAATCTAACATGAAAACATGAGATTTTCTGTTGTTGTATTAACCTTCCAGACCTCTCAGGTCTTCTGGATCTGGTCTGCTCTGCAAACCCAGTAGCAGATTTCAGCAACTATGCAACAAAAATTTGGAACAAACGTCCAGAAAACTATGAAACAGCGGAAACCCTGACTTCCTTTAAATCTCGACTAAAAACGCACCTGTTTAGAATTGTATTTCAAATGTAATCAATTAAAAATTTTATGATGGAACAATGTATTGTTTATTCTATGTTGTATGACTGTCTTTTTGTGTTTATGATGTAAAGCACTTTGAAATGCCTTGCTGCTGAAATATGCTATACAAATATAATTGGATTGATTGATTAAGTCACGTCTGTTCAATATCATAAAACAGTTGTCTCCGGTGCGAGGACAACATGCTTTAATAAAGGCGCTTTGTATCCGGACGGAACTTTCTTGATGGGTGAGACCACATTCTTTTACCAAAACCTCGTCGCTGATAAAAGCAGGCACATTAGATAAAATTATCTTAGTTGCCAGCATTGTTAGTAGCAAAACTTGTTAAAACAAGCCGTTCGCGGAAACGCCCACTTCCACCAAATGTTGAGCCTGCTCCACTTTTTCTACAAACAAAACTACTGCTCCATTCATTCATGATGCCGACCTAATTGACCCGTGCCCAATCACCTCACCCACAGCCAAACATACTTCCTCCTCGCTGCATGGAGAACCAGCACCCACCTTGATGTCGTTCTTCTGTGTCAGTGTGGAGAAAGACCGACCAACAACCACAAGGGCGTCGTCAAACGCCGGCCAGCCAGCCATGCCTGACGGCACACCGAACCTAAAAAAAAACACCTTAAAACGTGACCAAACTAACACAAAATCACAATTAAACAAGTAACATAAACACCTACTGAAAAACAATAAGAAAAGAACAAAGATAGAAAGTATACAATCACTGTTTCACTCTTTTCTTCTGCTCTTCCGCACTCACCCTCATCTCACACGAAGAAGAAGACGCGCATGTTGTGCAAAACTCAGAAACAAGCAAACCAGGACACGGAGCAAAGAACTGAGAGTCAGAATATGAAACAAAGAATCCGGAGCTGAACAGTGAAAAATCTGTGGCAGATCAGGTGAAACAAATGGTAGTTAGATTGTGCAGTCAGATGAATGGCTCAGTAATGAATAAAGATCATCAAGCATCAATAGAAAGGGGTAGCAAACTAGTAACAGGAGAGAAACTAAAGGGGGCATAACAATAAACCAAGAAAGGACAATACTAGTCAAAAGAAACTAAATGGAAATGCACAAAGAACAAAATGCAAGAATATGCTAAGAAACAAAGCTAAATACAGAAGCAAGGACTTTCCAGTAATAATTAATACACGGTACTATGAATATGGCAAGAATGAGCAAACATTGTTTTTAAATAAAAGGTAAGATAATATTGTTGATGTGCCATGGGCTTGTTGAGACCACGTCTAATAAGAAGACATATTTTACAGACAGTAAAAGTACTAAGGAACTTATCATTTATTAATGGTTTTAATTAATTTTTGTTTTGTATTTTTTTTTCTTCTGTTTTGATTTGATACTCTCACTGAAAGTGGTATTGGCTATTTTCAGCAAATAAGAGAGATTTACTGGATTATTATATTAGACCGAATCTGGGGAACACTAAAGTACACTATTTGATTATGTGAAAGGGCCAAGGACATTAGAAAATTCCCTAAATTCCCCATTAGATATTTAACCAGCTTCGCATTGGGATGTTAAAACTTAACTTAGAACTAACAAAGAAGCAGACAGCATTTTTCTGACTTAGACCTGTCATGACTTCATCCTTTCTGCTCCACCTTCTGTGCTGATTGCTCATCACTCTCACCTGCACTGTGCTGCTCCCTATTTATACAGCTGATTTTCACCAGCTCAGTGCGAGATCGTCTCTTGCTCTAGTCACAGCCTTCAAGCCATTGTTTCATGTCTCAAGGAGTTTTCTGGTTTACTGATCCTGCCTGTTTCTGACCTTAGATTCTGCCTTATCCTTTGGCCGCTTAAAGTTTTCTGATCTCCTGTTGAAGAACCCTGCTTGTTGCCGACCCTGCCTCCTGCTTGCTGTTTTCTGGGTTTTCTGTGCCTGTGGCTCTCCTGTGCATGACCCTGGATCGTCTCTTTACTCCGTCTCTGGTTTGTGGACTTTCCCCCTGTGGTCGGTTTGTTCCCTGAGCCCCCAAGACTTTCTGTTGTCCTTTCATCCTACTTCACCCCACCCCCGGCTGGATCCCTGTCCCCTGTCGGGATAGGGGACAGGGATCCTCCCTTATCTGCTCATTTTTTCCCACCCCGTTCAGTCCCGTCTATAATATTATTTTTGTCATTAAAATTTCTGATTTAACTTACACTTCTGTTGGCTGCGTTTGGGCTTCTGGCTTAGTTTGCTATCATTACAACACCACACATAAAATACGCTCATGACAGGGGTAGACATGGTGAGCACATGAATAAATGTCTAGTTTTGAGCAAAAATTACATTGTGATCAGCATGTTGGCTATTGTACAAAAAATAAAAATAAAAAATCCCATACTCTGTTCTTCCAGTATTCTGACCATGTTCTTTTAGGGGAGAATTCAATTTTATAATGAGCTGAAGTGAAAGGTCGAGCTCTCACTAAGCTGCAGAGCAAAGCAGGACCAAAACAAAGAACAAGCAAGATTGTGAACGGCTGCAGGTATACTCACACTCCCACATATTGTTCCTTCCTTGCTAACACAAAAATCAATAAGCAATAGCATAAACTCAATACAATTAGCCATTGGAATGGTATAAGTTGTCTTAAATTATCTGAGATAACAACTATTGTATAATTCTTCATCAGTCAAGGTATCAGTTCAGAATCACTAAAAGCTTTGAATCCAGTTAGGTACTGCAGAATCCTCCTTTGTGACACATACCTGTGTTGTCATATAGATGAGCCCAGCATGTTGCTGCATGACATGCTCATCAAGATTCCCTGCAAGTTGGCATTTTGCAGACAATAACACTGATTTTAATGCCAACATCCTGTTCCTGTCCCTGTATTTTCTTCTGTCTTACAGAAATGGAAATCAAATTTAAGCCTTACTCTGATGGTTCACTCTGCCTCTCCAAGCTTAAGAGAATGACAGAATTGTTTTTAATCTTTTTTTTTTTTTTTTTTGCTAGTGGCTCGTACTTTTGACAGTAGGCAGACAGGAAAGAGGGCGAGGAGAGGGGAGAAGACATGCGGCAAAGGTCACCGGGACAGTCAAACCCGCGACATCCGCGTCGAGGACTGAGGCCTCCAAACGCGGGGTGTGTTTACCCCTGCGCCACCACAGCACGCCCTGACAGATTTTTTTCTGAGTGGATGAACAAGGCGTTGTGGAGATGGGATATGTGCGTGCCATCCACACAAGGGTGTGGAGACTTCAGGACGTCCCTACACCCTTTGCATCGCCTCCTACCCAAAAAAATAAAAAAAATAAAAACATCCAACTTTTTTGGGGGGCATCTGAGTTCTTTGACAGAATTGTAAAGCAGCAGAATGAACAGATGTCTCCCAGTGATGTTGCCTCAGAGGGGGTATGTGCTCATGCATCTCTAGCCTTCAGCCTCTTCCCTTCAACTCTATAAGGATAATTTCCTTAACTCACAGCTGTCTCTACTTTTTTACTGACTCCATCTTATCTCATCCCTTCCTTGCTATATTAAAACTGAATCTTTATTTCTTCTTTCTGGGTAAATTTTAAACAGCTGGGTAGGTTTGAATAATGATGAGTTGGACAAGAATTACATAAATAATTGTAAAGAGTCTCATTTGTACATACAGGAGAGCAGAAGTATAAACAGAAGTTCCTATGAGATGTGATGTGGCAGGACAGCAAACAATAGAACTCTTTGTTTCATCAATCAACCAAAGAGACAAATAGAAAGAGTAAGGCTCTGTTCTCTCCTCCTACAGTAATTTACCAGAACAGAAGAGTTTAATGAAATGGTGTTTGCCTGACCCCTAGTGATAACAATAGGACTTCAATCTTTTATTTTATTCTATTTCTGGAATGTTGGGCAGAAAATTTATTAGATTTATGTAATGATGTTCTTTACCTTTCCTGTTTTGTCTTCATCAATGCACCTTATTCCACATAAGGTGTATTTCTGAAAGGTAGATCATCACAAATTCTTAAGTTTTTCATTCCTAAAACCCATCTACTGAAGTCAAGTCAACAGAAACATGTTTTATACAACATCTTGAAACACAAAATAAAATTGGTCAGAATTTACTGTGAAGAACCTGCATGTTTTGCTTTCATGACCATCGTAGTCTGGCCATGATTTTCAATTTACCAAGCTCTTTGCTCTACAATTCACCAAAGAGCAATAGCATCCCCTGTTGTCTGTCAGACACACAGACACCTTACACTTGTTCTGGTGGAGGGGTGTGTGTGAGAGATGGGGTGGAGGACTGTCCATTAAAATTCAGCACTACAGCATAATGAACACCAGGCCGATGGTAAAGGGCTCATATTAAATATTTACAATCTTGCTTAATATTTCATATGGTAATTTTGTATTTAAATTGGATTTAAAATTTAATACAAATACAGAGCTAAGTGGGGCATACTGTCCTCAAACACTGAACCAGACACCTTCCATTCAGCTCAGGGGAGGAAATATGACACAGGCTGCATACATATGTAGATCTGCAAAGTCAGAACGCACACGCACAAACCCACGCACACATGTTTGTAATTCTACCCATAATATACTCTGAATTGCATTGCATTAATTTTAGTTACTGCATATATGCCTTCCCCAGGAATTTTCCTAAACTATAACCTTAACCCCTATCTTTCTTTTTGTTTTTCTTTCTTTTTTGTACCTGAAGCTGAATTATAAACAATGCATCCATAGTCTAAAAGTGGTCAAATTAATCCAGTATACATAGCCTTAAGTGCTGCCCTATCTGCCTCCCATTCACTTCAGTTAAACACCACATAATACCTTCTTGCATTTGTTTAAAACTTTCTGAATATGTATTGTCCAATATAATTTCAGATTGTCATCAAACAAACCCCAAGAAATTAGAATTGTTTCACTTTTTTATTTATTGATTATATAATTTTAGTTTAATATTGTCTCTAATAATTTTCCTAGTAAAGAACATTGTCTTTCTCTTATCTACTGAAATTTTTAAGCCTCCCTTGTACAACCACTTTTCAACTTTAAAAACAGCTTCTTGCATCTTTCTAGTAATAAACTTAAAATTCCATTCTCTCTTCCACATTGCTCTGTCATTGAGCATGGCCTCCTCAAAGGCTTTCCAGAGACTGAGATCGTTGATGCTATCATAAGGGCCAGTGGCCTGAGGATGCAATTTACGGAACTACCTAGAGGGAAAAAAAAAACCTTACACTCCCCACTCTGAGAAGAATACTGTGCTGCCATTATCAGAAAAAAACTGCAACAGAATTATATAAACAGCTGTCATCAGAAGCACAGAGTGTTGAGGAGACTCCTCAGAGTTTTTTCATCCGCACTCTAGACACAGAAGATTCTGTTTGCATCACAAGAGTCAGAGTCAGGCTTACGTTATGATCCAGTGCTAATGCAGAACATGTTTCTCCATACAGTTATGACCGGTTTGTTGAACAATAACATAAAACGTGAACTTCAGCCATCTCTAGAACAAGCTGGTGTTTCTGATTAACTTTTATTTGAAAAATTAAATATTGCATGTGCCTATGAAAGTGAGAGGCAGGACAAGAAAAAAATTGCATGCACCACAGCGATCTGTGACTGTTGACTCTGCTCAGTCTGACCACACCACCACTGAGAAGAAGGACAAAATAAGCCAGTCGAGTCACAGTAAGATCCAAACAAATATTCTCTCAGAACTGCAGGAGATGAAAGCAAACATGACTCTGCTTAAAGATCTGAAAGCTGAAGTGTCTTCTATTAAAGAGTCTATGGAGCAGTCCTCTTATCTGCAGAGGTAGCACCCAAACCCGGTATTAGGACCAAATTTCACACCAGCTCAATCAGCACCAGTTTACCTCAACTCATCACAGACACACAAGCCTGCAGTAGATCATGGTTACCATCAAGCTACTCCAGTGCAATACAGCTACTTGCAACCCCATTCAACACATCACAGTTATTTACCACCACCTCATGAGAGAACATGATCATCTCCCACCCAATCAGAGCTGCAGCAAAGCAAAGACACCAATAAACAGCAGTGAATCAAAGCTGTCCAAGCAGCTTTGCTGACTGATGTGGAATGCTGAAGTGCTTGTGGCTAGAGTTGCTGCTGAACAGCAATTTTTGGAGTATGATGTCAAGACCACCAGAGGACAAGTATGTGTCCCAAAACATACATCAATAAGGAGACCACTCCTGTAGAGTGGTCTCCTCTACAGGAGACCACTCTGATTTTCGAATCAAGTGTCAACCCACAGTGGTCGGAAGGCCTAGAGTTCACTGACACCCTCATAAAACTAGAGAAAGGTACAAAATCATTAATGATTGTGGATGTGCAAAACGCAACAGACCATGACATAATACTCTCTGGAAGGACTGTTATTGGGACAGCAGAGGCAGTCCAAGCAGTTACCCGACAACAATCTTTGAACAGTCCTGCTCCATGTCCCCATTAACAGTAGCTAAAGTGGAGATGAGGAAACAACAAACCTTTGATTGTGACCAGTTAATTTGTATCATCTCAGTCCTCCTGAAAGAGATTTGGTTAAACAGATGATAAGAGAGGAGTCAGGTTTCTTTTCCTGTTTCGATGATGATATTGGATGCATCGAGAACCTGCAACTGTCCATCTCACTAAAAGACACAGAACTTGCAGCTAAAACTTACCTCTCAGTTCCAAAACCATTATATCAAGAAATAAAGTGCTATCTACATGATCTGGTCACACAAGTTTGGGTGCGCCAATAGAATTCCCCTTATTCTTCTCCAGTGGTGTGTGTTCGAAAAAAAAGATTGGAGCTTACGCCTTTGTATCGATTACTGTGAGTTGAACCATAATACTGTACCAGACTGCCAGCCCATTCCCGGGGTAAAGGACATTATGCATGGCCTGGGAGGCAAATCATGGTTTTTGCTGTTAGATCAAGGTAAAGCTTACCATCAGGGGTTTATGGCAGAACACAGTCAGCCCCTCACTGCTTTTGTGACCCCTTGGGGTTTATATCAATGGATTCGTATAGCATTTGCCTTAATGAAAGAACCAGCTGCTTTTCAGTGGTGCATGTAAGAATGTCTCAAGGGAATCAGGGATGATACTTGTGTTCCATACCTTGATGATATCCTTGTTTTCAGTAAGTCATTCAAAAGCCATGTTGCACATTTCAGAACTATGCATATATGATTGAGAATGCATGGCATTAAGTTGAAGCCAGCCAAATGTGAAATGTTTCGGCATGAGGTTTTTCATCTTAGTCTTATTTTTGACTTCTTTCACTGAGATCAACACTGGAATAGTTCAAAACACTAAAATATACTGCTTCTCAGTACTTCTATGCTGTTTCAAAGATTATAACGCTGAACTTTCATAAATTTGCAGAAAATTACACAGTGGGGCATTTTTGACTTATTTCACTGAGAGAAAGCTTTTTTCGTCTTAGTCTTATTTTTGACTTCTTTCACTGAGATCAACACTGGATTTGTTCAAAAAACTAAAATATACTGCTTCTCAGTACTTCTATGCTGTTTCAAAGATTATAAAGCTGAACTTTCATGAATTTGCAGAAAATTACACAGTGGTGCATTTGTGACTTATTTCACTGAGAAAGCTTTTTTCGTCTTAGTCTTATTTTTGACTTCTTTCACTGGGATCAACACTGGAATAATTCAAAACACTAAAATATACTGCTTCTCAGTACTTCTATGCTGTTTCAAAGATTATAAAGATGAACTTTCATAAATTTGCAGAAAATTACACAGTGGTGCATTTTTGACTTATTTCACTGAGAGAAAGCTTTTTTCGTCTTAGTCTTATTTTTGACTTCTTTCACTGAGATCAACACTGGAATAGTTCAAAACACTAAAATATACTGCTTCTCAGTACTTCTATGCTGTTTCAAGATTATAAAGCTGAACTTTCATGAATTTGCAGAAAATTACACAGTGGTGCATTTTTGACTTATTTCACTGAGAGAAAGCTTTTTTTTGTCTTAGTCTTACTTTTTGACTTCTTTCACTGAGATCAACACTGGAATTGTTCAAAACACTAAAATATACTGCTTCTCAGTACTTCTAAGCTGTTTCAAAGATTATGAAGCTGAACTTTCATGAATTTTCAGAAAATTTCACAGTGGTGCATTTTTGACTTATTTCACTGAGAGAAAGCTTTTTTCGTCTTAGTCTTACGTTTTGACTTCTTTCACTGAGATCAACACTGGATTTGTTCAAAAAACTAAAATATACTGCTTCTCAGTACTTCTATGCTGTTTCAAAGATTATAAAGCTGAACTTTCATGAATTTGCAGAAAATTACACAGTGGTGCATTTTTGACTTATTTCACTGAGAAAGCTTTTTTCGTCTTAGTCTTATTTTTGACTTCTTTCACTGGGATCAACACTGGAATAATTCAAAACACTAAAATATACTGCTTCTCAGTACTTCCATGCTGTTTCAAAGATTATAAAGCTGAACTTTCATGAATTTGCAGAAAATTACACAGTGGTGCATTTTTGACTTATTTCACTGAGAGAAAGCTTTTTTCGTCTTAGTCTTATTTTTGACTTCTTTCACTGAGATCAACACTGGAATAGTTCAAAACACTAAAATATACTGCTTCTCAGTACTTCTATGCTGTTTCAAAGATTATAAAGCTGAACTTTCATGAATTTGCAGAAAATTACACAGTGGTGCATTTTTGACTTATTTCACTGAGAGAAAGCTTTTTTTGTCTTAGTCTTACTTTTTGACTTCTTTCACTGAGATCAACACTGGAATTGTTCAAAACACTAAAATATACTGCTTCTCAGTACTTCTAAGCTGTTTCAAAGATTATGAAGCTGAACTTTCATGAATTTTCAGAAAATTTCACAGTGGTGCATTTTTGACTTATTTCACTGAGATAAAGCTTTTTTCGTCTTAGTCTTACGTTTTGACTTCTTTCACTGAGATCAACACTGGAATTGTTCAAAACACTAAAATATACTGCTTCTCAGTACTTCTAAGCTATTTCAAAGATTATGAAGCTGAACTTTCATGAATTTGCAGAAAATTACACAGTGGTGCATTTTTGACTTATTTCACTGAGAGAAAGCTTTTTTCGTCTTAGTCTTACTTTTTGACTTCTTTCACTGAGATCAACACTGGAATTGTTCAAAGCACTAAAATATACTGCTTCTCAGTACTTCTAAGCTGTTTCAAAGATTATGAAGCTGAACTTTCATGAATTTGCAGAAAATTTCACAGTGGTGCATTTTTGACTTATTTCACTGAGAGAAAGCTTTTTTCGTCTTAGTCTTACTTTTTGACTTCTTTCACTGAGATCAACACTGGAATTGTTCAAAACACTAAAATATACTGCTTCTCAGTACTTCTAAGCTGTTTCAAAGATTATGAAGCTGAACTTTCATGAATTTTCAGAAAATTTCACAGTGGTGCATTTTTGACTTATTTCACTGAGAGAAAGCTTTTTTCGTCTTAGTCTTACTTTTTGACTTCTTTCACTGAGATCAACACTGGAATTGTTCAAAACACTAAAATATACTGCTTCTCAGTACTTCTAAGCTGTTTCAAAGATTATGAAGCTGAACTTTCATGAATTTGCAGAAAATTACACAGTGGTGCATTTTTGACTTATTTCACTGAGAGAAAGCTTTTTTCGTCTTAGTCTTACTTTTTGACTTCTTTTACTGAGATCAACACTGGAATTGTTCAAAACACTAAAATATACTGCTTCTCAGTACTTCTATGCTGTTTCAAAGATTATAAAGCTGAACTTTCATGAATTTGCAGAAAATTACACAGTGGTGCATTTTTGACTTATTTCACTGAGAGAAAGCTTTTTTCGTCTTAGTCTTACTTTTTGACTTCTTTCACTGAGATCAACACTGGAATTGTTCAAAACACTAAAATATACTGCTTCTCAGTACTTCTAAGCTGTTTCAAAGATTATGAAGCTGAACTTTCATGAATTTGCAGAAAATTACACAGTGGTGCATTTTTGACTTATTTCACTGAGAGAAAGCTTTTTTCGTCTTAGTCTTACGTTTTGACTCTTTCACTGAGATCAACACTGGAATTGTTCAAAACACTAAAATATACTGCTTCTCAGTACTTCTAAGCTGTTTCAAAGATTATGAAGCTGAACTTTCATGAATTTGCAGAAAATTACACAGTGGTGCATTTTTGACTTATTTCACTGAGAGAAAGCTTTTTTTGTCTTAGTCTTACTTTTGACTTCTTTCACTGAGATCAACACTGGAATTGTTCAAAACACTAAAATATACTGCTTCTCAGTACTTCTAAGCTGTTTCAAAGATTATGAAGCTGAACTTTCATGAATTTTCAGAAAATTTCACAGTGGTGCATTTTTGACTTATTTCACTGAGATAAAGCTTTTTTCGTCTTAGTCTTACGTTTTGACTTCTTTCACTGAGATCAACACTGGAATTGTTCAAAACACTAAAATATACTGCTTCTCAGTACTTCTAAGCTATTTCAAAGATTATGAAGCTGAACTTTCATGAATTTGCAGAAAATTACACAGTGGTGCATTTTTGACTTATTTCACTGAGAGAAAGCTTTTTTCGTCTTAGTCTTACTTTTTGACTTCTTTCACTGAGATCAACACTGGAATTGTTCAAAGCACTAAAATATACTGCTTCTCAGTACTTCTAAGCTGTTTCAAAGATTATGAAGCTGAACTTTCATGAATTTGCAGAAAATTTCACAGTGGTGCATTTTTGACTTATTTCACTGAGAGAAAGCTTTTTTCGTCTTAGTCTTACTTTTTGACTTCTTTCACTGAGATCAACACTGGAATTGTTCAAAACACTAAAATATACTGCTTCTCAGTACTTCTAAGCTGTTTCAAAGATTATGAAGCTGAACTTTCATGAATTTTCAGAAAATTTCACAGTGGTGCATTTTTGACTTATTTCACTGAGAGAAAGCTTTTTTCGTCTTAGTCTTACTTTTTGACTTCTTTCACTGAGATCAACACTGGAATTGTTCAAAACACTAAAATATACTGCTTCTCAGTACTTCTAAGCTGTTTCAAAGATTATGAAGCTGAACTTTCATGAATTTGCAGAAAATTTCACAGTGGTGCATTTTTGACTTATTTCACTGAGAGAAAGCTTTTTTCGTCTTAGTCTTACTTTTTGACTTCTTTCACTGAGATCAACACTGGAATTGTTCAAAACACTAAAATATACTGCTTCTCAGTACTTCTAAGCTGTTTCAAAGATTATGAAGCTGAACTTTCATGAATTTGCAGAAAATTACACAGTGGTGCATTTTTGACTTATTTCACTGAGAGAAAGCTTTTTTCGTCTTAGTCTTATTTTTGACTTCTTTCACTGAGATCAACACTGGAATTGTTCAAAACACTAAAATATACTGCTTCTCAGTACTTCTAAGCTGTTTCAAAGATTATGAAGCTGAACTTTCATGAATTTGCAGAAAATTACACAGTGGTGCATTTTTGACTTATTTCACTGAGAGAAAGCTTTTTTCGTCTTAGTCTTACTTTTTGACTTCTTTCACTGAGATCAACACTGGAATTGTTCAAAACACTAAAATATACTGCTTCTCAGTACTTCTAAGCTGTTTCAAAGATTATGAAGCTGAACTTTCATGAATTTTCAGAAAATTTCACAGTGGTGCATTTTTGACTTATTTCACTGAGAGAAAGCTTTTTTCGTCTTAGTCTTATTTTTGACTTCTTTCACTGAGATCAACACTGGAATTGTTCAAAACACTAAAATATACTGCTTCTCAGTACTTCTAAGCTGTTTCAAAGATTATGAAGCTGAACTTTCATGAATTTTCAGAAAATTTCACAGTGGTGCATTTTTGACTTATTTCACTGAGAGAAAGCTTTTTTCGTCTTAGTCTTATTTTTGACTTCTTTCACTGAGATCAACACTGGAATTGTTCAAAACACTAAAATATACTGCTTCTCAGTACTTCTAAGCTGTTTCAAAGATTATGAAGCTGAACTTTCATGAATTTGCAGAAAATTACACAGTGGTGCATTTTTGACTTATTTCACTGAGAGAAAGCTTTTTTCGTCTTAGTCTTACTTTTTGACTTCTTTCACTGAGATCAACACTGGAATTGTTCAAAACACTAAAATATACTGCTTCTCAGTACTTCTAAGCTGTTTCAAAGATTATGAAGCTGAACTTTCATGAATTTTCAGAAAATTACACAGTGGTGCATTTTTGACTTATTTCACTGAGAGAAAGCTTTTTTCGTCTTAGTCTTACTTTTTGACTTCTTTCACTGAGATCAACACTGGAATTGTTCAAAACACTAAAATATACTGCTTCTCAGTACTTCTAAGCTGTTTCAAAGATTATGAAGCTGAACTTTCATGAATTTTCAGAAAATTACACAGTGGTGCATTTTTGACTTATTTCACTGAGAGAAAGCTTTTTTCGTCTTAGTCTTATTTTTGACTTCTTTCACTGAGATCAACACTGGAATTGTTCAAAACACTAAAATATACTGCTTCTCAGTACTTCTAAGCTGTTTCAAAGATTATGAAGCTGAACTTTCATGAATTTGCAGAAAATTACACAGTGGTGCATTTTTGACTTATTTCACTGAGAGAAAGCTTTTTTCGTCTTAGTCTTACTTTTTGACTTCTTTCACTGAGATCAACACTGGAATTGTTCAAAACACTAAAATATACTGCTTCTCAGTACTTCTAAGCTGTTTCAAAGATTATGAAGCTGAACTTTCATGAATTTTCAGAAAATTTCACAGTGGTGCATTTTTGACTTATTTCACTGAGAGAAAGCTTTTTTCGTCTTAGTCTTATTTTTGACTTCTTTCACTGAGATCAACACTGGAATTGTTCAAAACACTAAAATATACTGCTTCTCAGTACTTCTAAGCTGTTTCAAAGATTATGAAGCTGAACTTTCATGAATTTTCAGAAAATTTCACAGTGGTGCATTTTTGACTTATTTCACTGAGAGAAAGCTTTTTTCGTCTTAGTCTTACTTTTTGACTTCTTTCACTGAGATCAACACTGGAATTGTTCAAAACACTAAAATATACTGCTTCTCAGTACTTCTAAGCTGTTTCAAAGATTATGAAGCTGAACTTTCATGAATTTTCAGAAAATTACACAGTGGTGCATTTTTGACTTATTTCACTGAGAGAAAGCTTTTTTCGTCTTAGTCTTATTTTTGACTTCTTTCACTGAGATCAACACTGGAATTGTTCAAAACACTAAAATATACTGCTTCTCAGTACTTCTAAGCTGTTTCAAAGATTATGAAGCTGAACTTTCATGAATTTGCAGAAAATTACACAGTGGTGCATTTTTGACTTATTTCACTGAGAGAAAGCTTTTTTCGTCTTAGTCTTACTTTTTGACTTCTTTCACTGAGATCAACACTGGAATTGTTCAAAACACTAAAATATACTGCTTCTCAGTACTTCTAAGCTGTTTCAAAGATTATGAAGCTGAACTTTCATGAATTTTCAGAAAATTTCACAGTGGTGCATTTTTGACTTATTTCACTGAGAGAAAGCTTTTTTCGTCTTAGTCTTACTTTTTGACTTCTTTCACTGAGATCAACACTGGAATTGTTCAAAACACTAAAATATACTGCTTCTCAGTACTTCTAAGCTGTTTCAAAGATTATGAAGCTGAACTTTCATGAATTTTCAGAAAATTTCACAGTGGTGCATTTTTGACTTATTTCACTGAGAGAAAGCTTTTTTCGTCTTAGTCTTACTTTTTGACTTCTTTCACTGAGATCAACACTGGAATTGTTCAAAACACTAAAATATACTGCTTCTCAGTACTTCTAAGCTGTTTCAAAGATTATGAAGCTGAACTTTCATGAATTTTCAGAAAATTTCACAGTGGTGCATTTTTGACTTATTTCACTGAGAGAAAGCTTTTTTCGTCTTAGTCTTATTTTTGACTTCTTTCACTGAGATCAACAC
Source organism: Poeciliopsis prolifica (assembly GCF_027474105.1). Lineage (NCBI taxonomy): Eukaryota > Metazoa > Chordata > Actinopteri > Cyprinodontiformes > Poeciliidae > Poeciliopsis > Poeciliopsis prolifica. The sequence continues at coordinate 16,791 of NW_026562392.1, read as the reverse complement.
TGGAATTGTTCAAAACACTAAAATATACTGCTTCTCAGTACTTCTAAGCTGTTTCAAAGATTATGAAGCTGAACTTTCATGAATTTGCAGAAAATTACACAGTGGTGCATTTTTGACTTATTTCACTGAGAGAAAGCTTTTTTCGTCTTAGTCTTACTTTTTGACTTCTTTCACTGAGATCAACACTGGAATTGTTCAAAACACTAAAATATACTGCTTCTCAGTACTTCTAAGCTGTTTCAAAGATTATGAAGCTGAACTTTCATGAATTTGCAGAAAATTACACAGTGGTGCATTTTTGACTTATTTCACTGAGAGAAAGCTTTTTTCGTCTTAGTCTTACTTTTTGACTTCTTTCACTGAGATCAACACTGGAATTGTTCAAAACTAAAATATACTGCTTCTCAGTACTTCTAAGCTGTTTCAAAGATTATGAAGCTGAACTTTCATGAATTTTCAGAAAATTTCACAGTGGTGCATTTTTGACTTATTTCACTGAGAGAAAGCTTTTTCGTCTTAGTCTTATTTTTGACTTCTTTCACTGAGATCAACACTGGAATTGTTCAAAACACTAAAATATACTGCTTCTCAGTACTTCTAAGCTGTTTCAAAGATTATGAAGCTGAACTTTCATGAATTTTCAGAAAATTTCACAGTGGTGCATTTTTGACTTATTTCACTGAGAGAAAGCTTTTTTCGTCTTAGTCTTACTTTTTGACTTCTTTCACTGAGATCAACACTGGAATTGTTCAAAACACTAAAATATACTGCTTCTCAGTACTTCTAAGCTGTTTCAAAGATTATGAAGCTGAACTTTCATGAATTTGCAGAAAATTACACAGTGGTGCATTTTTGACTTATTTCACTGAGAGAAAGCTTTTTTCGTCTTAGTCTTACTTTTTGACTTCTTTCACTGAGATCAACACTGGAATTGTTCAAAACACTAAAATATACTGCTTCTCAGTACTTCTAAGCTGTTTCAAAGATTATGAAGCTGAACTTTCATGAATTTTCAGAAAATTTCACAGTGGTGCATTTTTGACTTATTTCACTGAGAGAAAGCTTTTTTCGTCTTAGTCTTACTTTTTGACTTCTTTCACTGAGATCAACACTGGAATTGTTCAAAACACTAAAATATACTGCTTCTCAGTACTTCTAAGCTGTTTCAAAGATTATGAAGCTGAACTTTCATGAATTTGCAGAAAATTACACAGTGGTGCATTTTGACTTATTTCACTGAGAGAAAGCTTTTTTCGTCTTAGTCTTATTTTTGACTTCTTTCACTGAGATCAACACTGGAATTGTTCAAAACACTAAAATATACTGCTTCTCAGTACTTCTAAGCTGTTTCAAAGATTATGAAGCTGAACTTTCATGAATTTGCAGAAAATTACACAGTGGTGCATTTTTGACTTATTTCACTGAGAGAAAGCTTTTTTCGTCTTAGTCTTACTTTTTGACTTCTTTCACTGAGATCAACACTGGAATTGTTCAAAACACTAAAATATACTGCTTCTCAGTACTTCTAAGCTGTTTCAAAGATTATGAAGCTGAACTTTCATGAATTTTCAGAAAATTTCACAGTGGTGCATTTTTGACTTATTTCACTGAGAGAAAGCTTTTTTCGTCTTAGTCTTACTTTTTGACTTCTTTCACTGAGATCAACACTGGAATTGTTCAAAACACTAAAATATACTGCTTCTCAGTACTTCTAAGCTGTTTCAAAGATTATGAAGCTGAACTTTCATGAATTTGCAGAAAATTTCACAGTGGTGCATTTTTGACTTATTTCACTGAGAAAAGCTTTTTTCGTCTTAGTCTTACTTTTTGACTTCTTTCACTGAGATCAACACTGGAATTGTTCAAAACACTAAAATATACTGCTTCTCAGTACTTCTAAGCTGTTTCAAAGATTATGAAGCTGAACTTTCATGAATTTGCAGAAAATTACACAGTGGTGCATTTTTGACTTATTTCACTGAGAGAAAGCTTTTTTCGTCTTAGTCTTACTTTTTGACTTCTTTCACTGAGATCAACACTGGAATTGTTCAAAACACTAAAATATACTGCTTCTCAGTACTTCTAAGCTGTTTCAAAGATTATGAAGCTGAACTTTCATGAATTTTCAGAAAATTTCACAGTGTTGCATTTTTGACTTATTTCACTGAGAGAAAGCTTTTTTCGTCTTAGTCTTATTTTTGACTTCTTTCACTGAGATCAACACTGGAATTGTTCAAAACACTAAAATATACTGCTTCTCAGTACTTCTAAGCTGTTTCAAAGATTATGAAGCTGAACTTTCATGAATTTGCAGAAAATTACACAGTGGTGCATTTTTGACTTATTTCACTGAGAGAAAGCTTTTTTCGTCTTAGTCTTACTTTTTGACTTCTTTCACTGAGATCAACACTGGAATTGTTCAAAACACTAAAATATACTGCTTCTCAGTACTTCTAAGCTGTTTCAAAGATTATGAAGCTGAACTTTCATGAATTTGCAGAAAATTACACAGTGGTGCATTTTTGACTTATTTCACTGAGAGAAAGCTTTTTTCGTCTTAGTCTTATTTTTGACTTCTTTCACTGAGATCAACACTGGAATTGTTCAAAACACTAAAATATACTGCTTCTCAGTACTTCTAAGCTGTTTCAAAGATTATGAAGCTGAACTTTCATGAATTTGCAGAAAATTACACAGTGGTGCATTTTTGACTTATTTCACTGAGAGAAAGCTTTTTTCGTCTTAGTCTTACTTTTTGACTTCTTTCACTGAGATCAACACTGGAATTGTTCAAAACACTAAAATATACTGCTTCTCAGTACTTCTAAGCTGTTTCAAAGATTATGAAGCTGAACTTTCATGAATTTGCAGAAAATTTCACAGTGGTGCATTTTTGACTTATTTCACTGAGAGAAAGCTTTTTTCGTCTTAGTCTTACTTTTTGACTTCTTTCACTGAGATCAACACTGGAATTGTTCAAAACACTAAAATATACTGCTTCTCAGTACTTCTAAGCTGTTTCAAAGATTATGAAGCTGAACTTTCATGAATTTGCAGAAAATTTCACAGTGGTGCATTTTTGACTTATTTCACTGAGAGAAAGCTTTTTTCGTCTTAGTCTTACTTTTTGACTTCTTTCACTGAGATCAACACTGGAATTGTTCAAAACACTAAAATATACTGCTTCTCAGTACTTCTAAGCTGTTTCAAAGATTATGAAGCTGAACTTTCATGAATTTGCAGAAAATTACACAGTGTTGCATTTTTGACTTATTTCACTGAGAGAAAGCTTTTTTCGTCTTAGTCTTATTTTTGACTTCTTTCACTGAGATCAACACTGGAATTGTTCAAAACACTAAAATATACTGCTTCTCAGTACTTCTAAGCTGTTTCAAAGATTATGAAGCTGAACTTTCATGAATTTGCAGAAAATTACACAGTGGTGCATTTTTGACTTATTTCACTGAGAGAAAGCTTTTTTCGTCTTAGTCTTACTTTTTGACTTCTTTCACTGAGATCAACACTGGAATTGTTCAAAACACTAAAATATACTGCTTCTCAGTACTTCTAAGCTGTTTCAAAGATTATGAAGCTGAACTTTCATGAATTTTCAGAAAATTTCACAGTGGTGCATTTTTGACTTATTTCACTGAGAGAAAGCTTTTTTCGTCTTAGTCTTATTTTTGACTTCTTTCACTGAGATCAACACTGGAATTGTTCAAAACACTAAAATATACTGCTTCTCAGTACTTCTAAGCTGTTTCAAAGATTATGAAGCTGAACTTTCATGAATTTGCAAAAATTACACAGTGGTGCATTTTTGACTTATTTCACTGAGAGAAAGCTTTTTTCGTCTTAGTCTTACTTTTTGACTTCTTTCACTGAGATCAACACTGGAATTGTTCAAACACTAAAATATACTGCTTCTCAGTACTTCTAAGCTGTTTCAAAGATTATGAAGCTGAACTTTCATGAATTTCAGAAAATTTCACAGTGGTGCATTTTTGACTTATTTCACTGAGAGAAAGCTTTTTTCGTCTTAGTCTTACTTTTTGACTTCTTTCACTGAGATCAACACTGGAATTGTTCAAACACTAAAATATACTGCTTCTCAGTACTTCTAAGCTGTTTCAAAGATTATGAAGCTGAACTTTCATGAATTTTCAGAAAATTTCACAGTGGTGCATTTTTGACTTATTTCACTGAGAGAAAGCTTTTTTCGTCTTAGTCTTACTTTTTGACTTCTTTCACTGAGATCAACACTGGAATTGTTCAAAACACTAAAATATACTGCTTCTCAGTACTTCTAAGCTGTTTCAAAGATTATGAAGCTGAACTTTCATGAATTTTCAGAAAATTTCACAGTGGTGCATTTTTGACTTATTTCACTGAGAGAAAGCTTTTTTCGTCTTAGTCTTATTTTTGACTTCTTTCACTGAGATCAACACTGGAATTGTTCAAAACACTAAAATATACTGCTTCTCAGTACTTCTAAGCTGTTTCAAAGATTATGAAGCTGAACTTTCATGAATTTGCAGAAAATTACACAGTGGTGCATTTTTGACTTATTTCACTGAGAGAAAGCTTTTTTCGTCTTAGTCTTACTTTTTGACTTCTTTCACTGAGATCAACACTGGAATTGTTCAAACACTAAAATATACTGCTTCTCAGTACTTCTAAGCTGTTTCAAAGATTATGAAGCTGAACTTTCATGAATTTTCAGAAAATTTCACAGTGGTGCATTTTTGACTTATTTCACTGAGAGAAAGCTTTTTTTCGTCTTAGTCTTACTTTTTGACTTCTTTCACTGAGATCAACACTGGAATTGTTCAAACACTAAAATATACTGCTTCTCAGTACTTCTAAGCTGTTTCAAAGATTATGAAGCTGAACTTTCATGAATTTTCAGAAAATTTCACAGTGGTGCATTTTTGACTTATTTCACTGAGAGAAAGCTTTTTTCGTCTTAGTCTTACTTTTTGACTTCTTTCACTGAGATCAACACTGGAATTGTTCAAAACACTAAAATATACTGCTTCTCAGTACTTCTAAGCTGTTTCAAAGATTATGAAGCTGAACTTTCATGAATTTGCAGAAAATTACACAGTGGTGCATTTTTGACTTATTTCACTGAGAGAAAGCTTTTTTCGTCTTAGTCTTACTTTTTGACTTCTTTCACTGAGATCAACACTGGAATTGTTCAAAACACTAAAATATACTGCTTCTCAGTACTTCTAAGCTGTTTCAAAGATTATGAAGCTGAACTTTCATGAATTTTCAGAAAATTTCACAGTGGTGCATTTTTGACTTATTTCACTGAGAGAAAGCTTTTTTCGTCTTAGTCTTACTTTTTGACTTCTTTCACTGAGATCAACACTGAAATTGTTCAAAACACTAAAATATACTGCTTCTCAGTACTTCTAAGCTGTTTCAAAGATTATGAAGCTGAACTTTCATGAATTTGCAGAAAATTACACAGTGGTGCATTTTTGACTTATTTCACTGAGAGAAAGCTTTTTCGTCTTAGTCTTACTTTTTGACTTCTTTCACTGAGATCAACACTGGAATTGTTCAAAACACTAAAATATACTGCTTCTCAGTACTTCTAAGCTGTTTCAAAGATTATGAAGCTGAACTTTCATGAATTTGCAGAAAATTTCACAGTGGTGCATTTTTGACTTACTTCACTGAGAGAAAGCTTTTTTCGTCTTAGTCTTACTTTTTGACTTCTTTCACTGAGATCAACACTGGAATTGTTCAAAACACTAAAATATACTGCTTCTCAGTACTTCTAAGCTGTTTCAAAGATTATGAAGCTGAACTTTCATGAATTTTCAGAAAATTTCACAGTGGTGCATTTTTGACTTATTTCACTGAGAGAAAGCTTTTTTCGTCTTAGTCTTACTTTTTGACTTCTTTCACTGAGATCAACACTGGAATTGTTCAAAACACTAAAATATACTGCTTCTCAGTACTTCTAAGCTGTTTCAAAGATTATGAAGCTGAACTTTCATGAATTTGCAGAAAATTTCACAGTGGTGCATTTTTGACTTATTTCACTGAGAGAAAGCTTTTTTCGTCTTAGTCTTACTTTTTGACTTCTTTCACTGAGATCAACACTGGAATTGTTCAAAACACTAAAATATACTGCTTCTCAGTACTTCTAAGCTGTTTCAAAGATTATGAAGCTGAACTTTCATGAATTTTCAGAAAATTACACAGTGGTGCATTTTTGACTTATTTCACTGAGAGAAAGCTTTTTCGTCTTAGTCTTACTTTTTGACTTCTTTCACTGAGATCAACACTGGAATTGTTCAAAACACTAAAATATACTGCTTCTCAGTACTTCTAAGCTGTTTCAAAGATTATGAAGCTGAACTTTCATGAATTTGCAGAAAATTACACAGTGGTGCATTTTTGACTTATTTCACTGAGAGAAAGCTTTTTTCGTCTTAGTCTTACGTTTTGACTTCTTTCACTGAGATCAACACTGGAATTGTTCAAAACACTAAAATATACTGCTTCTCAGTACTTCTAAGCTGTTTCAAAGATTATGAAGCTGAACTTTCATGAATTTTCAGAAAATTACACAGTGGTGCATTTTGACTTATTTCACTGAGAGAAAGCTTTTTTCGTCTTAGTCTTACGTTTTGACTTCTTTCACTGAGATCAACACTGGAATTGTTCAAAAACTAAAATATACTGCTTCTCAGTACTTCTAAGCTGTTTCAAAGATTATGAAGCTGAACTTTCATGAATTTGCAGAAAATTACACAGTGGTGCATTTTTGACTTATTTCACTGAGAGAAAGCTTTTTTCGTCTTAGTCTTACTTTTTGACTTCTTTCACTGAGATCAACACTGGAATTGTTCAAAACACTAAAATATACTGCTTCTCAGTACTTCTAAGCTGTTTCAAAGATTATGAAGCTGAACTTTCATGAATTTGCAGAAAATTACACAGTGGTGCATTTTTGACTTATTTCACTGAGAGAAAGCTTTTTTCGTCTTAGTCTTACTTTTTGACTTCTTTCACTGAGATCAACACTGGAATTGTTCAAAACACTAAAATATACTGCTTCTCAGTACTTCTAAGCTGTTTCAAAGATTATGAAGCTGAACTTTCATGAATTTGCAGAAAATTTCACAGTGGTGCATTTTGACTTATTTCACTGAGAGAAAGCTTTTTCGTCTTAGTCTTACTTTTGACTTCTTTCACTGAGATCAACACTGGAATTGTTCAAAACACTAAAATATACTGCTTCTCAGTACTTTTAAGCTGTTTCAAAGATTATGAAGCTGAACTTTCATGAATTTTCAGAAAATTTCACAGTGGTGCATTTTTGACTTATTTCACTGAGAGAAAGCTTTTTCGTCTTAGTCTTATTTTTGACTTCTTTCACTGAGATCAACACTGGAATTGTTCAAAAACACTAAAATATACTGCTTCTCAGTACTTCTAAGCTGTTTCAAAGATTATGAAGCTGAACTTTCATGAATTTGCAGAAAATTACACAGTGGTGCATTTTGACTTATTTCACTGAGAGAAAGCTTTTTTTGTCTTAGTCATACTTTTTGACTTCTTTCACTGAGATCAACACTGGAATTGTTCAAAACACTAAAATATACTGCTTCTCAGTACTTCTAAGCTGTTTCAAAGATTATGAAGCTGAACTTTCATGAATTTTCAGAAAATTTCACAGTGGTGCATTTTTGACTTATTTCACTGAGAGAAAGCTTTTTTCGTCTTAGTCTTATTTTTGACTTCTTTCACTGAGATCAACACTGGAATTGTTCAAAACACTAAAATATACTGCTTCTCAGTACTTCTAAGCTGTTTCAAAGATTATGAAGCTGAACTTTCATGAATTTGCAGAAAATTACACAGTGGTGCATTTTTGACTTATTTCACTGAGAGAAAGCTTTTTCGTCTTAGTCTTACTTTTTGACTTCTTTCACTGAGATCAACACTGGAATTGTTCAAAACACTAAAATATACTGCTTCTCAGTACTTCTAAGCTGTTTCAAAGATTATGAAGCTGAACTTTCATGAATTTGCAGAAAATTACACAGTGGTGCATTTTTGACTTATTTCACTGAGAGAAAGCTTTTTTCGTCTTAGTCTTACTTTTGACTTCTTTCACTGAGATCAACACTGGAATTGTTCAAAACACTAAAATATACTGCTTCTCAGTACTTCTAAGCTGTTTCAAAGATTATGAAGCTGAACTTTCATGAATTTGCAGAAAATTACACAGTGGTGCATTTTTGACTTATTTCACTGAGAGAAAGCTTTTTTCGTCTTAGTCTTACTTTTTGACTTCTTTCACTGAGATCAACACTGGAATTGTTCAAAACACTAAAATATACTGCTTCTCAGTACTTCTAAGCTGTTTCAAAGATTATGAAGCTGAACTTTCATGAATTTTCAGAAAATTACACAGTGGTGCATTTTTGACTTATTTCACTGAGAGAAAGCTTTTTTCGTCTTAGTCTTATTTTTGACTTCTTTCACTGAGATCAACACTGGAATTGTTCAAAACACTAAAATATACTGCTTCTCAGTACTTCTAAGCTGTTTCAAAGATTATGAAGCTGAACTTTCATGAATTTACAGAAAATTACACAGTGGTGCATTTTTGACTATTTCACTGAGAGAAAGCTTTTTTCGTCTTAGTCTTACTTTTTGACTTCTTTCACTGAGATCAACACTGGAATGTTCAAAACACTAAAATATACTGCTTCTCAGTACTTCTAAGCTGTTTCAAAGATTATGAAGCTGAACTTTCATGAATTTGCAGAAAATTACACAGTGGTGCATTTTTGACTTATTTCACTGAGAGAAAGCTTTTTTCGTCTTAGTCTTACTTTTTGACTTCTTTCACTGAGATCAACACTGGAATTGTTCAAAACACTAAAATATACTGCTTCTCAGTACTTCTAAGCTGTTTCAAAGATTATGAAGCTGAACTTTCATGAATTTACAGAAAATTACACAGTGGTGCATTTTTGACTTATTTCACTGAGAGAAAGCTTTTTTCGTCTTAGTCTTACTTTTTGACTTCTTTCACTGAGATCAACACTGGAATTGTTCAAAACACTAAAATATACTGCTTCTCAGTACTTCTAAGCTGTTTCAAAGATTATGAAGCTGAACTTTCATGAATTTGCAGAAAATTACACAGTGGTGCATTTTTGACTTATTTCACTGAGAGAAAGCTTTTTTCGTCTTAGTCTTACTTTTTGACTTCTTTCACTGAGATCAACACTGGAATTGTTCAAAACACTAAAATATACTGCTTCTCAGTACTTCTAAGCTGTTTCAAAGATTATGAAGCTGAACTTTAATGAATTTTCAGAAAATTTCACAGTGGTGCATTTTTGACTTATTTCACTGAGAGAAAGCTTTTTTCGTCTTAGTCTTATTTTTGACTTCTTTCACTGAGATCAACACTGGATTTGTTCAAAACACTAAAATATACTGCTTCTCAGTACTTCTAAGCTGTTTCAAAGATTATGAAGCTGAACTTTCATGAATTTGCAGAAAATTACACAGTGGTGCATTTATGACTTATTTCACTGAGAGAAAGCTTTTTTCGTCTTAGTCTTATATTTTTGACTTCTGTCACTGAGATCAACACTGGAATTGTTCAAAACACTAAAATATACTGCTTCTCAGTACTTCTAAGCTGTTTCAAAGATTATGAAGCTGAACTTTCATGAATTTGCAGAAAATTACACAGTGGTGCATTTTTGACTTATTTCACTGAGAGAAAGCTTTTTTCGTCTTAGTCTTACGTTTTGACTTCTTTCACTGAGATCAACACTGGAATTGTTCAAAACACTAAAATATACTGCTTCTCAGTACTTCTAAGCTGTTTCAAAGATTATGAAGCTGAACTTTCATGAATTTGCAGAAAATTACACAGTGGTGCATTTTTGACTTATTTCACTGAGAGAAAGCTTTTTTCGTCTTAGTCTTACTTTTTGACTTCTTTCACTGAGATCAACACTGGAATTGTTCAAAACACTAAAATATACTGCTTCTCAGTACTTCTATGCTGTTTCAAAGATTATAAAGCTGAACTTTCATGAATTTGCAGAAAATTACACAGTGGTGCATTTTTGACTTATTTCACTGAGAGAAAGCTTTTTTCGTCTTAGTCTTACTTTTTGACTTCTTTCACTGAGATCAACACTGGAATTGTTCAAAACACTAAAATATACTGCTTCTCAGTACTTCTAAGCTGTTTCAAAGATTATGAAGCTGAACTTTCATGAATTTGCAGAAAATTACACAGTGGTGCATTTTTGACTTATTTCACTGAGAGAAAGCTTTTTCGTCTTAGTCTTACTTTTTGACTTCTTTCACTGAGATCAACACTGGAATTGTTCAAAACACTAAAATATACTGCTTCTCAGTACTTCTAAGCTGTTTCAAAGATTATGAAGCTGAACTTTCATGAATTTGCAGAAAATTACACAGTGGTGCATTTTTGACTTATTTCACTGAGAGAAAGCTTTTTTCGTCTTAGTCTTACTTTTGACTTCTTTCACTGAGATCAACACTGGAATTGTTCAAAACACTAAAATATACTGCTTCTCAGTACTTCTAAGCTGTTTCAAAGATTATGAAGCTGAACTTTCATGAATTTTCAGAAAATTACACAGTGGTGCATTTTTGACTTATTTCACTGAGAGAAAGCTTTTTTCGTCTTAGTCTTACTTTTTGACTTCTTTCACTGAGATCAACACTGGAATTGTTCAAACACTAAAATATACTGCTTCTCAGTACTTCTAAGCTGTTTCAAAGATTATGAAGCTGAACTTTCATGAATTTTCAGAAAATTACACAGTGGTGCATTTTTGACTTATTTCACTGAGAGAAAGCTTTTTTCGTCTTAGTCTTATTTTTTGACTTCTTTCACTGAGATCAACACTGGAATTGTTCAAAACACTAAAATATACTGCTTCTCAGTACTTCTAAGCTGTTTCAAAGATTATGAAGCTGAACTTTCATGAATTTACAGAAAATTACACAGTGGTGCATTTTGACTTATTTCACTGAGAGAAAGCTTTTTTTCGTCTTAGTCTTACTTTTTGACTTCTTTCACTGAGATCAACACTGGAATTGTTCAAAACACTAAAATATACTGCTTCTCAGTACTTCTAAGCTGTTTCAAAGATTATGAAGCTGAACTTTCATGAATTTTCAGAAAATTTCACAGTGGTGCATTTTTGACTTATTTCACTGAGAGAAAGCTTTTTTCGTCTTAGTCTTACTTTTTGACTTCTTTCACTGAGATCAACACTGGAATTGTTCAAAACACTAAAATATACTGCTTCTCAGTACTTCTAAGCTGTTTCAAAGATTATGAAGCTGAACTTTCATGAATTTGCAGAAAATTACACAGTGGTGCATTTTTGACTTATTTCACTGAGAGAAAGCTTTTTTCGTAGTCTTACTTTTTGACTTCTTTCACTGAGATCAACACTGGAATTGTTCAAAACACTAAAATATACTGCTTCTCAGTACTTCTAAGCTGTTTCAAAGATTATGAAGCTGAACTTTAATGAATTTTCAGAAAATTTCACAGTGGTGCATTTTTGACTTATTTCACTGAGAGAAAGCTTTTTTCGTCTTAGTCTTATTTTTGACTTCTTTCACTGAGATCAACACTGGATTTGTTCAAAACACTAAAATATACTGCTTCTCAGTACTTCTAAGCTGTTTCAAAGATTATGAAGCTGAACTTTCATGAATTTGCAGAAAATTACACAGTGGTGCATTTATGACTTATTTCACTGAGAGAAAGCTTTTTTCGTCTTAGTCTTATTTTGACTTCTGTCACTGAGATCAACACTGGAATTGTTCAAAACACTAAAATATACTGCTTCTCAGTACTTCTAAGCTGTTTCAAAGATTATGAAGCTGAACTTTCATGAATTTGCAGAAAATTACACAGTGTGCATTTTTGACTTATTTCACTGAGAGAAAGCTTTTTTCGTCTTAGTCTTACGTTTTGACTTCTTTCACTGAGATCAACACTGGAATTGTTCAAAACACTAAAATATACTGCTTCTCAGTACTTCTAAGCTGTTTCAAAGATTATGAAGCTGAACTTTCATGAATTTGCAGAAAATTACACAGTGGTGCATTTTTGACTTATTTCACTGAGAGAAAGCTTTTTTCGTCTTAGTCTTACTTTTTGACTTCTTTCACTGAGATCAACACTGGAATTGTTCAAAACACTAAAATATACTGCTTCTCAGTACTTCTATGCTGTTTCAAAGATTATAAAGCTGAACTTTCATGAATTTGCAGAAAATTACACAGTGGTGCATTTTGACTTATTTCACTGAGAGAAAGCTTTTTCGTCTTAGTCTTACTTTTTGACTTCTTTCACTGAGATCAACACTGGAATTGTTCAAAACACTAAAAATACTGCTTCTCAGTACTTCTAAGCTGTTTCAAAGATTATGAAGCTGAACTTTCATGAATTTTCAGAAATTTCACAGTGGTGCATTTTTGACTTATTTCACTGAGAGAAAGCTTTTTCCTCTTAGTCTTATTTTTGACTTCTTTCACTGAGATCAACACTGGAATTGTTCAAAACACTAAAATATACTGCTTCTCAGTACTTCTAAGCTGTTTCAAAGATTATGAAGCTGAACTTTCATGAATTTGCAGAAAATTACACAGTGGTGCATTTTTGACTTATTTCACTGAGAGAAAGCTTTTTTTCGTCTTAGTCTTACTTTTTGACTTCTTTCACTGAGATCAACACTGGAATTGTTCAAAACACTAAAATATACTGCTTCTCAGTACTTCTATGCTGTTTCAAAGATTATAAAGCTGAACTTTCATGAATTTGCAGAAAATTTCACAGTGGTGCATTTTTGACTTATTTCACTGAGAGAAAGCTTTTTTCCTCTTAGTCTTATTTGACTTCTTTCACTGAGATCAACACTGGAATTGTTCAAAACACTAAAATATACTGCTTCTCAGTACTTCTAAGCTGTTTCAAAGATTATGAAGCTGAACTTTCATGAATTTTTCAGAAAATTTCACAGTGGTGCATTTTGACTTATTTCACTGAGAGAAAGCTTTTTTCGTCTTAGTCTTACTTTTTGACTTCTTTCACTGAGGATCAACACTGGAATTGTTCAAAACACTAAAATATACTGCTTCTCAGTACTTCTAAGCTGTTTCAAAGATTATGAAGCTGAACTTTCATGAATTTTCAGAAAATTTCACAGTGGTGCATTTTTGACTTATTTCACTGAGAGAAAGCTTTTTCGTCTTAGTCTTACTTTTTGACTTCTTTCACTGAGATCAACACTGGAATTGTTCAAAACACTAAAATATACTGCTTCTCAGTACTTCTAAGCTGTTTCAAAGATATGAAGCTGAACTTTCATGAATTTTCAGAAAATTTCACAGTGGTGCATTTTTGACTTATTTCACTGAGAGAAAGCTTTTTTCCTCTTAGTCTTATTTTTGACTTCTTCACTGAGATCAACACTGGAATTGTTCAAAACACTAAAATATACTGCTTCTCAGTACTTCTAAGCTGTTTCAAAGATTATGAAGCTGAACTTTCATGAATTTGCAGAAAATTACACAGTGGTGCATTTTTGACTTATTTCACTGAGAGAAAGCTTTTTTCGTCTTAGTCTTACTTTTTGACTTCTTTCACTGAGATCACACTGGAATTGTTCAAAACACTAAAATATACTGCTTCTCAGTACTTCTATGCTGTTTCAAAGATTATAAAGCTGAACTTTCATGAATTTTCAGAAAATTTCACAGTGGTGCATTTTTGACTTATTTCACTGAGAGAAAGCTTTTTTCGTCTTAGTCTTACTTTTGACTTCTTTCACTGAGATCAACACTGGAATTGTTCAAAACACTAAAATATGCTTCTCAGTACTTCTAAGCTGTTTCAAAGATTATGAAGCTGAACTTTCATGAATTTTCAGAAAATTTCACAGTGGTGCATTTTTGACTTATTTCACTGAGAGAAAGCTTTTTTCGTCTTAGTCTTACTTTTTGACTTCTTTCACTGAGATCAACACTGGAATTGTTCAAAACACTAAAATATACTGCTTCTCAGTACTTCTAAGCTGTTTCAAAGATTATGAAGCTGAACTTTCATGAATTTTCAGAAAATTACACAGTGGTGCATTTTTGACTTATTTCACTGAGAGAAAGCTTTTTTCGTCTTAGTCTTACTTTTTGACTTCTTTCACTGAGATCAACACTGGAATTGTTCAAAACACTAAAATATACTGCTTCTCAGTACTTCTAAGCTGTTTCAAAGATTATGAAGCTGAACTTTCATGAATTTGCAGAAAATTACACAGTGGTGCATTTTTGACTTATTTCACTGAGAGAAAGCTTTTTCGTCTTAGTCTTACGTTTTGACTTCTTTCACTGAGATCAACACTGGAATTGTTCAAACACTAAAATATACTGCTTCTCAGTACTTCTAAGCTGTTTCAAAGATTATGAAGCTGAACTTTCATGAATTTGCAGAAAATTACACAGTGGTGCATTTTTGACTTTTCACTGAGAGAAAGCTTTTTTCGTCTTAGTCTTACTTTTTGACTTCTTTCACTGAGATCAACACTGGAATTGTTCAAAACACTAAAATACTGCTTCTCAGTACTTCTATGCTGTTTCAAAGATTATAAACTGAACTTTCATGAATTTGCAGAAAATTACACAGTGGTGCATTTTGACTTATTTCACTGAGAGAAAGCTTTTTTCGTCTTAGTCTTACTTTTGACTTCTTTCACTGAGATCAACACTGGAATTGTTCAAAACACTAAAATATACTGCTTCTCAGTACTTCTAAGCTGTTTCAAAGATTATGAAGCTGAACTTTCATGAATTTGCAGAAAATTACACAGTGGTGCATTTTTGACTTATTTCACTGAGAGAAAGCTTTTTTCGTCTTAGTCTTACTTTTGACTTTTTCACTGAGATCAACACTGGAATTGTTCAAAACACTAAAATATACTGCTTCTCAGTACTTCTAAGCTGTTTCAAAGATTATGAAGCTGAACTTTCATGAATTTTCAGAAAATTTCACAGTGGTGCATTTTTGACTTATTTCACTGAGAGAAAGCTTTTTTCCTCTTAGTCTTATTTTTGACTTCTTTCACTGAGATCAACACTGGAATTGTTCAAAACACTAAAATATACTGCTTCTCAGTACTTCTAAGCTGTTTCAAAGATTATGAAGCTGAACTTTCATGAATTTGCAGAAAATTACACAGTGGTGCATTTTTGACTTATTTCACTGAGAGAAAGCTTTTTTCGTCTAGTCTTATTTTTGACTTCTGTCACTGAGATCAACACTGGAATTGTTCAAAACACTAAAATATACTGCTTCTCAGTACTTCTAAGCTGTTTCAAAGATTATGAAGCTGAACTTTCATGAATTTCAGAAAATTTCACAGTGTGCATTTTTGACTTATTTCACTGAGAGAAAGCTTTTTTCGTCTTAGTCTTACTTTTTGACTTCTTTCACTGAGATCAACACTGGAATTGTTCAAAACACTAAAATATACTGCTTCTCAGTACTTCTAAGCTGTTTCAAAGATTATGAAGCTGAACTTTCATGAATTTTCAGAAAATTACACAGTGGTGCATTTTTGACTTATTTCACTGAGAGAAAGCTTTTTCGTCTTAGTCTACTTTTTGACTTCTTTCACTGAGATCAACACTGGAATTGTTCAAAACACTAAAATATACTGCTTCTCAGTACTTCTAAGCTGTTTCAAAGATTATGAAGCTGAACTTCATGAATTTGCAGAAAATTACACAGTGGTGCATTTTTGACTTATTTCACTGAGAGAAAGCTTTTTTTCGTCTTAGTCTTACTTTTGACTTCTTTCACTGAGATCAACACTGGAATTGTTCAAAACACTAAAAATACTGCTTCTCAGTACTTCTAAGCTGTTTCAAAGATTATGAAGCTGAACTTTCATGAATTTTCAGAAAATTTCACAGTGGTGCATTTTGACTTATTTCACTGAGAGAAAGCTTTTTTCTTAGTCTTATTTTTGACTTCTTCACTGAGATCAACTGGAATTGTTCAAAACACTAAAATATACTGCTTCTCAGTACTTCTAAGCTGTTTCAAAGATTATGAAGCTGAACTTTCATGAATTTGCAGAAAATTACACAGTGGTGCATTTATGACTTATTTCACTGAGAGAAAGCTTTTTCGTCTTAGTCTTATTTTTGACTTCTGTCACTGAGATCAACACTGGAATTGTTCAAAACACTAAAATATACTGCTTCTCAGTACTTCTAAGCTGTTTCAAAGATTATGAAGCTGAACTTCATGAATTTCAAAAAATTTCACAGTGGTGCATTTTGACTTATTTCACTGAGAGAAAGCTTTTTTCGTCTTAGTCTACTTTTTGACTTCTTTCACTGAGATCAACACTGGAATTGTTCAAAACACTAAAATATACTGCTTCTCAGTACTTCTAAGCTGTTTCAAAGATTATGAAGCTGAACTTTCATGAATTTTCAGAAATTTCACAGTGGTGCATTTTTGACTTATTTCACTGAGAGAAAGCTTTTTTTTAGTAGTCTTACTTTTGACTTCTTTCACTGAGATCAACACTGGAATTGTTCAAAACACTAAATATACTGCTCAGTACTTCTAAGCTGTTCAAAGATATGAAGCTGAACTTTCATGAATTTTCAGAAAATTCACAGTGGTGCATTTTTGACTTATTTCATGAGAGAAAGCTTTTTCGTCTTAGTCTT